>NC_092713.1:93310275-93610275 GCF_047496885.1 Scyliorhinus torazame
CCTCGAAAGCCAGGCAGGACTCTTCTCCCCAAGTCGGGAGAGGGTGATACCAGATAATGCGCCGCTTGTGGTCAGAGCAGCCGCAGGGAAAGAAAACCTTAGGACAGCCAACTGATGCGGCGCCCTGCCCGAGACAGATGCCAGTCCAGAGCCCAGACCTTCCACATGGACCAACATGGGATGAAGACTGCACACAATTGAACGGCACCGCAGCCCATTTGGATCACCATTCGGGTGACTGGACACCCCCATGAAATGGGGTTGGACACAGGAGCCACAGTTTCAGTGATCGGCAAGCGAACATTCGAGAAAATTAGCACCAGGGTGCAATGGCTGAGCCTGCGGGACACAGAAGCGAGACTGGCGACCTAGATTGGGAATCCCTCACCATCGCTGGGATAACGATGATCCCGGTGATCTATGGACAGAAATCCATTCAGCTGTCATTAATTATAACAAATGGCCGTTGGCTGAGCTTATTAGGTCACGATTGGCAGCAATGCCTCCGTCTCGACTGCAGCAGATTTTGGATGGGCACCGGAGGACTATACGAGGTGGTGGGAAAGTACCCTGCAGTTTTCCAAGCAGGTTTGGTTAAAATCAAAGGAGCCATGGCCAAAATACAAGTGGACCCTGATGCACAGCTTAAGTACTTCCGGGTCTCCCCGGTGCCCTATGGATTATTGGGGAAAGTCGAGACGGAGCTCGACCGTCTAGAAAGTCTTGGGATCATCCAGTCGGTATGGATTGGGCAGCGCAGGTAGTCCCGTACTTTTTAAAAATATATATATTTTTAATGAATTTAGAGTACCCAATTCTTTTTTTTCCAATTAAGGGGCAATTTGATTATAGTAAATAATCCACCTACCCTGCACATCTTTTCGTTGTGGGGGTGAGACCCATGCAGACACGGGGAGAATGTGTAAACTCGATGCCATGAGGCAACAGTACTAACCACTGTGCCACCGTGCCGCCCCTGTAGTCCCCGTACAAAACAGACAAAACGGTGTGACTGTACAGGGTGACCAGCAGCAGAGTCAGAAGGATATGCCAACAGCTTGAGTTACCTTGTCCCATTCAAATTTAACCGCAGGAGGCCTGGTTCAGCCAGGATGATCCACTCAGATCCATTGTCCTTCGGGACAACAGTGTTTGATAAGCCATTAGACCATCACAGAGTCTGATGACCTATTTGTCCGTCAATGGAAAGTTAGTTGCATATAGTGGCATAGCTCTATTATTTTCTGGAAATGGGAATGAGAAACCAGACAACCCAAATAACGATAATGGATTCAACTCTGGTCACCTCAGGGAGGACCTTTGTTTGAGAGGCTGGGAGAAAGTTAGAGAGAGAGAGGGAAGAAATGCTGTTTTGAACGGTTACAGAGAAGGCTTTGAGAAATCACCAGAGAGGCCATGAGAGTTTCCACCAAGGCAGGCTTTGGAAAATGATTCTGACCAAAAGCCCAGAAGAACATTTCTTCATAAATGCAAATATTGCCTTTGTCTGTCTGTGAAAGTGGCATGAGAACTGTTCTATTAGTATTGTATAATGGAAACTTGTGTGTTAAGGTGAAAAAACCGCATGTAATCTGTTAGTGTTAGAGCTGATGAAAAAGTTTAAATATTGTTTACTTTCTTTCAGTTTAATAAAGTGTGTTTCTAAAATGACCAAGCCCTATTTCTTATCTTTTCATTCCCAGAACGTATTGATCTTTCCGCACCGCATTAAAACATAAAAACGTTACGCATCTGGTTCAGTATCTTAGCCATTGTTGAGGGCTGACCAGGCGTCCATAACACAATGAAGAAGCATGTATGCCACCTCAGGGCCAGGAGACCAGAATTGTGCATGCCCCTATGGAGGAGCCAGCTTCTAAAAACATCGCCCTGACCCAGGGGGGAAGGGGGGGTGGGGGGGGGGGGGGGGCCAACATCAAGGTGTGTGAAGTCATTGACTCAGACTCGGATATGGAGACCCAGGCATCGAAGTTTCCGACATTGAACAGCCGCTGGTGGTGATTCCGCGGACATCGCGCGACAATCACCAAGCAGGAATGTTCCCTTCCAGTGGGAGAACACTTCAGCAGTCAAGGGCATTCAGCCTCTGATCTCCGGGTAAGCTTTCTCCAAGGTGGCCTTCAGGACGCGCGACAACGCAGAATCGCCGAGCAGAAACTTATAGCCAAGTTCCGCACACATGAGTACGGCCTCAACCGGGACCTGGGATTCATGTCGCATTACATTCATCCCCCACCATCTGGCCTGCGAAATGCTACCAACTGTCCTGGCTTGAGACAATTCACACCTCTTTAACCTGGGGTTATCCCATCTCTGGATCTGTAAACACTTAATTAACTGCAAATGCTCGCATTCTAAGCATTGTCTTGCATCTTTGAATTTGTCTATATATATGTTTCTGGAACATACCTCTTCATTCACCTGAGGAAGGAGCAGTGCTCCGAAAGCTAGTGTTTGAAACAAACCTGTTGGACTTTAACCTGGTGTTGTAAGACTTCTTACTGTCCTCGAGTTATAACTTTGGACAAGAGAGTTGCCACCTCTATCCTCTTTGATCTCTATGTGATGCCAATTCTCCACTAACGAGTAGACTTTTAATGCTCTCTGAGAGGCCTGTCAGTTCTAAAATTCTCACTCTCAATGCAATTAGGAATGGCCAAGGACAATAAACATCCCAAGAACAATTTAAAGATGGCTGCTGGCTTTGCTTACATATCAACAGTGACAGAACTTGAAAATAATTCATTGGCTATGAAATGTTGTGATACATCCTGAAATGTGATTGAACCATATACATGCAAGTTCTTTGTATTTTTTGCAGTTCACAGTTTTTAGTTGTTAAAGCAGAGCATGTTCAAGCTTAACTAGGATGGCCTCAGTACTCATGGGATAATGAGCAAAGAATCAATCAGTGTTCCCATGGTTGACCATTAACCAGTAACTCCTAATGAAAGTGTATTTGTTTGACGGCGGGTGAAGATAGAACTGCAGCCAGCTCTGATGGCTTCATTGTCTAATAACAGACTCATACTGTCAAATCTTTTGTTGAGAGGTTAGGTGATTAATGCAATACTTGGTGTGGAACTGAGCCATAGACACACAGGAGGTCAAAGTTTAATTCATGGTTATGAATGTCTCCATTCCTTTTTTTAATAAATGTTTTTTATTGGGTTTTTGAACAAAGTATATTTACAGTTATGTACACGGAATAAAATATATATATATAGAAGAGAAGAAAACTGAAGGTGAAGGAAAAACTGGTAGGATATTGTGCACTAGTTCAACAACAAGATGTCTCCATTCCTATTGGGAGCCCTTTATTTCTCATTTTGGTTATTACTCTTCATTTGGAGAAAATTGGAGTGGCAAGTATCTTTTCATATTTTCTTATTTGTTGGTTTTCTTCTTTAAGAGTAGATTGGCAATATTGAACTCTCAGGCTTGTCAACAGGCAGAGAATATTCATTGAATAGATCAAATGAAAAGACATAGCTATCTTCTGTGATTAGTATTAAAACTCAATGCATTATGTCAGTTCTCCTTTAATTATAAGTATTGCATGGAAGAATTTGCATGTATATTTCCATGCTAGTTCAACACAATTTAAAAAACACTTCACATATTTTTTCTCAGATTACTGAACACTGTTTGCTGTTGTATCCGTTCAATATTGATCTTCTGATCTGAGGAATTTTCATGTATTTGGAACACTTTGTAAAATCATTCCCTCTGTTTGGCCATTGACACATAATGAAGCTTTTTTTTTTGCATTCTTTCCTGTATTCTTATTGGGTGTGGTGGGAATGAACAAGTGGCATTTGAGCATTGCATGCACGAGCTGAGGTTGACAGAACCTATCCCTTTAACATAGTAACTCACCCCATGGTTCATCATGAGAGCATTATTAAATGAAATTTGGCACCAAGTCACATTGGGAGATATTAGGACATGTCTCCAAAAGCTTAATCAAAGATAAAGGTTTAAGGAGTGTCTCAAACAGAAACTAATTGATGGGAGGCTGACCAGGAGTAACTGAGTGTGGGGATAAAGGCCACCATCATTATTCACTCCACTTAACAAAAATCCTTAAGCCTTGGGTGGCACTGCTGCCTCACAGCTCTGAGGACCCGGGTTTAATCCCAGCCCCGGGTCACTATCCATGTGCAGTTTGCACATTTTTCCCGTGTCCTCATGGGTCTCACCCCCTAAAAGATGTGCAGGGTAGGTGGATTGGCCGTGCTAAATTGCCCCATAATTGGAAACATTTTTTAAAATCCTTGAGCCTTCTGTCTTTGAAAATTACCAGCTCATCCACAACTTTCCTTTCCTCTCCAAAATCCTGGAATGGGTCGTCACATATTGCGCAATAGCGTTTCAATGTTGGAATACTAGCAAAAGAGAGAAAAGGCAGAACAGTTTGTAGATTTGGATAGAGGTGGGGAGGGAGAAGAAAGCACCTAAGGGAGAGTTGGCATGGTTAGTGATGTAGACGGAGACAAACACTCCACAAGAGGCCACTCTTACACTAGATACAGCAATCACTCCTCTCCACTCCCCGCAGGGTCACCTTCCCTGACCTGCTCCCAGGTTGGGATTTATATCCTGTGAGGAGTTCCTCCAATTGGGAGAGAGCTCTGTCCTCTGGTCACCTGAGTAGCTCACACTCTGAGGTGTTGGACGGGAATCTTTCTCTGAGCTCCTGCTGTTTCTGGCTGTAACCCTGATTCTGGTCCTGGTGAGTTATTCTGTATGCTGGCTGTCTTTTTCGGACTTTGAAGCCTGGACTATGGCAAGGATGAACGGCTCTTAGCACAGGGCTAAAGTGCTGGCTTTTATAGCAGACCAAGGCAAGCCAGCAGCATGGTTCAATTCCCGTACCAGCCTCCCCGAACAGGCACCGGAATGTGGCAACTAGGGGCTTTTCACAGTAACTTCATTTGAAGTCTACTTGTGACAATAAGTGATTTTCATTTCATTTCTATGACTGGTTAGGTGGAGGGGAGGTTGCTTGCAGGGGAAAGAGAGGATAGAGTTTGCCTGCAGTTGCCATGCCTGGGACTCGTACTTGGTACTGGCTGCCTTTATGATTATTGACTGGGAGTGGAGCATGAGGGCGGATTTTGGTTGGCCCGCTGCCCGGCTGCTAATGGAGGAGAACGGACTCGCTTTTGCAGTTTTGGACTGGATGGTGTCCGGAGACCGGATGCCGGAACTGTGAGAGTAACAGGGCAGTGGCCCAATTGACTGTGTTTACTGATTGTACTGATATTGGTTTTGTTTTATTGTTGGGGGATTGAATGGTTATTATTGTATTTTTGTATTTTCTTTTGTGCCTAGTGGCTAGGTGCTCGCCAGTTGCGTCCCTCCTCCTGTGCACTGGGGGTTGAGGGGTCCCTCCCGGTGCTAGTGAGTGGGAGGGGTGTTCTCTCTCTCTCTTTCTCCTCAACCACGCGCTGCCGGTCCTTTTCCAGTGGACTGTGCTGCATGCGGGCGCCTCTCCAACGACGATGGGCTCTTGCTGGAGACGGGGGGAGAGTGGGGGGGGGGAGCATGCGCTGGCATGAGTGCTGGCGGCTTTGCTTTGTACTTAATTGTTTGTTGAGTTTCTTGTGGTTGCTCTGTTATTTGACTTGTTTTTTGTAAAGAGAGTTCTTTCTCTCTCTCTCTTCCGCAATGCTCCGTATCGGTGTGTCTTTTTCCAGGGGTCTGTACTGCTCATTTGGGCGCCTTTCCACCAATGTGGGGTTACCGTTGGGGGTGGAGGGGTGGGGGGGGGGTAAATATGCTTTTAGCATATTGCTGACTTTTGTGACTGTTTTTAGTATGTTCCTGATTCTTTAGTATTCTTAAGTTGTTAATAAACTTATAATATTTATAGGAGGGGAATCGGATGCCGTACAAGTTCTGATCCTGTAGGGGGTCATAACCCCCCCCCCCACCCCAAGTCCAGAGAAATGTTCATGTCCTCAGGAGGAGGGTCCCGTGGCCGCTTGGGTTGTGTGTGGAGTTCCAGGGTACAGCCGACCTAGAAGGTGTGTCGAGTACCGGAGACTGCTGCTTCCGCAAGGATCATCATAGCTGGCACAGCTCAGCTGACAAGGCTGCTGATACAATCAGTGCCAGCGTATCGTCACCGGCTAGTCCAATATCCATATTGGAATCTGCGTCACTGCCTACGCCGTTGCTGGCCGGATCCGCTGGCATCTCAGGTCCCCCGGTGCCCTGACATTCAACAGGAGGCGGAATGGGCGAGTGGAGTGCTAGTTCCTCTCTGGCCACGGAGCTCTGCCTTGCTGTACGGGATACAGGGTCTGGGTCCTGTGTGGGGCCCCAAGCCTCGTGTCGGTGTTCCTGGTCGCGTCGTTGAATGTGGTCCAGGTGGCGGTGTGTCCTGGTGCCCCCCGCACGGTCCTTGCAGGCCCCTCCCCCCCCACACCCTATCCAGCCTGGCCAGTGTTCGGCCTGGCAGCCCTCGGCCGTGCCTCTCCGTGTCCTACCTCCTCTCTCTCCCTCATCAGCCACGGCGTCAGTTTCACGATTTTTAAAAACACAAATGAACCTCGCCATGGGGAATTCGCCCCAGTGGTGGCGGAGAGTCGCGGAGGCCCGGAGAATACCTGGTCGGGCCCGCTAATGATATGCCAACGGTGTTTATTGTGCGTGCACTCTAGAATGCATTGACTCTGCTGTCGAGGCGAAGGAGAATTGTGATTTAGCGTGAAATTGGCCATCGGCACAATTTTGGTGTCAGAACCAATTCTTTTCCCAATCGCATTTTCCGATTCCGGCGTTGGCCAATGGAGAATCCCGCCCTTTGAATTGGGAGCCGGTTGAAGAACAGAGTGTCAATGAAGACATTCATGGGTGTTGTCCAGTGGAATTAAAAGGTCTTGGATAGAAGACTGGCTGAGAGACAGAAGACAGAGTGTCAGGATAAATGGGTCTTTTTCTGGATGGCAAAATATTACTAGTGGTGTGCTGTTCAGTAAAACTGTGGCTGTTATTGTTTAAATGCCTAATCTATTTGTCATTTGAATACATTTTATATACTGTATGTTCTTAGCAGACAGGAGTGGTGCACCATATGATGCACAACTGCATTATTCAGCTGCTAATGTGAGAATGTGCCTATTTATTGTCTAATTGCCGTCAAAGTAAATACTGGGCAAGGTCAATGTTCAATTGCTCATCAAGTTAAGGGTCAAAATTCTTGACTTCAGGAATGTTTTCTGGGAATTACAGACTTTTGTCTCCTGTGTCAATTAAGACTTTTTGAATTGCGAGGGATTTCGGGCAGAATTTCACATGTCTTGGGCAGACACGTGCCTGACCTGGAAGCAGGTGAAATGGCGCATAGTGATGGCGGATGTGCATTCTAACGTACGCGATATTTTGGCTGGTAGGCACAGGCGTGCACCCGTCAACAAATATGCAGCCGCTTGAGAGGATTGTCTCACCAATTGACCAGAATATGATGTCATTCATACGATTTGTGAGTCATTGCACGGACAGGCAGACAAACCACCTTTGCACTTTTCGATAAAAGGGGGCTGGAGCAAAGGCAGACTGACCACTTACGAGTTTTTGAGAATGAGGTGAGGGTCGCGATTTAATGGCTTTGTGGCGGTCAACGTGGTGTCAGGACAAGGCCGCTGAATCTTGCGAATGGCCTCTTGCGCGATTCGTGATGTCGCATGAGATTCAACCGAACCTCATGAGTCGTCGCGATCTGGATCTCGCCTCCTGCTGGGATGAGCGTGGACCAGGGGTAATGGCACTTGGGGGGTTCTCCCAGGTCTTGGAGACCATTGAGCAGTTGGGGACAGGGCAGGGCGGCACCATAGTACTCCCACTGACATCTGGCAAATGCCAGCCTGACACCTTGCACTGCCATCCTGGCACTGCCAGGATGCCCATGTGGCACTGCCAGGGTGCCCACATGTCACTGCCAGGATGCCCATGTGTCACTGCCAGGATGCCCATGTGGTACTGCCAGGATGCCCATGTGGCACTGCCAGGATGCCCATGTGGTACTGCCAGGATGCCCATGTGGTACTGCCAGGATGCCCATGTGGCACTGCCAGGGTGTCCATGTGGTACTGCCAGGGTGCCCATGTGGTACTGCCAGGGTGCCCATGTGGTACTGCCAGGATGCCCACATGGCACTGCCAGGATGCCCATGAGGCACTGCCAGGGTGCCCATGTGGTACTGCAAGGATGCCCATGTGGCACTGCCAGGATGCCCATGTGGCACTGCCAGGGTGTCCATGTGACACTGCCAGGGTGCCCATGTGGCACTGCCAGGATGCCCATGTGGCACTGCCAGGGTGTCCATGTGACACTGCCAGGGTGCCCATGTGACACTGCCAGGGTGCCCATGTGGCACTGCCAAGGTGCCCACGTGGTACTGCCAGGGTGCCCATGTGGCACTGCCAGGGTGTCCATGTGGTACTGCCAGGGTGCCCATGTGGTACTGCCAGGATGCCCACATGGTACTGCCAGGGTGCCCATGTGGCACTGCCAGGGTGCCCATGTGGCACTGCCAGGGTGCCCATATGGCACTGCCAGGATGCCCAGGTGGCACTGCCAGGATGCCCATGTGGTACTGCCAGGATGCCCATGTGGTACTGCCAGGGTGCCCATGTGGCACTGCCAGGGTGTCCATGTGGTACTGCCAGGATGCCCACATGGTACTGCCAGGGTGCCCATGTGGCACTGCCAGGGTGCCCATGTGGCACTGCCAGGGTGCCCATATGGCATTGCCAAGGTGCCCATGTGGCACTGCCAGGGTGCCCATGTGGCACTGCCAAGGTGCCCGTGTGGCACTGCCAGGGTGCCCATGTGGCACTGCCAAGGTGCCCATGTGGTACTGCCAAGCTAGTGGGGGCACTGCCAGGGGTCAGTGTTACAGTGCCAGGGCAGCACTGCCAAGGTTCAAGGCCTGAGAGGGGGCCATGCCTATGAAAGGGGGGAAGGGGGGGGATGAAGGGTGGGGATGAAGGAGCCTCATAAAGGTTGAGAGGTGAAGGATGGCGTCCTGAAAAGGGGGATCCCAAAAGGGAAATGGGGAGGCCTGAAAAGGGGGGCCCTCAATGACCCTGTAGTGGGGTGTCCTCACTTGGGGGAGGGATAATGCCCATGTGTGCAGGGGGTGATATCGTCCATGGGTGGGGCATGTGGGAGGCCCTCAAGTCACTTTCAAAATTGTAGACCAATCTCTGAAGAGCCGATCTCGCCGGCGAATTCAGCTTCACACTGCTGGAAAAAGTTCTAAGTGTGGGGTTGACCGAGGAGAAACTATCCAAGGCCCAAAACAATGGGCTTGATCCAACAGCCACATTGCGCCGGAAAAGCAGCTCACTGCGGCACACCGTGGCCGATGAAAATGTGGAGACCCCGCTCCCTGGATCTACCCAACTTGTCATGCCTTGTGAGATCCAACGCAATCTCCTGAGATGTTGTGATGTAAATCCTGCTCACAATGAGCAGGATCACCTTTTGGCAAATCTGCACATTAGAGAGAGGCAGTAAGTCTTACTCTAATGTACAGATTCCCGAGGTACTGAAGGCTTGGGAATTCAACCCCTTGGCCTCAGATATCTCAGACGAGTGCTGTTCAGCACTGGTCCCCATTTGTCCCCAAAGGGCATGCAGCTGGCGGCCACCAAACCCCTTGGAGACCCCCACGAGTGTTGTTCCGTCTGGTCCCGCTTTGTGGAGACCACTAGCAAATGGCGCTCACCCAAGATCCCCAAGCCAAAGGGATTGAATCCCAAAGCCTCAGGTACCTTGGGAATTTGCACATTACTGAGAGACTTACTGCCTCTCTCTAATGTGCAGATTTGCCAAAACCTGATCGAGCCCATTATGGGTGGGATTCTCCTTGTAATGTCTCGCAAGATTGCGCTGAATCGCACGAGGCATTGCTAGCTGGATAGAACCCGCGAGTGGGGTCTCCCGATTTTCACTGGCCATGCTGCGCCGCGACGACCTGCATTTCCGGCGCAGCGTGGCCGGAAGATTGCATATCTTTGGGTTGTGGGGGCGAAACCCACGCAAACACGGAGGAAATGTGCAAACACCACACGGACAGTGACCCAGAGCCGGGATCCAACCTGGGACCTCGGCGCCATGAGGCAGCTGTGCTAACCACTGCGCAACCGTGCTGCCCTCAAGGGAAGCCGTTATGACCATCTGCCATGTGATTGATCCGGAGATAGCCTCCAATGGTATGGGTGGGCACCCAATGCCCGTGGCTCTGAAAGTCACTGTGGCACTGAAGCTTTATGCCCCTGAATCATTCCAGGGCTCTGTGAGTGATATTTGGGGAGTCTCGCAGTCAGCTGCACACAGCTGTGTCAAGCTGGAGACTGACACTCTGTTTAAGCAGTGAGAACATTCATTCATTTCAGGACAGACTACGTGAGCTAGGCTGAGTGAGCCAGAGGCTTGGCTGCAATTGCAGGATTTCCCTGGATCCATCGACTGCACCCATGTGTCCATCAAGGCGCCAGCTGGCAAGCAGGGTGCCTTTGTCAACAGGAAGAGTTTCACTCTATGAACACGTCATAATATACATCTATGTATACAATGGAGTGCAGACAGGCAGTGACTGACACACAGGATGACCAGTAAGCACACAGCACAGAGCAGCCAATCACCAGACAGGACACGACCACTCTAAAGCCACAGGGCACCAGCTTTCCTGCTCTCTCGGGACCCAGCCTCTGAGACAGTCAGAGTTAGTGAGCTGGCCAGTGCAAATACCATGAAATGAAATGAAAATCGCTTATTGTCACGAGTAGGCTTCAATGAAGTTACTGTGAAAAGCCCCTAGTCGCCACATTCCGGCACCTGTTCAGGGAGGCTGGTACGGGAATTGAACCATGCTGCTGGCCTGCCTTGGTCTGCTTTAAAAGCCAGCGATTTAGCCTAGTGTGCTAAACCAGCCCCTATGTGGTAGCTAGTAAGTCTGGTTAGGCTAGTATCTGGGGCGAAATTCTCCTACCCGCCCCGCCACATTTCTGCCCCGACCGGCCGGCGGGAGTCTCCGTAACACCGGCCGGTCAATGGGGTTTCCCATTGTGGGGCAGCCCCACGCCGTCGGGAAACCCCCGGGCGCCGGCAAAACGGAGACTCCCGCCGGCGGAGAATGACGCCCCAGGTCTCCAGTCAAGTCAGCATAGTGTCAATCCACAGTTGAACAAGTAAAATAGTTTAGTGTTAAATAAAATCGTGTTGCATCTTATCAAGTGTTGGAGGTCTGTCTCCAGCTACACTGCATCAAGTGCAGTCCACATCGACCCAGCCAACCCAACACATCAGAACACATCAGAACATTCACACAGTCTTGTGACCACAAGACCCAGATTCTGTGGGTCTGTGCAAGGTACCCTGGCAGCTTCCACAATGCCTACAAACTGTGCCATTTGCAAATGCCAAGGCTCTTCACTGCTCCAGCTCACCCCCATGGGTGGTTAATTGGTGACAAGGGGTATTGTTTAAAAAGGTAGCTGATGACACCTGTCAGGCGCCGAGAGATACAACTGCTGCCATGTATCCACAAGGGCAGTGGTAATGAGGACCCTTGGCTTGCTGAATCGTAGAATCCCTGCCATGCAGAAGGAGGCCATTTAATCCATCAGATCCACTGTAGAGAAGACCCGGTACTGTGCAATCTGATTGACCATATCAGATATGCGTGGGAGGGGGACGCGTCGAGCTGCGTGTACCGATTGATGGTCTGACTGATGACCATCCAGTGTTTCTCCCCAGTCTTTACAACTACCACTTGGACTCTCCAGGGGCTGTTGCTGGCCTCAATGATGCCTTCCCGCAGTAGCCGCTGGACCTCCGACCTGATGAAGGTCCTGTCCTGGGCACTGTACCGCCTGTTCCTGGTGGCGACGGGCTTGCAATCAGGGAGGGTGGGTCGACCTTAAGGGTCGTGAGGCAGCATATGGTAAGGGGTGGTAGGGGTCCGCCGAATTTTAAAGTTAGACTTTGGAGGTTGCACTGGAAGTCCAGGCCGAGTAGCAAGGCAGCGCAGAGGTTGGGGAGGACGTAGAGCCGGAAGGTGCTGAACTCTACACCCTGGACGGTGAGGGTGGTGATGCAGTACCCCCGTATCGCCACGGAGTGGGATCCGGAGTCCAGGGAGATTCTTTGGGTAACGGGGTGTACCACGAGGGAGCAGCGCCTTACCTCACGAGGTCTGATGGGGGGAAGATGGCGGCGCCCACGGGCCGCACGTGTGCTTGCGGGGATGTAAATGGCGGCACCCACGAGTCGCACGTGGGGGGGTGCAGGGACAATGGGCCTGAATACAACGGCGATCGACCGGGCTGGCACACCGCAGCGAAATGCCCCTTCTTCCTGCAGATCTTGCAGATTGCACTTCGCGCCGGGCAGCGCTGCCGGGGGTGCTTTGTCTGCCCGCAGAAATAGTTCTTGGCCCCCCTGGGGTTTGCTGGCTGCCGCGCGGCGCAGGCTTGGGGTTGTCTGGGGGTGCCCGCTTGTGGGGCCCACGATGTCCATAAGGGGGGTGCCGTGCGGTTGGGGGCGTACGCTTGTACATTACGGGAGGCTACCGTTAGTGAGGTCACGAGTTTCTTGGTCGCCGCGAGGTCGAGTGTACCCCTTCTAAGAGGCGCTGGCGGATGTACGCCGACCCTATGCCTGTAACGAAAGCGTCCCTGATTAGGAGTTCGGAATGTTCAACGGCCGAAACTGCCTGGCAATCGCAGTTCCTCGCCAAGGCGTGCAGAGCACGCCCAAAATCATCCAATGACTCACCGGGGAGTTGTTGCCGCGTGGACAGGAGGTGCCTGGCGTAGAGTTTGTTGATCGGCCGGATGTAGTTCTCTTTCAGAAGCGCCATGGCCTCAGTGTAGTTGGGCGCATCCCGGATAAGGGGAAACATTTCGGAGTTCAACCGTGTGTACATGATCTGGAGTTTCTGTGCTTCTGAGGGTTGTTCTGTCACTGCTCCGATGTAGGCTTCAAAGCAAGCTAGCCAATGGTCGCAGGCCGACGTGGTGTTGTCTGTTTGAGGGTGCAGCTGCAGGCGATCTGGCTTGATGCGGAGGTCCATCGCTGTAAAATCTCTGCTTAATAAATTGATGCACTATCAATTACGACGAGACGAGAGTAGAGAGTAATCGAGGCTTTATTACACAGAGATGTGTTGCCTCCTGCAACTGCTGCCGAAATGGCTGCAGCTCGGTGAGCACACACATTTATACTCCGCCTACTGGGCAGAGCCAGCAGGCAGGGATCTACCCCCGTACCTGTAGTACAGGAGCCTTACCGTATTACCTCTTGATGCGCAATCAATTACTCTCGAGACAAGGTGAGTCATAACTAATAGGCTTTAATCTGCTAGAACAGTTGCCCAGCAGCTTCGATACAGAAAGTGAAGGCTGCTGGGATGGCATCGGTTCTTATACTCTGCCTCTCAGGGCGGAGCTATGTACATCAGCCAATGGTAGACTCCTGGGTCTAGCCAATGGTCATCCACCTCTCAGGTACCGCAATACCTGGTATTACCACACCTCTCATATACATATTATACAAACAGTGGTGACTACCACAGTGAGAACTTGCAGGTCGGAACATAACCCCATGAAGCCCTCATCCTGTTCCTGAAACTGCCTCTCCAACAGAGTCCCCTCTCTCTCAATAGATGAGGCTGTGTGTTGGAGCTAACGGTCAACAAAATGCTCATGCTCTGCAGGGGTTCCTCCAAGAGGGAGACCATGGTCCGGAGACCACTGGACATCCAGCAATTGCCGCCTGATTGATGACTCCAGAGGCTCATCATTTTCCTTGGACTCAGCATGGTCTTTGTTTCCAGCAGTCGTCTGACTGTCAGCACACTGGGCACTCCCTGTTTCCACCATCTGCACCAGCGAGCGTGATCTGCCCTCACTGCTGTGCACTATCAACTCATTTGACATGCTAATGTGTCAGTATCTGCGCTGGTGCTTTATGCAGTGAGAGGATGTGAGGCAGGTGCAACTCGCTAGTTATCCTGCTCCAGTGTCAATGGATGGTCACAGGTCTCCTGGCTGGACTGTTGGCGCATCAGACGGATGAAAACAAGCGGTCAGAAACATCACTCCATCACACAGTCCGTTTTCAATATATGCTGGCCATTGCGATTGGTCTCAGTGCATTGAAGTGTCTTTAAAAACAGTGCATCACTGAAGTCATC
This sequence comes from Scyliorhinus torazame, assembly GCF_047496885.1. Lineage (NCBI taxonomy): Eukaryota > Metazoa > Chordata > Chondrichthyes > Carcharhiniformes > Scyliorhinidae > Scyliorhinus > Scyliorhinus torazame. Next base: position 93,324,512 of record NC_092713.1, read on the forward strand.
CATATCCTGCCATGAATCAACCCACTGGTCCTTTACCTTCCTCTGAAATGCCAGTCACTCTGTCACCTGTCAATTAGTATGAACGTTCGTACTACAGCTCCAGGCCTCCCAGTTCACGGCTGGTGGGGATGGCCAGGTTAAGGACCCCAGTGGCTGGTCTCTCCTGGTTGTTGTGGCTATGTTTCTTTTTTGAAAACTTTTTCCAAATCAGGAGCAATTTAGTGTGAACAATCCACCTACCTGCACACCTCTGGGTCTGCAGACATGGGGAGAATGTGCAAACTCCACATGGCCAGTGACCTGTGCTGGGATCAAACCCGGGTCTTCTGTGCCGCAAGGCAGCAGTGCTAACCACTACGCCACCGTGCCGCCATGGCTATGTTTCTCCTACAAGTAAGTGCAGAGCTCCATTGAGTACTCAATTCTCTATCTTTGGCGCCATCCTATGCTGCCCCCAATTCAGATCATCCCTGAGAGCTAGAGGATGTTCCCAGCATTTTGGACACCTGACCCCGATGGACCCTGGGTTTCAGATTCTTCTCTCCAGCCTTGAGACACACAGGCAGATACGCTGTGGACAGGCACCCTTCCTATGTCCACCACACTGGGCAATGCCCACCCAGAACTCCTGCTTGCCGAGCGCAGAAAGTCACTGAACCTTTTCCAGCACTGGATCCAGGTGCGCCGGACCAAGTCATGCCCGCTGACCTCAGCTGCCACCTCTGCCCAGGTTTTCTTGGTTAGGCGCGGTGGCATCCTCCTTCCATCCCTGGGCATGAGGATGTCCCTCCTGGCTGTAACTGCCTCCATCATGGCTCGCAAAGAGTCAGTGGAGGAATGAAGGCTTGCAGCCCACCAGAGCTCTCCTCCTGCCTGGTGTGTCTTCTAGCAGACAACATTCTGCATCCTCTGGGATCTTCAGCGGCTTCTGGGTACCGCCTTTAAACTTCGTGGTGGCCACCATTGGACATGGCACCTGCTGCCGTCTGCCCCCAGTGACCCTGTTGGCCCAATGCGGCTGTGATTCACACTGCCACTTAAGTGGCAGTCAGCGTAACATCAAGGTTCCTAATTGATTGCAGGCAGGACTGGGAAATATAGCTGCATCCTGTTCCGCTTGCCGAACGCACATGTCACACATGAAATTCTACCCTTAATGTGTTTTAACTGACTGCCTTTGTCTCTTGATACTTTATTCCAATCCGACATTTGCTGTACTATTTGAGCACTATAAAATTGTGCTCGGTGTAATGTTTTTTTAATCTACTGCCATGTTGTTAAACCATTGGGATATCACAACCTAGACCTAGCCTGATTATGCCCCCTGCTGTGATCACCAACACACAAACTGTCAACAGCGGTTATTGTATAATGATCAGAAGCCTGGCAGAATTGTCTTCTCTCTGGGTAGGGGGTTCACTCCCTCTGCATTGTTCCCTCCTGCCATCCCTTCTGTGATCAGCTGCTTCAACTTTGCTCTGTGTGCCTCAGCCTCGTCTGTTTTTATCAGCTGATTTCAAGTTACAATTGTAGGTTACAATTTTAAGAAGTCACAGATTTCACATTTACGTTTTGATATTGCATATTATGCGTTAATGTCTTTCTCAGCCATTTATCATGGAACCAGAAAGAATCAGAAAACTTCAAAGATTACAAGCAGTACTGATAATCTCCCACTGGAAGAAAGAAGGTTCCACAAATAACGAATGATTGGTGTTAAGAAGCTGAATTCTTTTCAAGTCTTAAAACCCACAGCAGTCTCTGCTCACTACAAAACTATGCCTGGCCGTGTGGTGGTTATTTGTTCCATGCATCACGTGCCCTTAAGGGCTTCATGGGAACCAGTAAATTGGCCCCTGAGCAAATCTTTAAATACCAAATACAATTAGTGTACACACAGCAGGAAAACTGATAAAATCAAATAAATGTTGTAAATATGTACTAGAGATTTTTTTCTTCCCAGCACTCCCCTGCCCAACCACCCCCTACCTCCATTCCTCACAGCTGGTGCCAAGGGATATTGCCACATGAAAGCATCGCTGTCAGCATCAATCACTATTAGTTGCATTGCTACATTCCAGACGTTCAATGGCCTCATTTAGTTACTTTGCTGCTGGAAGTAGCTCTCCTGTGTAGTCATACTTATGGATGGGTCTTCTGATATTAGGGTAAACCCGATTAGACACAATATTAGCTTGAAAGTTGAGTTCCAAAATTATGGTGAAATCAAATAAAATGGAAGCATAATCATGGACAGTCATTCTTGTATGGCACAAACAATCATTACCCATTTGGGCAGATCACCGCAGTTACCTTCTTTCTGTCATGATGCGCAACATTTACAGAGTGAATGAATCATATACAGATTGTTGAACAAAGTTCCATGGGAAGGAATCATTCTGGACTTAGCTCGTGGTGCATGTTGATTCCTCTTAACATTAAACTTTGTGAAGACACTTGTAAGTGTTCATTATTTAAAATATTTGATCTGTATCAAAACAATGGGTTGCCTTTCAAAAGGAGGTCATTCGGATTAATTCAAGGTACATTTCTATGAGAGGAAAAGGCAAAGCAGACTGGATGATTAAAGAGGTAGAGAGTAAAATGCAGCAGGAAAAGTGTGTGCATGAAGGACGCTATGTGGATGATACAATTGAGAACCAGGGTGAATATGGAAGGTTCAGAGGGGAAGTGAAAAACATATTAGAGGAACAAAGCAAGAGTATGAGAAGACACTAGCAGCACGGTAACACAGTGGTTAGCACAGTTGCTTCACAGTTCCATGGTCCCAGGTACGATTCATGGCTTCGGTCACTGTGCAGAATCTCCCCGTGTCTATGTGGGTTTCCTCCGAGTGCTCCGGTTTTCTCCCACAGTCCAAAGATGTGCTGGTTAGGTGGATTGGCCATGCTAAATTGCCTTTAGTGTCCAAAAAGGTTGGGTGGGGTTACTGGGTTACGGGGATAGAGTAGAGGTGTGGGCTTAGGTGGGGTGCTCTTTCCAAGCGCCGGTGCAGACTTGATGGGTCGAATGGCCTCCTTCTGCACTGTAAATTCTATAATTCTATGATTCTAACATAAAAGAGAATCCAAAAGTCTTCAAGAGGCATATAAATAGTAAAACAGTGGTGAAAGGAATAGTGGCGCCGATTAGTGACCTGAATGGGAATTTACTCATTGAGACAGGAGGCACGGCTGAAGTACTAAATGAATAGTTTGCACCCATCTTTACCAAAGAAGAAGATGCTGCCCAAGTTATAATTAAAGAGGAGGTAGTTAAGACACTGGATGGGCTAAAAATTGACAAAGCGTTTTGGATAAGCTGGCTGTACTTAAAGTTGCTAAGTCACCTGGACTAGATGAACAGCGTCCAAATATACTGAAGGAAGTAAGGATGGAAATGGTGGAGGCACTGGCCATAATCTTCTAGTCTTACTTAGATGCAAGGGTGGTGCCAGAGCACTGGAGAATTACAAACGCTGCAGGCTTGCTCAAGCAGGGTAGCACGGCTGCGCAATGGTTAGCAATGCTGCCTCACAATGCCGAGGACCTGGGTTTGATCCCAGCCCCATGTCACCGTCCATGTGCAGTTTGCACATTCTCCCCGTATCTGCATGGGCCTCATCCCCACAACCCTAATATGTACAGGGTAGGTGGATTGGCCACGCTAAACTTGGCTGTGATTCCTCTCACAGTTAAATATTTATTTTCTGGGAATTTTCTTCGAGCTTCTTCTAGTCTGTTGCTGTAACTTGACCAGGATTGCGGTGGTGAAAACCTTGTTTACATGCAGAAATTAACTTTCCACCAAAAGTTACAGTCGCAAAATGTGAACAGCTTTGAGGCAACTCATTGTCATTATCTAGACTTTTGACAAGTTACTTGAGGGCCAAACTACAACATAAGCGAAATGCTGTGAAACGAGGTCATGTAACACTCGTATTATCAGCGCTATGGGAACAGGTTTGGTTCCAAAGTGGTGTCTGTGATGCACATTGTAAGCCCTGTTCATGCTGATGCCATGTTAGTGAGTTTGTTAGCCTGGGTACAGGAAGTGTGTGCTTGAAATATACAGAGCAGGCAGATTGTGAAGAATGTACAGCAGGCAGGACCACACCTCCCCCAATGCCCTCCACCAGCATCATTCAGCTCATCATGTCTGCACTGGCTCTCCAAATCAGTAATTCACATAGTATCATTCTTCTTCTGCCTTCTCCCTATAACACTGCACATTCTTCCTTTTCACATACAGACGGATTTCCTTTGGAATGCTTCAAATGAATCTGCCTCGACCACACTTTCAGGCAAAACATTCCAGACCTTAACCACTAGCTGCGTGAAAAAGCTTTTCCTCATGTTGCTTTTGCTTCTTTCATCAATTACTTTAAATCTGTGCCCTCTCATTCCCGATCCTTTCATGAGTAGGAACAGTTTTCCTCCTATCTACGCTGTTCAGCCCCCTCCAGATTTTGAATACTTCTATCAAATCTCCTCTCAGCCTTCTTCCCTTCAAGGAAAACAGTCCTAACTTCTCTAATCTTTTTAAAAAAAAATTCCAATCAAGGGGCAATTTAGTGTGGCCAATCCACCTACTCTGCACATTTTTGGGTCGTGGGGGTGAGACCCACGCAGACTCGGGGAGAATGTACAAATTCCACATGGACAGTGACCCGGGGTCGGAATCGAACCCAGGTACTCGGCACTGTGGGGCAGCAGTGTTAACCACTGTGCCACTGTGCCGTCCAACCTCTCTAATCTATCTTCATAACTGAAGTTCCACATCCCTGGAACTATTCTCGTGAATCTTTTCTGCACGTTCCCCAAAGCCGAACTAACTATAAATGTTCAACATAACCTCCTTGCTATTGTACTCTTATGTCCCTGTTAATAAAGCCGTATTCATACTGTCTGCTTTACTAACTGCTCTCTTAACCTGTGCTATGACTTTCAATGACTTATGCACCCAGGTCCCACTGCTCTTTCACCCCTTTAGAATTGTGCCCATTATTTTATACTGCCTCTCTATATTTTTCCTCCCAAAATGAATCACATCACGCTTTTCTGCATTGAACTTCACATGTCACCTGTCCACCCATTCCAACAACTTGTCCTTTTGAAGTTCTACACTACCCCCTGAAGGTCTACAATGCTTCTAAGTTTTGTATCATCCACACACTTTGAAATTGTGCTCTGAACACACTCGTCTAGCTCATTAATATATATTAAGAAAAGCTACGGTTCTGACACCGACCCACGGAGAGCTCCAGCCTGAAAATCTTCCTCCAGCCTGAAAAACATCCACTAACCACTACTTTCTGTTTCCTGTCACTCAGCCAATTTTGTATCCACATTGGTACCATCCTTGTATTTCATTAGCTATAAATCTGCTCGCAAGTCTGTTGTTTAGCAATGTATGGAGCACCTTTTAGAAATCCATGCGCACTGCCCTCAACAACCCTCTCTGTTACTTCTTCAAAAAAAAACAGCATGTTAGTTGAACATGGTTTTCCCTTAAGACGTCCATCTTGTTTTTTCTTAATTAACCTCCATTTGTCCACTGACTATTGATTTTGCCCTTATTATTTTTATTAGAAGTTTCCCTATTACCAAATTTAAATCGAATGGCCTGTAGTTGCTGGGCTTTCCATCCTTTTTGAACTTGGGTGTATCAGTTGCAATTCTTCAGTCTGGAACCACACCTAAGTCTAAGGAAGACGATCATATTATGAACAGTGCCTCTGCAATTGCCACTCTCGCTTTCCTTAGTATCCTTGGATGCATCTCATCCAGCCCTGGTGCCTTATCCACTTTAAATACAGACAGCCTAACCAATACTTCCTCTTTATCAATTTTAAACCCTTCTAGTGTCTGAACTACCTCCTCTTTCATCATAGCCTGGGTAGCATCTTCTTCCTTGGCAAATTCATTCATTCATCTATGTAGTACCATTGATATGCCTCCCGTCTTCAGGTGTAATCCCCTTTTCAGTCGCTAATCAGCCCTAATCTGCCATTTAGCCACTATTTTACTATTTATATTCCCACGGAGGACTTTCTAATTTAATTTTATTATAGCTGCCAGTCTCTTTTCATATCCCATCCTTGCTTCCTTTATTTGCTTTTTCACCTTCCCTCTTTCATATTCAACCTGGTTTTCAGTTGTATTTTGTATCTGGCATCTGTCATCAGCACAATTTTTCTTCTTTATATTAATTTTGATCTCTTTTGTCATCCAGGGAGCCCCAGCTTTGTTTGGCCTACATTTCCCTTTCGATGGAATATACCTTGACTGCCTCAAAGATTTCTTCTCTGAAGGTAATCCATTGTTCAGCTCCCTTTTTTCTGCAAACCTTTGACTCCAGTTTACTCAGCCCTGATCCATTCTTACCCCACTGAAGTTAGTTTTCCCGAATTAGTTATTCTTCCTGTGGATTGTCTTTGCCCTTTTCCATTGTCAGCCTAAACTTCATGGTACAGTGATCACTGTCCCCTCAAAGGTCCCCTACTGACACTTGATCCAAATGGTCCACCTCATTCCCAATCTGAACCAGGTCCAGCAGTGCCTCCTTTTCCATTTGACTGGAAACATACTACTGCAGGAAATTCTCTTGAGCACACTCAGGGAACCCTTGCCACTCTCTCGTCTTTACACTATTACAATCCCAGTCTGTACTTGGATAATTAAAGTCCCCCATTAAAACCACTCCAAAATATTTGCACCTCTCTGGAAATTTCTTGTAAATGTGTTCCTCTACATCCTTCCCAGTAGTTGGTGGCCTGTAGACTACACGGAGCAATGTAATTGCACCTTTTCTGTTCCTCAGCTTTAGCCAAGTAGATTTCATCCTTTTTAAAAATAAATTTAGAGTACCCAATTCATTTTTTCAATTTTTTTTGTTTTATAAATCTAGGGTACCCAATTTATTTTCCAATTAAGGGGCACTTTAGCGTGGCCAATCCACCTAACACGGCCAGTGACCTAGGGCTGGGTTCGAACCTGGAACCTCAGCGCCGTGAGACAGTTCCATCCTTGACCCTTCTGTGATATCCTCTTTCTCCACCACTGCAATGTTTTCCTTAAGCAATACTTCCCCCTTTTCTTTCTTTCCTATATTTCCTGAACACCTTGTATCCAAGAATAGTTAACACCCAGTCCTGCCCTTCTTTGAGCCAGGTCTCTGTTATAGCCACAACATTTTGCTAATGATTGAGAGTAGACTGATTATCTGGTAATTAGCTGAACTGGATTTGTCCTACTTTTCGTGGACAGGCCACAGCTGGCAAATTTCCACAATGTTGGATAGGTTCAGTATTGTGGCTGGACAATAGCTTGGCTAAGGGCACTGCTAGTTCTGGAGTACTGGTCTTCTATACTGTTGTCAGGATGTTGTCAAGGTCAATCTCTTTTCCTGAATCCACCTGTATCCATTACCTGTAACCGTTTCTTGATATCACTGCTTGCAGGAGGAGCGCTGCCCCAGCCCCAACTAGAAAACCTCCCATAATGAGCCTCTCTCCCTGTGATCATCCAATCCCCCAACTCGTGATCTGAAGTCCCCTGAACTTTGATCCAAAACCTCACGTGCTCTCCCTGACTTTCCATCTCCTCAATCTCTCCTAACCCACAATCTCTTCAATGCATTGCGATCTCCCAACCTGTAAACTCCTGAAACTGCCCTGTGGTCTCTCCTGATTTTTAATCTCTTCAGTTCCCATAAACCTCTGGCCGAACTGTGATCTCTTCAACTCAGTCCACAATCTCTCCCTCCATTTCCTTTCTCTGCTTTCAGGTGGACCCTACCAATGCAGAACGCTTTGCCTGACAACTAGCCAGACGAGAGCTGGCATCCTGCCAGGAAAGAGAGAATAAAGAATTAAATGAGGTTCTGCGATTAGATTTGGCAGCGCGCCCGTGTTGCCCACATTTCTGCATGTCCCAACTGCCAAAACTCCCCCACCGCCACATCCCCTCCTCCACTCCCTAGCTGCTCACCCAGAAAAATGGTGGTCATTATTCCAGTGAGCAGACAATAAATCTATAGAACTGGCTCCCAAAGAGATAGTAAAAACAGGTAACTTTTTTTTTAACGTGTTGGGATTGGGATATAGGGCACAGTTATTTAAGATATGACATATGGTAATTGTCCCATGTTTAGGAATAACAGGTAACTTTGGACCTATGGTGATAAAATGTTGTTTGTACCCAATTTTAGGAGCAGAGCAGATTTGGGATCTGGCTGCACCCGGATCCACTGAGGCAGGCAGCATGCAAACTTTGTGTTGCTTCCTCATTTGAATTATTGTAGCAATTTCAGCTGAGTGCGACTTGTGCTGTTGGCTGGCTGAATCCTCAGGGAGGCTCAGCAGTATGCATGGCGAGTCTAAGTTCCAGCTAGACTTCAAGTCTTAAAAGTAATCTGCCGCTTTAAAGGAGAGCTGCACTAATTAGAAGGAAGCTGTTGCTGACTATCAGTATTGCAATTGGATGAAAGTTGAACTAGTTAAACAAATGGTGCACCAGGGAAGAGAGAGACAGGGCTCCCAGGTTCATGGTTGCAACGCTGGAGGCCTTAGTGATAGAGGTCAATGGGAAACAAGAGACCCATGTTTGCACAGGGAGCCAAAATAACATCAAGGGCCACCCTCTGAATGGAAAGGTAACTAGAAGGTCATAGAAGCATACATGGAAAATAGAAGCAGGAGGACTCCATTTGGCACTATGGGCTTGCTCCGCCATTCATTATGATCATGGCTGATCATCAAGCTCAGTACCCTGATACCTCCTTCCCCCCATATCCCCTGATCCCTTTAGCCCCAAGAGCTATATCTAATTCCTTCTTGAAATTACACAACTTTTTGACCTCAACTACTTTCTGTGGTAGCGAATTCCACAGATTCACCACTCTCTGGGTGAAGAAATTTCTCCTCACCTCAGTCCTAAAAGGATTACCCCTTATCCTTGAACTCCTAGCTCTGGACTCATCCACCATCGGGAACATTCTTTCTGAATCTACCCTGTCTAATCCTGTTAGAATTTTATACATTTCTATGAGATCCCTTCTCACTCTTCTAAACTCCAATGAATATAATCCTAACTGATTTAGTCTTTCCTCATGTGAAAATCCCACTATCTCAGGAATCAGCCTGCACTCCCTCCATTGCAAGAACATCCTTCCTCAGATAAGGACGCAAAAATTCACACAATACTCCAGGTGTGGCCTCACCAATACCCTATATAATTGCAGTAAAACATCCCTATTCCTATACTCAAATCCTCTCGCTATGACGGCCAACATACCATTTGCCTTCTTTTTTTTTGGATTGGATTTGTTTATTGTCACGTTACCGAAGTACATTGAAAAGTTTATTAAGAGGAGCAATACTGAAATTTGAGTTCATTGGTAATTAGTCTGCAGCAGCAATACCTGGAACAAATGAATGCACTAAACAATAAACAATAAAAATAAGTGTAATGGAGAACTGAATAAACTGGAAAAATAGCCAGTGCGGATGAGTTATCTCACCAGTTTTATGGGCACTGGCTTACTGGTACCATGAACAGGCAGTTTCTATTGGTGGTCTCTACTGGACACCAGTTTCCAACTGTTCGGAACGGGTTCCTTCTGATACCAGTACCATGGGAACTTTCCCCTTGGAGCAGCCAAAGGCCAAACCTGCCCAGTTTCAAGCTTTACTTGAGAAAGATCTCTATATTCCTCTATATTCATAGAGAATTCATATTTGACAAGATCTCTATATTCCTCTATATTCATAGAGAATTCGGCTGAACAAGTCTTGATCCTTATAATATTTATTAAGGTTGGGAAGGCTGAAGTCGGCGTCGCTCTGGTGAAGGGATTCTATAATAGAGGCCATTGTCATGATTGTTCCAGCTAGGGAGGAGGAGTTGAGGGAGGAGATTGAAGAGGGTATGTGGGCTGATGCCCTGAGTAGGGTTAATTCCTCTTCCTCATGTGCCAGGCTCAGCCTGATACAGTTTAAGGTCATTCACAGAGCGCATATGACAGGGGCGAGGCTGAGTAGGTTCTTTGGGATGGAGGACAGATGCGGGGGGTGCTCGGGAAGCCCGGCGAATCACGTCCACATGTTCTGGTCGTGCCCGGCACTGGATGGGTTCTGGAGGGGGTTCGCGAAGACTATGTCCAAGGTGGTGAAAGTCCAGGTCAAGCGAAGTTGGGGGCTGGCATTATTTGGGGTGGCGGACAAGCCGGGAGTGCAGGAGGTGAAAGAGGCCGGTATTCTGGCCTTTGCGTCCCTGGTAGCCCGGCGGAGGATCTTGCTCATGTGGAAAGACGTGAAGCCCCCCAGTGTGGAAGCCTGGATGAATGACATGGCAGGATTCATTAAGCTGGAGAGGATAAAGTTTGCCTTGAGCGGGTCTGTGCAGGGGTTCTCCAGGCGGTGGCAACCGTTCCTAGACTATCTCGCGGAGCGTTAGAACAAGGTCGGTCAGCAGCAGCAGCAACCCAGGGAGGGGGGGGGGGGGGTGGGGGAGAGGAGGGGGGGTGTCTCTTTCTGGGGGGAGACATTTGGGCGAGCGGGGGAGGGGGTTTTCCCTAGGGGTACTTGTAAAAAAGCATATGGGAGGGTTATTATGTGCGGGAGAAACCCATTGTATAAGTTCTGTAGTATGTTTGATTGATATGTTTATGTTCTGTTCTGTTCTTTTCTCTTTCTCTTTTCTGTTACGGGGTTTAATTGGTTGAAAATTTTTGTTGGAAAAACTTTTAATAAACATTTTTTTTTTTTTAAATGATTGCTCGTGCTAGGGCGCACGGTGCGTAGTGGGTTAGCCCTGCTGCCTCATGGCGCCGAGGTCCCAGGTTCGATCCTGGCTCTGGGTCACTGTCCGTGTGGAGTTTGCACATTCTCCCCGTGTTTGCGTGGGTTTCGCGCCCACAACCCAAAAATGTGCAGGGTAGGTGGATTGGCCACACTAAATTGTCCCTTAATTGGAAAAAATGAATTGGGTACTCTAAATTTATTTTAAAAAATGATTGCACCTGCTTGCGACAACACAAAGGAAGAAGGCATTAATTGTGGATGGATAGGTGGGAATAGTAGATCAATGGTTGGGAAGACCATAAGACCATAAGACATAGGAGTGGAAGTAAGGCCATTCGGCCCATCGAGTCCACTCCACCATTCAATCATGGCTGATTTCAACTCCATTTACCCCCTCTCTCTCCATAGCCCTTAATTCCTCGAGAAATCAAGAATTTATCAACTTCTGTCTTAAAGACACTCAACGTCCCGGCCTCCACCGCCCTCTGTGGCAATGAATTCCACATACCCACCACTCACTGGCTGAAGAAATTTCTCCTCATCTCTGTTCTAAAGTGACTCCCTTTTATTCTAAGGCTGTGCCCGGTCCTAGTCTCCCCTGCTAATGGAAACAACTTCCCTACATCCACCCTATCTAAGCCATTCATTATCTTGTAAGTTTCTATTAGATCTCCCCTCAACCTCCTAAACTCCAATGAATATAATCCCAGGATCCTCAGACGTTCATCGTATGTTAGGCCTACCATTCCTGGGATCATCCGTGTGAATCTCCGCTGGACCCGCTCCAGTGCCAGTATGTCCTTCCTGAGGTGTGGGACCCAAAATTGCTCACAGTATTCTAAATGGGGCCTAACTAATGCTTTATAAAGCTTCAGAAGTACATCCCTGCTTTTATATTCCAAGCCTCTTGAGATGAATGCCAACATTGCATTTGCTTTCTTAATTACGGACTCAACCTGCAAGTTTACCTTTAGAGAATCCTGGACTAGGACTCCCAAGTCCCTTTGCACTTCAGTATTATGAATTTTGTCACCGTTTAGAAAATAGTCCACGCCTCTATTCTTTTTTCCAAAGTGCAGGACCTCGCACTTGCCCACGTTGAATTTCATCAGCCATTTCTTGGACCACTCTCCTAAACTGTCTCAATCTTTCTGAAGCCTCCCCACCTCCTCCATACTACCTGCCCCGCCACCTATCTTCGTATCATCGGCAAACTTAGCCAGAATGCCCTCAGTCCCGTTATCAGTTCGTTAATATATAAAGAGAACAGCTGTGGTCCCAACACTGAACCCTGCGGGACACCACTTGTCACCGGTTGCCATTCCGAAAAAGAACCTTTTATCCCAACTCTCTGCCTTCTGCCTGACAGCCAATCGTCAATCCATGTTAGTACCTTGCCTCGAATACCATGGGCCCTTACTTTACTCAGCAGTCTCCCGTGGGGCACCTTATCAAAGGCCTTTTGGAAGTCAAGATAGATAACATCCATTGGCTCTACTTGGTCTAACCTATTTGTTATCTCTTCAAAGAACTCTAACAGGTTTGTCAGGCACGACCTCCCCTTACTAAATCCATGCTGACTTGTCATAATCCGACCCTGCACTTCCAAGAATTTAGAAATCTCATCCTTAATAATGGATTCTAGAATCTTGCCAACAACCGAGGTCAGGCTAATTGGCCTATAATTTTCCATCTTTTTCCTTGTTCCCTTCTTGAACAGTGGGGTTACAACAGCGATTTTCCAATCCTCTGGTACTTTCCCTGACTCCAGTGACCGTTGAAACATCATCACCAACGCCTCCACTATTTCTTCAGCTATCTCCTTTAGAACTCTAGGATGTAGCCCATCTGGGCCCGGAGATTTGTCAATTTTTAGACCTCTTAGTTTCTCTAGCACTTTCTCCTTTGTGATGGTTACCATATTCAACTCTGTCCCCCGACTCTCCGGAATTGTTGGGATATTACTCATGTCTTCTACTGTGAAGACTGACGCAAAGTACTTATTCAGTTCCTCGGCTATTTCCATGTCTCCCATCACAAAATTACCAGCGTCATTTTGGAGTGGCCCAATGTCAACTTTTGCCTCCCGTTTGTTTTTAATGTATTTAAAGAAACTTTTACTATCATTCCTAATGTTACTGGCTAGCCTACCTTCAAATTTGATCCTCTCTTTCCTTATCTCTCTCTTTGTTATCCTCTGTTTGTTTTTGTAGCCTTCCCAATCTTCTGACTTCCCACTACTCTTTGCCACATTATAGGCTTTCTCTTTTGCTTTGATGCATTCCCTAACTTCCTTTGTCAGCCATGGCTGCCTAATCCCCCCTCTGATAACCTTTCTTTTCTTTGGGATGAACCTCTGTACTGTGTCCTCAATTACACCCAGAAACTCCTGCCATTGCTGTTCTACTGTCTTTCCCACTAGGGTCTGCTCCCAGTCGATTTTCGTCAGTTCCTCCCTCATGCCCCTGTAGTTACCTTTTTTTAACTGTAACACCTTTACACCTGATTCTACCTTCTTTCTTTCAAATTGGAGATTGAATTCGACCATGTTATGATCACTGCCTCCTAAGTGCTCCCTTACTTTAAGATCTTTAATCAAGTCTGGCTCATTACATAACACTAAGTCCAGAATGGCCTGTTCCCTCGTGGGCTCCATCACAAGCTGTTCCAAAAAGCCCTCCTGTAAACATTCAATGAATTCCCTTTCCTTGGGTCCACTGGCAGTATTATTTACCCAGTCCACCTGCATATTAAAGTCTCCCATGATCACTGTGAGCCTGCCTTTCTGACATGCACTTTCTATTTCGTCGTGCATCTTGTGCCCCTGGTCCTGACCACTGTTAGGAGGCCTGTACATAACTCCCATTATGTTTTTTTTGCCTTTGTGGTTCCTCAACTCTACCCACACAGACTCCACATCATCCGACCCCATGTCTTTTAGTGCTATTGATTTAATTTCATTCCTAATTAACAAGGCAACCCCGCCCCCTCTGCCCACCTCTCTGTCTTTTCGATAGGTTGTGAATAGGTTTAAATGCCAGTCATGAACCCCCTGCAACCATGTCTCTGTGATGCCTACCACATCATACCTGCCAGTCACAATCTGGGCCACAAGCTCATCTACCTTGTTCCGTACACTGCGCGCATTTAAATATAGCACCTTTAATTCTCTATTGACCGTCCCTTTTTGTTTTCTTAGTGTGGTGGACCTTGGTTTACTGAGCCTTTCCATACACTGTGTCATATTTTGTGGGATGGGGACTATTGTAACCTCTCCTGAGTTCTGTTTTTTCGTGTTTTTTTGTATTTCTAAGCAGCTACGCTTCCCACTGATTACTTCACCTCTTGGTTCCCTGACTTTCCCTTCCCCCCCAATCTTTAGTTTAAAGTCCTATTGACCACCCTATTTACTCTTTTCGCCAGAACACTGCTCCCAGCTCGGTTCAGGTGGAGACCATCCCAACGGTATAGGTCCCCCCTGTCCCAAAACTGATGCCAGTGTCCCATGAAAAGGAACCCCTCATTCCCACACCACTCTTTCAGCCACGTGTTAACTTCCCTTATTCTTGCCTCCCTATGCCAATTTGCTCGTGGCTCGGGCAGTAATCCGGAGATTATGACCCTTGAGGACCTGTTATTTTAATTTGAATCCTAGCTCTTTATAATCTCTCAACAGGTCCTCTTTCCTAGACTTGCCTATGTTGTTGGTACCAACATGGACCACAACAACTGGATCCTCCCCCTCCCTCTCCAGTATCCTTTCAAGCCGGTCAGAGATGTCCCGCACCCTAGCACCGGGCAGGCAACATACCATGCGGGACTCTTTATCCTGCTCACAAAGGATACTATCTATCCCCCTGATAATAGAATCCCCTACAACTACAACTTGCCTATTTACTCCCTCCCTTGAATGGCCTGCTGAACCATGGTGCCTTGGTCAGCTGACTCATCCTTCCTGCAACCCTTGGATGGAGAATGGATGGAGAATGGAACCCTGAAGAATGGATCTGCTCCAATAATCGGAATCCGAGTAAGTTCTCGTGGACAGCTATCCAGAGAGAAGGAATGTGGCTGCTTCTCTTCTTCTTCATTAAAAAAACGGGCCGACAACATTTGGAAAAAGGAATTTGAGAATAAAAATGATGCGTATGATTTACTTTTCATCTGAAATATTTTTAATCTAAAAAAGAAAGACAAAGTGATATTTGAATTTTCAACAGACCATCACTCACAGAAAACTTATCTCAATGGTTACTGCTCTGCAGTCAAACCCCACCCGCAGTTCACAATACCATTTATAAAATGACACTCAGCACAGATCAAACATTAAATATAGAACTTTCCTGGTATGCATTGCCTAATACTGCCAATTAGAAGCATCACAGGAGTGTTATGCCAAACATATTGAAGTGCTGGCTCTTTCAGTTAATGACCACAACTCACAGTGCAAGGGACCCGGGCCTCTGTCTGTGTGGAGTTTGCACATTCTTCCCGTGTCAGCATGGGATTCCTCGGGTGCTCCCCTTTCCTTCACAGTCCAAAGATGTGCTGGTTATGATGCTAAATTGCCCCTTAGTGTCCAACGGTTAAGTGGGCCAGGGTAGGCTGCTCTTTCTGAGGGTTGGTGCAGACTCGATGGGCTGAATGGCCTCCTTCGGCACTGTAGAGATTCTATGATTCTTTGTAACTACTGCATAATTGGAGATTCAGTTAAAAGGGTCGCAACAAATACTTACTTTAATTAAAACAAACACTGGAAAGTACTCTGTTTCTTCATGGCGAGGACTGCCATATGATAACAGTGAACAGCACAATTATAAAATCAGCATATGTTTTTCATGATGTTAATTCAGTACTGAATTTAAATGAAAATTCTGATCCACAGCATCATTGGGTATATCTTGGTTTGGCAGCTTTCCCGGTGTAGTTAATTTAACTTGAGGCACAATATAGTTCTGAAATCAGATAAAACTGAATCTTTTGATGGAGCTGGACTTTGGCAGGTGCCAAACTGCCAACCACTCAGCCTAAGTACAAATCAAGCTGCCTCCAGTGAAATTTAAAAATTGATAATGTATTTAATTTTAGATGAGCCCACATCACAAACCTTTTTACACTGTATTTAAGATGGAGGAAGCTGTGGATTAAAGACTTTTGAAAGGCATGCCGTAATTAGAAAGATAATGAAGGCATTGAGAACATCTCTGAAGCTGTGAGATGGATTTTTTTTGCATTTTTTAAGAAGGCTATATATATTGCCAACCGGCCTGAACAGAATGGAGATAACAGGGTAATTTGACAGTAATCACTCCTGGAAGCCTCACTGCTGTAAATAACTTGAATTGATTTTACTCACATATTTTGTGGGTGGTTATTATTTTCGTACTGCATTTTGCTGGAGAAATAATCCTGTTGTACCCAGGAGACTCTGTTTGCTATAATTGTAGTCATGATAAAAGCCTACAAATCCCACCCCACCTTCAACTCATCAGACGATACAGCAGCAACAATATTCACTCATTTACAAAAAATTCCTATTTTCTCCTGTCTTGTATTGTTGCTCTGTTTGACTTGGCTCTGAATATGGCGGTCAATATGGTCGCCTTCCTTAATTCGATTTACGTTTGCTTTAAAGTTGGCAGGTATCTTTCGGTACCTCCACAAGGTTCAAACCCGAATACTGATCAAAGAGCCGATACACCAGTTAGTTAGTTCAAAGTCAATACTATTTATTTACACACACAGCAATATCTACTCATGCACGAAATACTACAGACTAAACTATCACTACTGCTAAAGCCTATACTTAGCTTTGGGTGCCCACTCAGTCAGAGGAACAATGGCCATTGTTCGGTTCTGAGGCTGCTGGGGTTGAAGTGGTGAAGGGGAAGAGCTAAGGTCGTCCGTCTGGTAGCGAGCGTTGACCTTGGACTTACTTGCTTCTGGTGTAGCTGGTGGAAGGGTTTCTCCGCTTTGAGAGCCGATTCCAAGAGAGCGGTTCTCTCTTGGGGCCTTCTTCTTATCCCCGAAGGGGCTTCGCGCGCTTTTGGGCGGGCCTTGAACTTGGCCCCAATCAATTGGGCCGTATCTTGATCACTCGTATTGATCTTGACCAATAAAGGGGTGGGTGCCCTGATGGCTGGGCGTGTCCTCGGTGGCCGTTGGCCTGTCTTTGTTTGTGCTTTCAGTTATCTCCCTTTGTTCCCAGAGATGGGCCATCAATATGCTAATGGTCCTACAGTTTCAGTCACATCAAGGAGCTGCGGTTCCAATACACGTACAGGCTCTGTGCCTGCCTGCTTTCTTAGCATTGGCCATAGCTCCCTGCAATCTTTGCAAACATCCATTTTGTATTCTGGAAGTGGCCATCCCAGATGGCTACGCTCCCTCCTTGTGATCCTCAATGCGAAGCGTGAAGGTGACATTACTGCGTCGTCTTCGTTCTCCTCCCAAGTCGGGCACCCATAAGCACTAACAGGCTCTACACTGCTCTGTCCTATGAATTGCAACTTTGACTTAAATTATTTTATGTGCATACATCATTATAAAATTCTACGGGGCGCTATGACATTCAGGCATGCATTACAAAATAAAAAAACTGGAACCTCTAACTGTCCTTAACTAAACTATCCTCAATCAATCAAAATAATTTACAACATTTTAAACTGTACTGCCACCATTGTGGCCAGAATTTTAGCAGATGAGATACTTCCCCGATGGGGAATGCCAGTACAAATTGATTCGGACCAAGGAACACATTTCACAGGTAAGGTCATGAAAACCATTTGCCAATTATTAGATATAAAACAGAAATTCCACATACCATACCACCCTCAAAGCTCAGGGATGGTAAAGCGAATGAATCGAACTTTAAAAGTTGCCCTAGCTAAAGCTATACAAACATCGGGAAGAGGGTGGACAGAGGTCCTGCCGGCAATTTTAATGAGACTTAGGGCAACCACAAACCGGACCACGGGTTTAACCCCGTACGAGTTAATGACCGGGCGAGCCATGCAACTGCCCGAAAATATCATCACAGGTGGGACCGATGTGGATCCAATAAAAGACAAAATTTGGCGATACATCCAGGATCTTAGCACCCAACTGAAAGGGGTGCGCCGATCCACAATTACTAATCAGACACAAGCCGACGCACAGAGGGACCTAGAAATATTCCCTGAGGTCCCAGAAGCTGGAGACCGCGTCTTTGTAAAAATGCTGCCCGCAAAACCGGGATTTGCCCTAAAGTGGTGTGGACCATATGAAATTATTATTAGTGGAGACACCTGTGCATGTGTAGATATCAGAGGACAAGGGATTTGGAAACACTGGACCCAATTGAAACCATGTACAGATAACCAAATCTAAATACTGATTTTTCTCTTTTTGGACTTCAGGACAAACTCAATTCATCAAAAGATCGACCAGCAAGACAACACCCTATTTAATATTGGTTATATTTCTGTACTGTATATAACTGTATTGAGGCCCACAACATGGGACTAGACAAATCCATTCTTAGAACTATATATATTTTCCAATATCTATGTCCTACCAATGTAAAAATGTCACTTATAGGGGAGAACTTGTTTTATAAAACCCACACTCAGATACATGGGAACAGGACTGCCTGCTATCCTAAAGCACGGTCAGTAGAATCCCTATTCATAGCCACACCAGGGTGGCTACCACACGAATTATATACCATAGACACCTATGGGAAACCCTATAACGAGCAAATTGGACATTTCAAACGGGGAATACAGGGGAGGTGTGTGGAGCTCACTGAGCTCGGGATATCGGGAGGATCAGAGCCCCAACGGGCAGAGGGATATGGGGATTATCCCCAATGCTTCAAAGGACAGGGCTGGGGATGCGTGTATGCCCTAGTCCCTAGAAGCAATTTGTGCGTCCAGACACAGTGTACCCAGCAGAAATGCCAGATTCGAGAGGGACACTTCACCTGTGTTTGCATGCAGCAGGAATGCGTCGCGATTACAAAGGGAAGGCAGCTTATGTGTGGTATGTGCAACAGTACACACGTAAGCTCAGCCTTATGGACATACCCATTTGATTTCTACCAGGGGGTAGAATCAACTGGGGAGTCGAGGGAAAGGGAGGGTTCCTCCACATGGAACCACAGGGTTAAGCGACCCAGGAGCACAGGGTGCTACCGGGCAAAGGAGGGATATGTGTTCTTGTTTAAAAATGTTTACGCAACAGTCACAGTGCGACCCCCGAGGTTCTTCACAGTAGGGACTATTAAACCCCTTACTGTTCCATGCCCAAGCGAAGGACACTTCAAAACGAATAGTTTCTCGATCTGCCAGTGCAGAATACTGCGCTGACTGGCAGACACCTACTACATTGGGGTCATCATTAGGATATGGGTTCCTAGGGACTGTATCCCTAGGGGGAGCGGCCGGGGTTGTTAGTGCAAAAAACAGGAATTTCATCATCTGTGGTTTAACCATTCTCGGGAATCACACTTTGCAGGCATTAGGGGCTATTAATCAGGAACTCGCGGAACTTAGGTTGTACACACAACAAACTCGCTATGCAGTAGACTATCAGCTGGCCCGACAAGGAGGCACTATTATTCAGGACAAATGCGTAACATATGTACACGATGAGACCCTCAATATCACAGCAGTAATGGCTGCAATACGCAAACAGCTGAATGGGTTCAGACAGGGGTCCCAGGGAAATGGTGATTGGCTTGGCTGGTTACTGGGTAAGGCTTGGGGAACATATTTGAAGAATGGGGTGATTCTGCTGCTATCCACACTGTTTGTACTCTGCCTAGGCCTGGGTTGTGTAAAAATGTGTTGCAAATTAATAGTGTCCAAAGCCATTCCAACCGCAAGTCTAATGACAGAAGAGCCCCGCGACTGCACTCCCCCAGAAGATCTTCAACTACCAACGAGATATCTATGAACAAATGTCGGCCTGAGGGAGGTCGGCCATGAATGGGACCCCCTGGCCGAGAGGGGGGAGTTGTAAGGGGAAAATTCGGGACAACGGATCAAGACCATAAATCATGGCTGACACTGTACCAGAAACAGGCAGGCAAAGGGTTAAATCAGATGGGTAGCACAGAAAGACCACACTGAAAAAGCACAGACACAGATCCTATCAGGACAATAAAGTATTCCTAATCAATACAAAGCCTGCATTTAACACCTCGTTATGAAACCCGGAACATATCTCAACCGCCACCCAAAAGCCATCACCATTTAATCTAGTTAAAGGGAGTTCTATTGTGAACCTAAATAAAACCTGTAAATATGCATGTACCCAAAAGCCTGCCAAAACTTGTAAGAAATCTGTACTATATAAGATAAAGTCTTTCTGTATGTATTTTGAGTTCAGTGTGGACCGTGCTGTCTTTTAAACGCCGGCCCGCTGTTCTTCCTGGAGCTTCAGACAATAAACCCTGTCTTGCGATTCAAACTTCTGACTCAGGCTGACTTTTTCCCTGCAACATATAGGAATAGCATAGCTTACTGCCCTACTACAAACTCGGTGGCGTGTACTGTTTTATCAAAGCAAACTTTGCCTTGCTTCTTTCGGGTTCCAAGCCTGACGCCTTCACATTTTCAATAACTGCTTTCTCATGCATGAGGGCGGTGACTGTGGGGCTGGCCAAATCCAGTCCTAATAAATATTCTGTCCCTTTCATGGGGAGTCCGGTCATGAGGGTGTGGGGGATGCATCCTGTGGATGTGGATACTGTGTTTCGAATGAACATTAATGCAAATGGGTGATCTGTGTCCCAGGTGCTGTTGTGTTGTTGCACCATTTTTCTGAGAGTTCTGTTCATTCTTTTACTACGCCGCTTGATTGGGGGTGGTATGCAATATGGAACTTTTGCTTTATTCCGAAAATTGTGAGGACGGTTTTCATCACTCGTCCTGTAAAATGGGAGCCTTGATCGGACTCTATACTGTGTGGGAGTCCCCATCTTGTAAAGATATGCTGTGTTAGGATTTTAGCTGTCGTTTTGGCAGTGTTTGTTCTTGGATGGAAATGCTTCCACCCATTTTGTGAAGGTGTCAATGACCACCAACACATACTTGAAACCATTCCTGCAGGGGGGGTAGGGGTCCTATATAATCTATTTGCAAATTTGTCCAGGGGCCATTAACGGGGCGGGTGTGACTTAGCTGAGCTTTTCTTGCATACCTGTCTGGATTGTTCTGGGCACAGATTAAGCAATTCTCAATGTAATGTGTAACATTGGCTTTTAAATCAGGCCACCAGAGAGAGGTCTGAGGTGGGTTAGGGTGGGTTCAATGCCCTGGTGTTCATGGTTGTCATGGAACTGACAAATAATTTGGTTCCTGTCCTGGCTGGCGACTACATAAATGCCGTCTTTTAAAATCACACCGTCATGTGTGGTTACCGCGTTTTTAAACTGATCATAAGGGGCTGGGAAGTTACCTTTTAATACTTCCCTGAGCTTCTCATCTTCCTTTTGAGCCTTTGCCAAATCTTGAATGTTGGTCTGTGAGAGCTGAACCGCGTGTACTGGGGCGCTTGCGGGGGGGTTCCAAAAGTGACCATGTCTGGAACCTGCTTTTGCTAGGGCATCTGCTTAACGTTCCGGGGGGCAAGAACAATGATGACTTTGAACTTTGATAATGCCATATTTACGGTCTTTAGCTGTTTTTAGGATATGCTGGAGTAATGGGGCTGAGGGTAGGGGCTTTCCGTCTGCAGAAACGAATGCTCTAGTTTCCCACAGAGGTAGGAATTTGGTTAAACTGTTGCAGACATATAAACTGTCCGAATATATGTCGGCTAGGGTCAGAAACGAGTCGGGGTGATCTACAAAATACCCTATGGCTGCCACTTCTGCTGCCTGCGAACCTAAATGTCCTGGCAATTTTAACAAAATCTCTTCTAGGGCGCGTCACTGTGCGTCCTCTATATAAATACCGCATCCGGTAATTCGTTTTCCGTTTAAAACTATGGAGGAGCCATCCACATAGATTCTCAGGGGTGCGCATGTGTCTGTGGGCTGGGGTCTCTGGGATGTAGTGACTGGTTTCGGGGTAGCTGACTTCGGTACAAAGGGTCCTGTATTGTGTCTGGTGGATATTATTTCACACTCGTGTGGGGTGCCTGCATATTGTAAATTATTGGCTAGGAAAGTGTGGGTCTTGGTTCTCTTAACTGTGATGTCCTGTCCCTGTAAGAGAAGGGTCCAATGGGCTGTGTGGATTTGGCTGACTGTGCCATCCTTAAGTCGACCAGTAGCTGTGTTGGGGTGTGTTCAGTGAGAATGGTGATGGGTTGAGTCCTGTAATGTAGGCAAAGTATTGTACTGCCCAAAAGACTGCGAGCAGGTGCCTTTTGCAGGCAGAAAATCCTTGCTCGACAGGATCTAATACGCATGAGGCGAATGCCACGGAGCCTAATCGGTCATGTCGTTCCTGGAGGAGCACGGCCGAAAGGGTTTGGTCGGTAGTTGCACCTCAATTGTGTACGGGGAAAGTGGGTCTGGGACCTGTAATGCGGGGGCTGTTCTGAGGGCTCGTTTTAAAGCATCCACGGCATCCGTGTGCTGTGGAAGCCATTCCCAAGGTGCTTGTTTCTTGAGAAGTTCGGATAGGGGCGCTGCTTTTGTGGCAAAACTGTCGATATGGTTTCGGCAGTAGCCAACCAGTCCTAGAAACGACCGGAGGGCTGAAACATTAGGGGCAGTGGTAATTTGACGATCGAGTCGATTCTTTTCTGATCGATCTCGCGTTTGCCATGCGTGATTACTGTACCTAGGTAAATCACTTTTTCTTTAAAATCTGAGCCTTCTTGGGGTTTACTTTACAGCCAATTTGTTGTAGGAGTCCTAGAAGTTAGCGAGAAGTGAAATGTGCTCTCCCTTTGTGTCCGTCCGTAGTAGCAGACCATCTACATTCTGGTCCAGACAATCAGGTCGGGAAAAGTTTGCTAATCAATTTGCCAGCTGTCGGTGGAAAATGGAGGGGGAGTTGTGGAAGCCTTGTGGAAGGCACGTCCATGTATATTGCTGCCCCTGGAATGTGAATGCAAATTTATATTGGCACGCTTTATCCAATGGAATGGACCAAAAGCCGTTGCTAATATCCAAAACCAAAAACAATTTTGACTGTAGTTCCTGTTTGAGCATTGTCTCGGGACTCGTGGCTATGGTGGGGGCTGCTACCGGGGTTACTTTGTTCAGTTCCCGGTAATCAATGGTCAGTCGCCATGATCCATCAGGTTTCCTGACGGGCCAAATTGGTGCATTATTTGTGGAGGCTACTGATCTGACTACGCCTTGATCAAGCAGACTCTGTATCACTTTTGAGATTTCTCCCTCTGCTTCTTGGGGAAAACCGTACTGCTTTTGAGGTCTGGGGTTGGGACATGTAATATTCACCAAGCCAGCAATCTTGCCACAGTTGTGCTTGTGCTGTCAAAATGCTGCTTTGTGTTGCTGCAGGACTTCCCTACCTTGTTTGCCCTGACTAATGGCTCGAGGGTCGAACCAGAAGTCTCCTACTGCGCTGATCCGAGTTTCATACTCTCCAACTGTGAGCGTGGCGGGGGCTCGTGCTGCCTTTGCCATTCTCCACACACAATTATTTACCGGGTCAAATGAGAGAATGTGGGAGCTCATGAAGTCAATTCCTAAGATGTGTTCGGCTGTCTGGGGTAGATCGACCAGAACTAAGGGGTGTTTAATTTTAATGTTCCCTATCTCGATTGCTACAGGGGCTGTGATGTGTCCCTGCTGTAAATGTCCAGTAAAACTGCTGGGTGTAATGGCGTCTGTCATGGGCCACATGTCTCGCTGAAACAGCGTGGTGGAATTGAGCGTGGTGCGGGACCCTCCTGTGTCCCAAAGGAATTCTACGGGGTGTCCCCGGACTGTGCCTGCCACTACCGGTCTACCAGACTTGGCCCAAAGGGTGTCGCAGACCCAAGTTGGGGAGCCCGAACACCATCAGTCGGTGCCGTTCATATCTCTGTTCTCAGAATAGGCGCTAACACTGTGGATTGGCTTTGCCCTATTCTTATTTAGGCGCCTGTCTGTTGGTTTCTCTGCTGCTTCTGGGGCGCATTGCACTCTTGTGCAAAGTGTCCTAATTGTCCACAATTATAACACTCCTGGGATTTGGGTTGCTGTGGGCTGTTCCTGCCCTCATTTACCCAAGTGGGGTTCTGGTGCGTCCTAACTGGATGCATGTCTGCCTGTTCTTCCTCTGTTTTAACAATTGCAGTTTTGCCTTGGATGGACTGTTTCCAAGTGTGGGACAATCTTTTCAAAACCCATTTCTCGTTGTGGGCCTCGTCTGAGGGGTCGTAATTTGCGCAAGCTCTCTGTCCTGCCTCTGTCGCATGAGAGACTAGGATGTAAGTCCATTTGGCCATATTATCTGGGGACAAATGGACGCGAGCTAACTCTCCGAATACTGCCGTGAAATCTATCCACAAGCGTCCAGCAAATGCTGTGGGATGCTCTGTCTTCTTTTGCCTACACTTGTTTAGGCCTTCTACGGGGTCTCCTTTGTTATAGCCGATCGCACCTAGGATCGCTGTGTGCATTTCTTGTAGGGTGCCTCCTCCTACATTCTGTGGGTCTGGAAGGGCTGCCACGACTGAAGGGTCGAGGCTTAAAACTGTGAGCTTCACTTGCTCCTTTTCATCCAGGCCGTACATGGTCGCCTGCTGTTTTACTCTAGCAAAGAACTGGTGGGGGTCCGATGTGGGTAGGAACGGTGCAATTTTATTACACGCATCCCGTAATTGAGTGACGGTTAACGGGGTAGTGTATAGGAAATCTGAGTCTCCTTCTGCTACGGCTCTGCGATGTGTGGTTACATGGTTCATAGGGGTGTGTTCTGCTTGTGCAGTCGAGGGTTGGGGTGCTTTCCGTTTCTGGGGTTTTTCCTGTGTACATGTCCCATGTACATATCTGTGGGCAGTCTCATTTAACTCCTGCCAATCAAGGCCATTTTCCTGGTCTAACTGGGGTTCAAACGTGCTCTGAAACCCATTCTGAACAGAAAGCAGAGATTGCAATTCCGCAATTTGCTTCCGGCACTTTGCGTGATCTACCGAACTCTGCCTTTGCTCCGTCATGGAAGTGTGGAGTGCTCGTAGGGCTGCTTTTAAATTGCTGCACTGTTTCTGTAACTGCTCAACTTGTTGTTCGGTTTCCTGTCTTCCCAACACCGCGCGTTGCGTGTCTTGGTAGGCTTTGTCATATTGGGACTGAAAGCTGCTCAAATGGACGAGACAAGACTGGTGTGCCCGCTTGGCATCAGCCACCTCCTTGTCCCTCGCCGCTAACTGCTCTCTCAGTTCCTTGTTCTCTCTCTCATATCCACTCACATCTCCTTGACTACTCTTGTCTCTCCTCAATCTCTCTACGGAGCGTCCTCACGACCTCCTCTGTGCCTCGCAATTGTGCCAAGCAGGACACGATTGCCATCGGCTTGCGAGCTTTCCCTAAGCTCTTCTTATGGATCTCTGTCAGGTTCTCCCACCAAGTATGCCCTATACTTCCGGGACCTGTTTCATCATTGACGCAGAATTCACTCAAAGGGGCCATCCTTTCCCTTTGAGATATTTCCTTATCTCCTCTTCCCATACGGGACACTGACCTACTCTTCTGGTCGCTGCGACCTCGTATTCTTGGGGGTTCATAAGGCATTCCATTGCCTTCATTGCCATTTTTCTCTATCTCTGTGGTCTCTACCGAATTTGGAACAGGGGGTGATAAAGTGGTGATGCAAACACGGATATGGCTTACGCTAATTTCCGGCCTACAAAACTCCCGACTGTTTTACGCAACAAAATCTCTCAGGTTTACCTTATATCCCTGTTAGTACGCATGCATTAACACTTCCGAATCTTGGAAGTTTGATCAGTATTGTTCTTACACTTGTGATTTTTTTGTTTCCAATTGGATTCCAATTCAAATTTGGGTTCTCTCGGAGTGACTAGGCTACTTCTAGGTCGAGTCCTGTCAGAGGTCGCCAGTAAATGTTGCTCTGCTTATTTGGTTCTAAATATGGCGGTCAATATGGTCGCCTTCCTTAATTCTATTTACGTTTGCTTTAGAGTCACCAGGTATCTTTCGCTACCGTCACAAGGTTCAAACCCGAATACTGATCAAAGAGCCGATACACCAGTTAGTTAGTTCAAAGTCAATACTATTTATTTACACACACAGCAACATCTACTCATGCACAAAATGCTACAGACTAAACTATCACTACTGTAAAGCCTATACTTAGCTTCGGGCACCCACTCAGTCAGAGGAACAATGGCCGTTGTTCGGATCTGAGGCTGCTGGGGTCGAAGTGGTGAAGGGGAAACAGCTAAGGTCATCCGTCTGGTAGCGAGCGTTGACCTTGGACTTACTTGCTTCTAGTGTAGCTGGTGGAAGGGTTTCTCCGCTTTGAGAGCCGATTCCATGAAAGCGATTCACTCTTGGGGCCTTCTTCTTATCCCCGAAGGGCCTTCGCGCGCTTTTGGGTGGGCCTTGAACTTGGCCCCAATCAATTGGGCCATTTCTTGATCATTCGCATTGATCCTGACCAATAAAGGGGTGGGTGCCCTGATGGCTGGGCGTGTCCTTGGTGGCCGTTGGCCTGGTTTTGTTTGTGCTTTCAGTTTGGGAAACTGGCGCCGTGAGGTCTGGAGCCAGATCAGTTACTTGAGTATCTCCCTTTGTTCCCGGAGATGGGCCATCAATATGCTAATGGACCTATAGTTTCAGTCTCGTCTGGGAGCTGCGGTTCCAATGCACGTACAGGCTCTGTGCCTGCCTGCTTTCTTAGCATTGGCCATAGCTCCCTGCAATCTTTGCAAACATCCATTTTGTATTCTGGAAGTGGCCATCCCAGATGGCTACAGTATCTCCTGATATTTGTTGCAATACAGACACATGGCCCTCCAATAATTTGTCATAACACTCATTGTTTGTGCTTGAAATAAGGAGGGCAACAGATTACTTGATTGTGTAGGGCAGGCTTGGGCAAGCAATGGCCTGCGGATCACATCCAGCCAGCAGAAGCTTTAAATCAGTCCTGTGGCTGCACTGGGAAGGCACACAAGGTGCATTGCTGGACAAAGTGTGAGCGAAGTGCGCATGTGTAACTGCTCCTGGTTGTGTAAAAAGTCAAGTCAACTCTTAAATGATTTTGTTTCCCTCACTGCAGGTGCTGATTCTTGCAGAGTTCTGGTTCCTTGGCTGCTGGCAGGATTTGAATGGGACCTTCAGGTCTGCATTGACAGGCAGCACGGTGGCGCAGTGGTTAGCACTGGAACTACGGCATTGAGGACCCGGGTTCGAATCCCTGGGTCACTGTCCGTGTGGAGTTTGCACATTCTCTCCGTATCTGCATGGGTTTCACCCCCACAACCCCAAAAAATGTGCTGGTTAGGTGAATTGGCCACACTAAATTGCCCCTTAATTGGAAAAAATAATAATTGGGTTCTCTAAATTTATTTTTAAAAAGGTCTGCATTGACATAGCAATACACTGATGAATGCCTTCCACCATCGGAATAGTCTATTAAAAAATCTTGCATATTTTGTATGTGAAAATCCCTTAGTCTCCACACTCCAGCGCCTGTTCTGGTACACTGAGGGAGAACTCAGAATGTCCAATTCACCTAATAGCACATTTTTCAGACTTGTGAGAGGAAACCGGAGAACTGAAGGAAACCCATGCAGACACGGGGAGAATGTGCAGACTCCACACAGCCAAGCCGGGAATCAAACCCGGGTCCCAGGCGCTGTGAAGCAACAGCGTTAACTGAATGTGGCTGAATTTTACTATTTCTTCCCAAGAATGCCACAGTAGCAATGAGGATGGTGAAAGATAGGAAACATTGCTTTCGGTGATATGAAACCTTTGGAAGATATTTGTCAACTTTCTGCAGAGAGCATCTTAAGTTGGACACAGTGTACACATACATACCCACTCATCCTGCCAAAATAACCACACAATCAAAAAATAATAATCATTACAGAGAAATTTTATTTGCAAGGTACGTGATCCTAGATCCTTGATTATTCACTATTACTGCACAGCTGATGAATATGGCATTGTCTCTGCCCAATCTACCACTTTTTGATGTATGTTCAGAGCCATCACCCACGTTCGCACATTGCCAAAAGTAGCTGCCAAAATTCAAAGGCACGATGGCAGGTTTTGCAATCACAGATGGCAAAACAATAAACTTACTTCTTCACTAAAGAGTTGATGCATTGGAAGATAGTTTTGAGACCTTATGCCTGAGCAAAATAACTACAGCATAAAATGCACTGACAGCATATATCATGATGTGGAGATGCCAGCGTTGGACTGGGGTGAGCACAGTAAAAAGTCTTACAACACCAGGTTAAAGTCCAACAGCTTTGTTTCGAATCACTAGCTTTCAGAGCACTGCTCCTTCCTCAGGTGAATGAAGAGGTTGGTTCCAGAAACATATATATCGACAAAGTCAAAGATGCAAGATGATACTTTGAATGCGAGTCTTTGCAGGTAATTAAGTCTTCACAGGTCCAGACGGAGCAACTCGAGAGAGAGGGATAATCACAGTTTAAAGAGGTGTGAATTGTCTCAAGCTGGGTCAGTTGGTAGGATTTCAAAAGCCCAGGGCAGATGGTGTGGTGTGACTGTAATGCGACATGAATCCCAGGTCCCAGTTGAGGCCATACTCATGTGTGTGGAACTTGGCTGTAAGCTTCTGCTCGGCGATTCTGCGTTGTCGCGCGTCCTGAAGGCTGCCTTGGAGAACGCTTACCCAAAGATCGGGGGCTGTTCACAGTGGCCCCCCCGGCGATTCTCCGGGTCCCGATCGGCCGAATGGCCAACAAGTTTGGCCGAGTCCCGGCGGCGTGGGTTAATCAGGTCCCACATGACAAGACCTGGAAGGTGAGTCTGCAGCGGCCGTCCTGGAGGGGGAGGCAGGGGGAGATCCGACCCCAGGGGGGCTCCCAGGGGGGCTCCCACGGTGGCCTGGCCCGCGATCAGGGCCTACCGATCGGCAGGCGGGCTGGTTCCTACAGGGGCCTATTTTACTCCGCCCGGGCCCCTGTAGGGCTCCGCCATGTTGCCCGGGGGCCGGCGCGGAGAAGGGAACCCCCGCACATGCGCGGAAATCGCCGGCCGTAGCGTGCATGCGTAGAAATACGCCGGCCGTTCTGCGCATGAGCGAACTCGTGCTGGCCGTTCTGCTCCGGCTGGAGCTGCGGGGACCACTAGGAAGGGGAGAATTCCTCACTTTCAGGAACCGTTGATGCTGGAGTGGTTGGCGCCGAATTTCATGTCGGCATGGGGACATAGTCCCATTATTAGAGAATCCCTCCCTATATGTCTATTATACAAACCAAAGAGTAAAGATTTGACTTCCTTGAGAAGATGATAATGAATGGGAGACCAGAAGTGTTACCGATTTATCGGTGGAAGGGGAGGACGAGAAAGATCATGAAGTGGGTGAGAGATGTCAAAACCTTCTTTATCCCGATTAAGGGGCAATTTAACATGACCAATTCGCTTACCCTGCACATCTTTGGGTTGTGGGGATGAAACCCATGCAGTCACGGGAAGAATGTGCAAACTCAACATGGACAATGACCTGGGGCCAAAGTCGAATCCGGGTCCTCAGCACCATGAAGCAGCAGTGCTAACCATTGGGCCACCATGCTTCCCTAGAAATGTCAAAACTAAGAGAGGAATTTTCCCTGAATTGCAGTGCGGGAGGAGCATGGAAATCGGTGCTGATCTGATTGGCTGCAATGGTGGGCATCGCACTGTTTCACCTAGGTTCCGCCTCATTATTTGTGCATTCCCGTGGAACCCGCTAGACCCTTGGTGGGTGGCCTCCGGTTCGCCGGTCCTGCCATGACCTTACCACTTCCTCAGTGTGGGTGGCATATCTAAAAGGGCACAGTGCGCACACCTCTTGGTGCTTGCAGTGCAGGAGTGCTCCAGTGAAGAGATGGCTCCAAAGGCAAAGAAGAGTGCTGCATCCAAATTTAGTGATGCCTCACATGAGCACCTTCTGGATGCCATGGAGGCCTGCTGCAATGCCCTTTACCCTCACTCTGGCTGCAGGAAGGGCAGCAATTTAAGGGTGGCATGGTGGCACAGTGGCTAGCACTGCTGCCTCACACTGCCAGGGACCTGAGTTCGATTCTGACCTTGGGTGATATTCGCCTCTTGTCTGCGGGGTCTTCCTCCGGGTGCTCCAGTTCCCTCCCACAGTCCAAAAATGTGCGGGTTAGGTGGATTGGTCATGCTAAACTATCTCTTAGTGTCCAAAGGTTAGGTGGGGTTGCGGGTGAGGGGGGCCTAGGTGGGATACTCTTTCAGAGAGTCGGTGTAGACTCGATGGGACAAATGGCCTCTTTCTGCACTGTAGGGACTCTATGGTTCTATGGTTCAACAACATTTTTCATATATCCCATTATTATTCATCACACTGCAGATGAATACACTCATTTCAGTGAGAGCCTAAGCTCTCATTGACATGTTCTGCACATTTCACCATGTGAGCACAGTGGCAGTAAATTCACATTTGACGGAATGATTCAATACTTGTAATCCAGATTGCAAGAAAACCTTTCAAGTTTGTTTTGTATTTCTTGACTACCTGGTCTGTATAGAAAAGAATGACCGCCTCTGTGCTGTAGCTCAGATTGATTCATTATTGGAGAATTGGAGAAGGGAAAGAGGGAGGGGCAGAGGCGAGGGGGGTTCCCATTCACTTGCTGCTGCCTAAACTCTCTCCTCCCTCTCCAGACACTGACACAGCACTGACTCACCTCAATCAAGATAACTCTGTGTCACCCGAAGCAAAGTCCCAGCTCCCTGGCTCATGCTGTGGATATGGATGACAGCTGGGTCCAGTCCAAGATTTACTTTCTTGTCTTATTCACAGAGTTATCTGTTGAGCTTAACAGATGATGGACAGACTTTGGGGAGTCAGGAGATGGGTTACTTGCGGCAGGATTTGTAGCCTTTGACCTGCTCTTGTAACCACAGTATTGATATGGCTAGTCAGTTCAGTTTCTGGTCAATTATTACCACCCCCCCCCCCCCCCCCCCCCCCCCGCCCCCAACCTCACTACTCTAGATTCAAAACCTCAAGGATGAGTCTCTCTGCTACTCCTGCATGGTGGCTTCAAACATCAGAAAACACCCTTGCTTTCTAATAGCCCACTGCCATTATTTCGAACTGCAACAAGCTAATTATTTCCAGAACTCCAGCTACAACAAAGTTATCTGCCTTTTTGTTGAGAGGATTACTGGAGATTTCTTCCTTCCAGCGAAACAAATCTCCCAGTTGTTTTTCTCTTTGTCAACTTTAGTCTTCCACTAAATATCAGCTCCCGATCACAGGTTCTGTCATAGACAATGGCTTTAGTTCTCAACTTGCAAGAACCTACAAGCTACATAAGGCCAAAGCTGACACAGCTTTGCCCTTTGCTACTTTTTCAAATATCTACCAGTCTTGCCTGCTCTCTATGCACTAACTGAACATGCAAAAATAACTCAAAACAAACAACTCATTAAGCTCCACCTCACCCCACAGCCATGGGACACAAGGCAGAAATAACCTGTTCACGGGTAGAAATGCAAATTGGCAACTTTTTAATTTTAAAACTTTCCTTAATTCTGGGAGACCACATGAATAACTTACATCTCTTCCTGAGCTAACCGCAGACATCATGGGCTGGATTCTCCGCTGTCGTGATTCTCAGTTGCGCTGGCAGCGCACCCACGCCCGGGGATTTCTTGACGGCGTGGGGCTGCCCACAATAGGAAACTCGCCCAGTGCCCCCAGTTCTCCAATCTCATCGACAGTACCTTGGGCAGTAGCTTGGCATAAACGTTCAAAAGGGAAATGGGCCTATATGATCAACATTCTGTTGGGTCTTTATCCTTTATCAAATTGAGGGAGATGACAGCCTGCAATTGTGTATCGTACACCAAATTCAACTGAACCTCATCCTTTCCTTTCCAGCTGCTTACTAAGATAGTTAATTTCAATGAAGGTGTGAAACATTGCTTTTAGCTGTATGCTAAAAATCCACTTGGTTATAACTTGAAAGGTTTACATTTATCACCTAGCTCAACTGAAACTCTCATCCATACTTTTCCAAATGCTTACTAAGAGTTGCTTTCAATGAAGGTGTGAACCATTGTTTTTAGCTTCATTCAAAAATCCTGTGTATTTGCTAAGCCTGCTTGGGAGAAAGAATCTGCATTTTATAATCCTGCTCTTTGCAGCTGCTAACCCTTTGTGGGATCTTGCCTGTATTCTCTCATGTTTCTCTCAGACCAGATATTGCCAGACTTCCATGTTTCAAATGACACATCTTTCCATATTATCAATTACAACGTCAACAAAAGCAATATGCTTGTGAAGGTGATGAACCTCTATGCAAGCTCACTGCAAAGGATGGTCAGTGGTTTTGGGGCACAGAACAAGAAACAGTTTTCACTCACATCAAACAACTAGTGACGACAATGCCAGTGCTGAGGCATTGTAATGTCAATGACCAAGTCAGCCTGCAATGTGGTGTCAGTGAAACAGAACTTGGAGCAACCCGCATGGAGCAAGGACAACCAGTTGCATTTGCGTCCAGAGCATTAATGCAAATGGAATGATGCTTCACACAGTTTGACACAGTTTGGCTATTATCTTTGCTTGTGAGCATTTTAACCAATACCTGTTCAGGAGAGACAAAGTGAAGATGTGAAGGTGGAATCTGACCACAAGTCACTTATTCTTGGAAGCATCTTTCTCAAAGCGCTTTTATCTGCTCCAAAACATCTGTGAAGGATGTTACTTCGGTTCCACGTACCATTTGGAAGTGAAGTATAAGCAAGGGAAGCAGATGTACATTACTGACATGCTGTCAAGAGTCCCTTTGAAGGGAATTGATGACACGAGTACAGAGTGTTAAATCTTCCAGATTCAATGAGAAGTAACAGTATGGCATGCTATAGAAGTCATCAACCCAGCAGAGACATTACCGGGGATATTCGGGCCCATCCTGCCAGTGGGATATTTCAGATCCACCAACATCAAAGGACGTTTGAATGATTGCTGCATCCGCAAGGGGAACCCATCACAGTGGGGCCATAAAATCCTGGTCATTGAATCTAACAGACAAGTGTCTTGCTCAGATCAAGCAAACTATGCAACCAGGTGCAACACTCCAAATGTTACCGGAACTGATGAAACCATTAAGGACACGCCTATTGTTATAAGAGAGTATTGTGCATACCAGAGTTAAAGTGATTGCCCAGGTTGGCAACTTACAGGAAAGAATTAGAGATGAGAAAATAAATGCTGCAATGCAGGCCGTGCAAGCCATCAAGGAATTGAGTCCAATCTGATGAAGACAAGAGTTCTAATGGCCAAAGGTGAGTAATGAGATTCAGGATCACATTGGCCAGTGCAGTACCTGAAATGAACATTAAGCTTATGTCATCTCAGACAGATCATGGATGCAGCTTGGAGTACACTTCTTCATTCTCTTTGGAAATGATTATCTCATCACTATCTACTACTATTCAGACTACTGGGAGTTAGACTAGCAAACATCAACAAGTGCCAGTGAGGTCATAGAATGCCTGAAAGCACACTTCAGTCATTATGGCATTCATGATGTTCTGCTTTGATGATGAGTGACACTGGCTCTCAGTTCATGAGTAAAGAATTCAGACACTTCATGGATGATTGGGAAATTCAGCATTACACATCAATTCCACACTATCCCTGGTCAAATAGAAGGGCTGAGGCAGTGATGAAAATTGCCAAAGAGATAATCAACAAATTAAGTAGATCCACAGTAAGTGTACTGTATTGCTCCAAAGTCACGATTGCAACTTTTATTTTCCAGTTATGTGTCAGCTGTCAGCTCCTATGTGTTAGGAAGATCAATGGCAGCCATGATAGTTGTACATATCCACCATTGCTGATGGTTACACCCATTCTCCATCAGTAATGATTGTACATATTCACCATCAGTAACGCTTAAAAAGAAAAAAAAAGAAACCATTTGTGTGGAGAATGTGAACAGCATCCGAAGTCAGATCGGCCTTCTTGAAAATGAACCCTCGGAAAGTGACGGTCCCGACGGGATCCTGGTGATGAATTCAGATCCTGCGTAGACCAACTGGCGGAAGTGTTCACAGACACCTTCAACCACTCCTTACTCCGTTTTGAGGTTTCCTCCTGCTTCAAAAAGACCACCATGTGCCAAAGAAGAACTAGGCAACGTGCCTCAATGACTACCAGGCAACGTGCCTTGACATCGATCATTATGAAATGCTTCGAGAGGTTGGTCATGAGACACATCGACTCCATACTCACAGAATAACTTGATCCACTGCAATTTGCACAACGCAACATCTGGTCTATAGTGGATGCCATCTCCCTGCCCCTACACTCACCTCGACAACAAGAACTCCAACGTCATTGACTAAAGCTCCGCCTTCAACACCATAATCCGAGCCAAGCTCTTATCAAAGCTCCAAAACCTATGACTTGGCTCCTCCCTCTGCAACTGGATCCTCGACTTCCTGACCCATGGACCACAATCAGTAAGGATAAACAACAACACCTCCTCCACAATAGTCCTCAATATTAGGGCCCCACACGGCTGCATACTTAGCCCCGTATTTTACTTCCTTTACACATATGAATGTGCGGCAAAGTTTGGCTCCAACTCCATCTACATGTCTGAGAACATGCACTAACAGGTTCAAAAACAGCTTCTTCCCCGCTGTTACCAGACTCCTGAATGTCTGTCTTATGGGCTGAACTGATCTCTTCACACATCTTCTCTACTGAGTAGTTGCACTCCACATGCTCACCAGTTACCTGTACCTATGTATTTACATTGTGTATTTATGTATATCCTATGGTTTTGTTTTCCAAGTATGGAACGATCCGTCTGGACTGTACGCAGAACAATACTTTTCACTGTACCTCGGTACACATGACAATAAAACAGAACCAAATTCAAGCAGCAATATTATGGTCACCTGACAGCAACCAGTTTGTGATTAAAAAAACATTTATAAACACACATCTTACGAGCAGTCTCTGGTCAGTTAGTCTGGCAGACAAGGAGGATGCAGGAAGAAGAACCTTGCCTCGAGTCCCCTAAGAGGCAGAGAGGTTGAACTAGCTTTTTACCTGCAAGTTTGCACAACCAAACCAGATTTTGGCTGCAGTGGCTTGACTTCGACTGCAGCAAAGCCAGAAATGCACTGTTGCCAGAAGGATGGTACTGTGAAACTTCCAAACTCCATTTTCTTCAGTGAACTCAAAGGAAATCATCAGGCCTGCAAACTTTCCAGATTCCATTTAAAAGACAAGGGCAATAATGACTTTTGGACTTTTTAAAAAACCTCAGTGCATGCTTCCTCTTTTGTGATAACATTTTCCTGTCTGTGTATATGTCTTGTGTGCGTGGGTGCATACTTTATTTTTATTACCCTTGCGAGAAATCGGGCTTGTGTTTGAAGTTGAGAACCACTTCTTTAAAACAAATCTTGTTGCTGTTAGCCAAGAAGTGGAAAGGGAGGAACCATGCTGGGAAACAATGTATCTGTGTCAGAAGTCTCTTTGTAGTCATAGTTATTTATTTATGATGTCATAGACTGAGTGTAGCCCAGTCACAGTAAGTGTCAAGGATCAGCCTGAACTTTGTTTCCCCAATTCCCTTACATCCACCCAAGGGTTTCTGAATAGAAATGAAGAAGGTATCCCCACTTGGATTGACTCCTTCTGAGCTCAAGTATACTGATGCGAATTGTACAATACTATTCTCTGCCTAAGATGAACCACCTCAACTACAGTAATGAGTGAATCTTGAATTATTTTGGTGTATATATGGCTCAGTACTTTACTCTTACAATTTACTCACTGAGCAGTGGTGAGAATTATAGGTCTGCATTTTCAAAATGGGTGTCATCACATAGTAAATAAAAATCTTTACAAAGTATTAAAAAAATTTTTTTTTTCCAATGAAGGGACAATTTAGCGTATCCAATCCACCTAAGCCTGCACATCTTTGGGTTGTGGGGGTGAAACCCACGCAAACACGGTGAGAATGTGCTAACTCCACACGGACAGTGACCCAGAGCCGTGATGGGACCCACTGCGCCACCGTGCTGCCCTTTACAAAGTAATTAAGGTATAAGCAGCTATCTGGGTTCAGTGGCAGGACTCTCACTTCAAAATCATAGGTTGAACCTCCATTGTCAGGATTTGAGCACAGTTTTGTTGCTAACTTTTGGTTGGTTCAATTGGCTCTGTTTTCTAACCTTTGCTCTAGAGTCGCCAGGTATCTTTATGATACCGCCACGAGGTTCAAGTTCAAGTAATGATCAATAACTCAATGCACCAATTAGTAAGATTCAAATCAAAGCACATTTATTATACACAGTAAATCGCTACTCATGCATAAACTCTACTTTCTAAGCGATTTCTATTACTAATAGGCCAATACTTAGCTTCGGACTGGCTCACCAGGTCAGGGGAGCAAATGGCCTTTCGTTCGGGTTCTGAGTCTGCGGGATTCAAAACTGGTATGGACTGGTAGCTAGGAGCGCCTATCTCGTAGCGAGCGTTGACTTGAAACTTACGTTCTTGGAGGCCGCCAGACAGGTCACTGTCAAGGGTTGCTTCACGTTGCTGAGTGACCCTGTTAAGAAGGACGATTTGAACTTGGGGGCTTTACTTTATAGTCCCCAGGGGCTTCCCGCCTTTCGGGGGGACCCCGTACCTGGTTTCAAGTGATTGGACTTCGTTCCAATCGCTTGGTTCGATTTCTCCAATACTGGAGCTGTTCCCTGATCGTTGGGCGGTCTTTAAGTGTCCGTTATCCTCTTTTGTGTTGGCTCCTGCTGGTGCCGAGGAGTCTGGCTTGGCTTTGTTTACCTCAAAATGTTTCGATTGTTCCCGGGGATCGCTTATTACTATGTCGATGGCTGCTACATTACTATGCAGATGGCTGCTTGTATCGATGCTGTCTGGGTTTTTGCAGAGTCTAATACACAGTAAACTTACACCTGCTAGTTTTTGCCTGTGTTGGCTGAATTTCCCTTCAGCCTTTGCTGTTCTCCATTTTAAGTCGGGAAGTGGCCATCTCAGGTGGCTACACACCCTCCTTGTGATCCTAACGCGAAACGTGAAGGATCACATAACTGCGTTGTCTTCATTCCCTGACCCGGTGAGCACTCTTCTATGGCCTCTACACTGACCATAACTATGCAAGAAAATTTTAACTGACAATTCTAAGTGGCGCCATGTCAAAACAGGGACATGCATTACAAAATAAAAAAACGGTATTTCTAACTGTCCTTAATAAACTATACTCACTCAAACATTCAATCATACTAACTTCTTAAACAATACACACAAAATCATGGCAGCATTATTCACATTTTTCCTGGCTTGGCAGTCAAGCTCAGGATTGTACAATCGCTCATGAAACACATTTCTTTATTCACAAAAAAACGCAAACGAATGTTCTTTATTATCGATCGCGGGGGTCGGGGGTCTGGTCATAACCGAAAATAGGGGATTTTATCCTATATACCGGGGTGTGAGTGCGGTAGACTCTCCTCCATTTTTTCAGACGAATAGTCTGCACGATGCAGCAGAGTATCTCCAATACTAGTAGGGATTCTATTATGTAGGACAGGGAGTACCAGGTTATAAACCTGTCACACCAAGATGGTGTGGTGTTGCTTGTGACTGGGCTCTGGGTACTATGGGGAAGTGAATCATTAACGGCTGGGGGGGGGGGGGGGGGGGGGGGGGTTGGGGTCAGGGGGTTCGTGTTCACGCGCAACCAAATGTTCATTAGGGTGATGAGCAACACGGAGGATGTCCTCATGGTTCTTCTTCTTTCTCTTCTCTTCTCTTCTCTTCTCTTCTGTTCCTGGAGCTTCTGTGGGATCAAGCATAGTGTCTGTCACTACCTTGTTTTAATATCTCGTATGATAGCATGTCTGTCCTTTAGTGCCAATTACTCCCTTTATAATTGGTCACTCTGTGTGACTCCCTCATTTTTTCCCCCAAAAACCGTATTTCAGGACAAGACACACTTACAAATACTGAACCAGTGCGAGCCATCTCGCAGGCTGTGCGATTTACCATCCAAATGTTTGAGGATGTAAATAGCATAGGGTTGGCAACCTAAGGGTCGCCTGAAACAAAACAGAACTTTTTGAATGAAAATTGCCGAAATGAGGTGCGTATGGGCCGCGACGGGAAAGATTTGGATGGAATCCCCGGATAGGACGGCGACCAATGCCGTGTGTTCTTTACCCGAGCATAGCTGACCAGAGGCGGGGTTCCCAGGCAGGGTGGGTCCCAATGCCGTTTCTCCACTGCCTGAGCAACCGACAAGAACGGGCAAGAAATGTAGTCATCGTGGGGGGTTGCCGTATTGGTTCATCCTTCGAACCAGAAGGGCAGTTACGAACGGGGGTCTGTGTTTCTGTCGACAGACGAGTTCCTCTGAACTGGCGTCTGGGACATTAACAAGTCTCTGTGGACAAACTAGTTTCTCTGACTGCCAGTGGGCGTCAGAAGGGTGGTGGCATGGGGCCGTGGAAAAAAAAATTCCGATCTTACAAACAACATTAAACAATACCACGACAAACAACATAAAACATGCTGCAGGTTCCATCAGAAAGGACACTGTTTTCTCCCAAGCCGTTCCTTTTTAAAACATCATCTGGACACCTCAGTTATCAGTCGCGAACAGGGTCGCAAAGGAGTTATCGCTTTGGGAGTCAGACTCAAAGTCGTCATCTTCTCCCGGATGCCAAACTCTCGAATGTATCAGGGCAGATAGGGCTGCATGGTGTGATTTGGGATCACTCTCGTCATTCCGGACGAGTCTGAATGAGTTATCTCGGTGCCAATAGGTGGTGTCTCGTTGTGTGGGGACGGAATCGGGGTCGTCATTGTGGGTCGGTGGTCGGTGATGGGGTTTGTTCAGGGAAGTGATCATGAAGGGATCACTCGAATCGTGGTCAGATTCGCTGGGTGTGGGTCCTGTTGCATGGGGATAGTAGGGAGGCGTGCTGTGGCTATCGTCCGAGTCACAGTCGCTGTCTCTGCTGCTGCAGTCTGTGGGCGTTCCGGGGCAGAGTGTATATTTCGAGGGTAGAGTCGAGGTTGAGCCCGTGGCTGGGCTGGACGTGCTGGGGGATGGTAGGGTTACGTTGGCTGTGGGCGGGGCATGGTCTGCTGCGTCGAGCATGATGTGGTGTGCGTGGTTAGACTGTGTTCCATATGCCTTAAGCTGGTTGACATGGAACCACGCAGTCTTTCCGTTGGGATACTTTATCTTGTAGACGGAAGGGCTTACTTTGCCCGCAATGGAGTACGGACCCGATGACTTTGGTGACAGGAATGTGCTGGGGTTGTATACGGAGAGCATGACTTGCTGTCTTACACTGTACTGAGTTGCATGCACTGTCTTGTCGAAACAAGCCTTACTCTGTTTCTTTCTTGTGCCCAATTTCACTGCGGCTGCTAGCTGAGCCGTTTTAACATTCTCCAATAATTGCTCTACTGCTTTCTCGTGTCTGAGGGCCGTCACTTCGGGGCTGGTCAAGTCTAAACCTAATAAAAATTCTGTGCCTTTCATGGGGCGTCCGGTCATGAGGGTGTGTGGGGTGTAACCTGTAGAAGTTGAAACTGTATTGCGCAAAAACATCAGCGCAAAAGGGAGGACTGAATCCCAAGTGGTGTTGTTTTGCTGGACCATTTTTCAGAGGGTAGCTTTTAGGGTCCGATTCATGCGCTCCACGATACCACTCAACTGGGGGTGGTACGCAATGTGGAATTTTTGGGTAATGCCAAATATCGTGAGGACGTTCTTCATGACACGTCCCGTAAAATGGGAGCCTTGGTCGGATTCAATGCTACGGGGGAGTCCCCATCTCGTAAAGATGTGGTAGGTTAAAATCTTTGCTGTGGTCTTTGCAGTGTTCGTTCTCGATGGGAATGCTTCCACCCATTTTGTAAACGTGTCTATCACCACGAGTACATACTTATAACCATTCCTGCAAGGGGGCAATGGTCCAATATAATCGATCTGGAGGTTAGTCCAGGGGCCGTTAACGGGTCGGGTGTGACTAAGCTGAGCCTTTTTGGCATATCTGTCCGGATTGTTCTGGTCACAGATAAGGCAATTCTCAACGTAGTGAGTTACATCTTCTTTCAAACTCGGCCACCAACAGAGCTGCCTGAGGTGGGCTGTAGTGGGATCAATTCCCTGATGTCCATGACTGTCATGGAATAAACAAATCAGTTGATTCCTGTCCTGTTCAGGAACCACATAAAGCGTGTCTTTTAACACCACACCGTCATGTGTGGTCAGTGTATTTCTAAACCTATCATAGGGTGCCGTAAATTTTCCTTTCAAAATCTCCCTGAGATTGCTATCCTGCCTCTGGGCCTGCACTAAATTCTCGATATTAGTCTGCGAGACCTGAACTGCATTCACTGGTGCGCTTTCGGGGGGTGTCCAAAAATATCCGTGCCTGGAACCTGCTTTTGCCAGTGCGCCGGCCTTTACATTTCCAGGGGGGGAGGAACGATGGTGACTACGAACTTTGATGATTCCAAAGGTCCTGTTCTGTGCTCTTTCTAAAATGTGACGGAGCAATGGGGCTGAGGCGAGGGGTTTTCCGTCTGCGGAAACAAATCCTCTTGCTTTCCACAGGGGTAGGAATTACGTAAGGCTGTTGCAGACATAGACGCTGTCCGAATAAATGTCTGCTGGGCTGGGGAAGGAATCTGGGTGTTCCACTATGTATGCGATGGCCGCAAGCTCTGCTGCTTGCGCGCCTAAATGTCCTGGAAGTTTTATTGCTATTTCTTCTAGGGCGCGTTCCTGCGCGTCCTCGACATAAATGCCGCATCCTGTTATGCGCTTCCCTTCTGATATTGTGGAAGATCCATCCACATATATTCTTATGGGTTCGCACGTGTCTGTATGCTTGGGGCTCTGGGTTGGATTACCTATCTTTCTTGGGGGGGGGGGGTTGCAATAAAGGGGCCTGTGTTGTGGTGTGCCTGGGTACTGTAGGTTATCTGCTAAGAAAGTGTGGGTCTTGATCCTTTTAACAGTGTTGTCCCGTCCCTGCAAAAGAAGGGTCCATCTAGCTGCTCTTATTTGACTGACGGTACCGTCCTTAAGTCGTCCGTCCAGTAAAATTTGTGTGTGTGTGTGTTCCGTCAGGATTGTGATGGGGTTTCGTCCGGTTATGTATGAATAATATTGTACTGCCCAGAAAACTGCGAGCAGGTGCTTTCCTCAGGCTGAAAATCCCTGCTCCACAGCATCTAAAACTCTGGAGGCGTGAGCCACGGGCCTTAACTGTTCGTGCCGTCCCTGGAGGAGCACGGCTGAAAGGGTGCGGTCTGTGCTTGCTACCTCTATCGCGTAAGGGGAAAGCGGGTCTGGAACCTGTAGTGCAGGGGCTGCTATGAGTGCTCTTTTCAACAGGTCCACAGCATCCGTATGCTGTGGAAGCCATTCCCAGGGGGCTCCTTTCTTTAGGAGGTCTGAGAGGGGTGCTGCCTTGCTGGCAAAACCGTCAATGTGGTTTCAGCAGTAGCCAACCAGTCCTAAATACGACCGGAGGGCTGAAACGTTATGGGGAAAGGGCAATTTGGCAATCGAGTCAATCCTTTTATGCTCGATCTCGCGTTTACCATGTGTGATAATATTACCCAAATATATCGCCTTGTTTTCCAAAATCTGGGCCTTTTTGGGGTTTACTTTA
Source organism: Scyliorhinus torazame (assembly GCF_047496885.1). Taxonomy (NCBI): domain Eukaryota; kingdom Metazoa; phylum Chordata; class Chondrichthyes; order Carcharhiniformes; family Scyliorhinidae; genus Scyliorhinus; species Scyliorhinus torazame. Next base: position 93,366,142 of record NC_092713.1, read on the forward strand.
CAACCAATTTTCTGTAGGAGTTCCAGGAGTTCGGACAGAAGCTTGATGTGCTCTTCCTTGGTGTCTGTCTGCAGTAATAGGTCGTCCACATACTGGACCAGACATTCGGGGTGAGAAAATTTTGATAATCCATTTGCCAGCTGTCGGTGGAAAATAGAAAATACAGCACAGAACAGGCCCTTCGGCCCACGATGGTGTGCCGAACTTTTGTCCTAGATTAAGAACAAATCAATCTACACCCCAGCATTCTACCGTAATCCATGTACCTGTCCAACAGCCGCTTGAAGGTCCCTAATGTTTCCGACTCAACTACTTCCACAGGCAGTGCATTCCATGCCCCCACCACTCTCTGGGTAAAGAACCTACCTCTGACATCCCCCCTAAATCTTCCACCATTCACCTTAAATTTATGCCCCCTTGTAATGGTTTGTTCCATCCGAGGAAAACATCTCTGACTGTCTACTCTATCTATTCCCCTGATCATCTTATAAGATGATAGAGAGAATGCCAGAACAAAATCCTAGCAGATAGAAAGATCTATTTGATCCAGGATGGCATGTGTGGGTTGCAGCCACTGGATCCAAGATTAGATATGATGCAGGTGTTCTTTTTGAAAGGTAGACATATGGAATTCATATTGCACTCAGGATAATATCAAAGATGGGCACTAGCCATATAATTCTAATTCAGACAAAGGACTCCTGGGGTCTCAATCAGGTAACCAGAACTTGCAGAAGATTCCAAGATTAAAAATGCAGCAGCTTTGTGTAGCCATACAAGCTCCTCATGAAAATGTATTTGATTACACTCAATTATTTCTCACCTGATGGCTAAAAATGAATAGAACTGAATACTGATAAGGTGAGGGGAGAGGAAAAAAGGAGGGGGAAAAATAAACTGGAATCTAGCACAAAGTGCTCAGTAGATACTATATAAAAAAGACATACAAGATCACAAAGCCAGAGTGAAAATTTCTAAAATGTTTGGAGGAACAAATATGTGGGGGTGAAAGATAAAAGTTGTTTTATTTATGAACTACTTTTCACAGCCTCAGAATGTTCCAAATTGCTTTACAGCCAGCTAAGTAAATTCCGACGTGCATTCACTGATGTCTCAAGCAATGACAAATATTATTGAAATATTAGATTTTAAAATGATTTTGATACATTGTAGATCATCCTTTTCCTGAATTGATCCTCTAGATCCCATGGACAGATTTTCACCAGACTTTTAAGCTAAAAAGAAACAATTAATCACTAATTTTACAGAGTTGGACCAGATAGTAATTAAGAAAATGCACTTCAGAACCAGGAGCAGGATTCTTCCGCTCCACCTGCCCAGCGACCGGAGGATGCCGCCAGAGGTCAATGGACTTTTCCATTGTCCGTATCTTGTCCGTGGCGAATTTGCAGCAGGTGGGCAGAAGAATCCAGCCCCAGGTGTCAGCAGGGAAGTTTCAAATAAAGTTGTTTTCATTTAACAGCTGTAACTCAATTGTCAATAGCATTCCTTAAGATTGTAATAGATATATTTCATATATATAGTATGAAATTGTAAAATCAATACCAAATCAACAAATTGAATCTAATTTTAGTTTCTGTAACTTGACAGCGGGGGCGGAGAATCCAACAGGAGTCTAAGGGCAGCACGGTAGCACAAGTGGATAGCACTATGGAGGGGGAGTTGTGGAATCCTTGTGGAAGGCATGTCCACTTGTACTGCTGATTTTTAAACGTGAAGGCAAATTTGTATTGGCACGCTTTTGCCAATGGAATGGACCAGAATCCGTTACTGACGTCGAAAACCGTAAAGTATCGTGAGTTGAGTCCCTGTTTGAGCATGGTCTCGGGACTTGTGGCTACCGTGGGGGCTGCTGCGGGGGTGACTTTGTTGAGTTCCCGGTAATCGATGGTCAGTCGCCATGATCCATCGGGCTTTCTCATTGGCCACATCGGGGCATTATTAGTGGAGGCTACGGATCTAAGTACCCCCTGCTCTAATAAGCTGTCGATAACTTTTGCGATTTCTCCCTCTGCCTCTTGGGGAAATCCATATTGCTTTTGGGGTCTAGGGTCAGGTCCTGTGATTTGTACTGAACCAGTCATCCGGCCACAGTCGTGTTTGTGGGTCGCGAATGCTGTCCTGTTCTTTTGTAAAACTGCCCTAACCTGCTTGTCCGTGCTAATCGTGGTCGAGTCAAACCAAAATTCGCCTACTGCGCTAATCTTGTTTGCATATTCTCCTTTGGTGAGCGTTGTGGGGGCATTTGCGGATTTTGCCGTTTTCCAGACACATTGATTGACTGGATCAAAGGATAGGTTGTGGGAATTCATAAAATCTATGCCTAAAATGTGTTCTGCTGTGTGGGGTAGATCGACTAAAACTATGGGGTGCTTGGTGGTGATGTTGCCGATTTGAATGGGTACAGGGGCTATGGTGTGTCCCTGCTGTGAGTGGCCTGTAAAGCCGCTGAGGGTGATGTAGTGGGCCACGTGTCTTTCTGGAATATGGTGGAGGAATTGATTGTGGTGCGGGACCCTCCTGTGTCCCAGAGAAACTCAATGGGCTGCCCCCATATCTTTGCTGCAACTACTGGTCGGCTGACCTATCCCAAAGGGTGTCGCAGACCCAACTGGGGGAGCCCGAACACCGTCAATCCGTGCCGTTCAGGTCCGTCTGATCTGAACGGGTGCTAACGCAATGTATGGGCTCTGTCCTATTTTTATTCAGAGTGCCTGCCTGCTGGGCTCTCTGTGGCTTTCATGGGGCATTGTATTCTCTTGCAAAGTGTCCTAAATGGCCACAGTTGTAACACTCCTGTGGTTTCTGTGGGGGGCTGTTCCTGCCTTCATTTACCCATGTGGAGTTCTGGTGTGTTTTCACTGCTTGTATGTCTGCTTCTGCCTGCTGTTCTTCGGGATTTTTATTCGGGGGTTTGTTTTGAACAGATTGCTCCCAGGTGCGGGACAATCTTTTTACAACCCATTTCTCATTATGAGCCTCCTCTGAGGGGTCATAATTCGCACAAGCTTTTTGTCCTGTTTCTGTGGCATGGGAGTTAAAGGTGCAGTTGCATTTGGCCATGTTGTCTGGGGACAAATGGGCGCGGTCTAAGTCTCCAAAAACTGCTGTGAAATGGATCCACTTGCGTCCAGCAAACGCTGTGGGGTGCTCGGTTTTCTTTTGCCTGCACCTATTGAGGCCATCTACGGGGTCACCCCTGTTATACCCAATCGCGTCCAGGATCGCGGTATGCATTTCTGCAAGGGTGCCTCCTCCTGCATTCTGTGGGTTGGGAAGGGCTGCTATGACCGAAGGGTCTAGACTCCAAATTGTGAGCTTTACTTGCTCTCGCTCATCCAGGCCGTACATGGTCGCCTGCTGCTTTACTCTGGCAAAGAAGTGGTGGGGGTTTGAGGTGGGGAGGAACGGTTTGATTTTATTGCACGCGTCCCGTAATTGAGTCACTGTTAAGGGGGTGGTGTACAGAAATTCTGTGTCGTCCGATGTGGCTGTGCGGTGGGTGGTGACTGGGTTCATTGGAGCCTGAACTATCTGCTCTGTGGGGGTTTGGGGTGCTTTTCTCTTCTGGGGCTTTCCCTGCGCAAATGTTCCCTGAACATATCTCTGCGCTGTCTCACTCAATTCTTCCCAATCAGGGCCGTCTTCCTCATCTAACTTTGATCCAAAGGTTTCCTGGAATCCTTTTTGAACTGAAAGCAGAGATTGCAGTTCTGCAATCTGCTCCCGGCACTTAGCGTGGTCTAATGAGCTTTGTCTTTGCTCCGTGGTGGCAGCATGGAGTGCTCTTAACGCTGCCTTCAGGTCACTACACTGCCTCTGCAATGCCTCTACCTGCTTCTCGGTTTCCTCTCGTACCAGGACTGCACGTTGCGTGTCCTGATAGGCCTTTTCGTACTGGGATTGGAAGCTGCTTAAGTGCGCCAGACAAGACTGGTGTGGCCGCTTGGCATCATCCACCTCTCCATCCTTTGCTGCTAACTTCCTCCTTAGCTCTACGTTCTCTTTCGCTACCTCACTGACATCGACCTTACTCATTCGATGTATGCCTTCTATCTCTTTTCAGAGTGTCCTAATGACCTCCTCTGTGCCTCGCAATTGTGCCAAACAGGACACGATTGCCATCGGCTTGCAAGCTTTTCCGAAGCTCTTCTTGTGAATCTCGCTCAGGTTCTCCCACCAAGTATGTCCTATGCTCCCGGGACCTGTTTCCTCATTTTCACAGAATTCGCTCCAAAGGGGCCATCCTTTCCCTTTGAGGTACTTTCTGATTTCCTCTTCCCAAACAGGGCACTGTCCTACTCTACTGCTGCTGGTCGCTGCGACCACAAATTCTTCTGGGTTCATGAGGCATTGCATTGCCTGCATTGCCATCTTTCCTATCTGAATGCTTTCTTAAATTTGGAACGAGCGGTACTAAGGCGGTGCTGTAATTACGGGTACGGCTTTCGCTATTTTCCGAAATACAAACTCCAGACAGATTTGTCGCAACAAAAAATGTATCAGTTTTACCTTATCGCCCTGTTAGTTACGCATGCATTAACACACTTCAGGATTATGAGGATTGATCAGAACTGCTTGAACACTTGTGGTTGTTCTGTTCCCATTTGGATTTCTAATTCAAATTTTGGGTTCTCCCGGAGTGGTTAAGCCACTTCTAGATCGGGTCCCTTCAGGATGTCGCCAGTAATATGTTGCTAACATTTGGTTGGTTCAATTGGCTCTGTTTTATAACCTTTGCTCTAGAGTCGCCAGGTATCTTTATGATACCGCCACGAGGTTCAAGTTCAAGTAAAGATCAATAACTCAATGCACCAATTAGTAAGATTCAAATCAAAGCACATTTATTATACACAGTAAATCGCTACTCATGCATAAACTCTACTTTCTAAGCTATTTCTATCACTAACAGGCCAATACTTAGCTTCGGACTGGCCCACCAGGTCAGGGGAACAAATGGCCTTTCGTTCGGGTTTTGAGTTTGCGGGAATCAAAACTGGTATGGACTGGTAGCTAGGAGCGCCTATCTCGTAGCGAGCGTTGACTTGAAACTTACGTTCTTGGAGGCCGCCGGACAGGTCACTCTCAAGGGTTGCTTCACGTTGCTGAGTGATCCTGTCAAGAAGGACGATTTGAACTTCGGGGCTTTACTTTTGTTGCTCTTATTAGGCTTAGTTTTATTAGCTCTAATTATGTCACCTTTGCTCACGAGTCGCCAGGTATCTTTCTGATACCACCACGTGGTTCAAGCTCGAGTTATGATTAATAAGTCAACACACCGCTTAGTAAGATTGAAATCAACGGTCATTTATTATGTACTTACACAATAATCCTACTATCTATATCAAAACCTACCACTACTGGCCAATACTTAACTTTAGGAGATGGCCCACCAGGTCAGGGAAACAAATGGTTTATCGAATTGGATCTGGCCTGCGGGATTCAAAAGGCTGATACGGGTCGATGGCTAGGAATCTCTATCGGGTAGCGATCGCTGGAGTCAGACTTACTGTTTCTGGTCGATGTTCTTGCAAAGGTTGCGAGCAGGTGAAGAAGGGAGAGAGAGAGAGAGATCTGAACTTGGCCCCTCACTTTATAGGGCCCAGGGGCTTCCCGCCTCTCGGGGCGGCCCTTGACCCTGAGTCCCAAGTGATTGGACTTGTTCCCACTCACTGGGTTCGATATGCTCCAATAATGGGGCGATTCCTCGATCGGGGGGTGGTCGTTCACCTGTCTTTGTTTCGGCCACTGCAGGCGCCGACAGGTCTGGCCCGGCATTCAATTGCTAATATGTTGCAATTGTTCCCGGGGATAGCCGATTAAACTGCAGATGTTTGGGTTGATGTGCTGCTAATAGTCTTGAGTATCGATCTGGGCAGACTTCCCCAGAGCCGAATACGCTATTCTGTCTGCAGCTGTCCGTTTGTGTCCTGTTAGCTGCTTTTCCCATCAGCCTTTTCGGTTAGCCGATTTAAATCGGGTTTTGGCCAAATTAATAGGGGAATCAGCCATTTTAGGCGGCTACAGTCCCTCCTTGTGATCCTAATGCGAAGCGTGAAGGATCACATAAATTTTGTCCTTTCCGTTCCCTGACCGGGGGGGGACACCTCCTACATGGCCACTACTCTGACCCTAGCTGTGCACAAAAATTTACCTAAACAATTCTTGAGGGCGCTATGTCAGGCAGGGGCATGCAATTAAAAAATAAAACTTGGAACCTCTAATATTACTTAAATACACTCATCAAGCATTGCATCATCCTATCTCTCTAAAATATACAACAACAATCATAATGTTCCATATATTCTTTCCTGGCTTGGCAGTCAAGCTCAGGATCATACATTTTTTGTTACTGGCAGTTTTGTACATCTTTTATTTACAGAAAAACGCAAGTGCTTGTTCTTTATTTTTTTGTTTTATAGGTCGCGGGGGTCTGGGGTCTGGTCATAACCGAATATAGGGGATCGGATCCGATATACCGGCGTTCGAGCGCGGTACGCTCTCCTTCTCCATTTGCGGAGGCGCATAGTCTGCACTGCACAGCAGAGTATTGCCAACGCTAATAGTGCTTCAATTACGTACGACAGGGAGTACCAGGTTATGAACTTGGCACACCAGGATAATGCAGCGTGGCTGGTGACTGGGCCCTCGGTACTGCGGGGCAGTGAAACATTAACGGCAGGGGGGTTTGGAGTAATGGGGTCCGCGTTCCCGCGCAACCAAATGTCCAAATAAAAGATGTTGAGCACGATGAAAGAAGTCCTCATGGCTGTCCTCCTTCTTTTTCTTTCTTTGTGTTCTGTTTTCTCCGGTCCTGGAGCTTCTGGAGTTCTGTAAAACAAGCATAGTATCTGTAACTACCTTGGTATAATATCCGGTATGTTAGTGTGTCTGTCCTTCGGGGCCAATTATTTCCTTATAATTGGTCACTCTATGTGACTCCCTCATTTTTTTTTTCAAAACAAATGTTAGGACACGGCACGGTTCCCAATGGTGGACCAGTGCTAAGTTTATCATCCAAATGTTCCTGGATGTAAATAGCATTTGGCAGCAACCCAAAGGTTGCCTAAATAAATAAAACTGTTTTTGAAAGGAAAAGGTCGAATGAGGTGCGTATGGGCCGCGACGGGTAAGATTTGGATGGAGTCCCCGGGTAGGACGGCTACCAATACCGTATCTCCCCTACCCGAGCGTTTTTGACCAACGGGGGGGTCCCCAGGCAGGGCGGGTCGCACGCCGTTTCTCCACTGCCTGAGCAACCGACAAGAACGGGCAAAAATGTAGTCATCATGGTAGGGTTGCTGCTGTGATTCTCCCGTCAAATCAGATCGGGCATCCGGTCTGCTGACCAGGTATCTGCAGATAAGCTAGTTCCGCTGAACAAGCGTCTGGCCGCGGTGGGGGTGTTGGAAAGAGCTAAAAAGTTTCAGGTGAATGGGTGTGTGATGGTGAGAAAAAATTCTCCTGTCGGACGAACAACACTCAAACAAACGTACAAACAACGTAAAACAACCTGCAGGTTCCATCAGGAAGGACAACACTTTTCACCAAGTGTTTCCTTTAAATCATCATGTGGACACCTCAGTTCTCTGTTGCGAACAGGGTCGCAAAGTGGTTGGCGGATTGGGGGTCTGACTCGAGGTCGTCCCCTTCTCCCGGGTGCCAGACTCTGGAGTGAAGTAGGGTGGAAAGGGCGGCTTGGTGTGAGTTGGGGTCGCTCTCGTCGTTGCGGACGAGTCTGTAGGAGTTGTCGCGGTGCCAATGGCGTTCGTCAAGTTGTGTGGGGACAAAGCCGGGGTCGTCCGTGTGGTTCGGTGGTCGGTGATGTGGTTTATTTAAGTAAGTGATGAGGAAGGGATCACTGGAGTCGAACTCGGAGTCACTGGGTGTGGGACCAGGATAGTCGGGAGGCGTGCTGTGGCTGTCGTCAGAGTCACAGTCGCTGTCTCTGCTGCTGCAGTCTGTGGGCGTTCTGGGGCGGAGTGTAAATCTTGAGGGTGGGGTCGGGGGTGAGTCCGTATCTGGGCTGGACGTGGTGGGGGTTGGTCTGGCTACGTGGGCTGTGGGTGGGGTGTGGTCTGCTGCGTCAAGCATGACGTGGTGGGCGTGGTTTGACTGAGCTCCATAAACCTTCAACTGGTTAATATGAAACCAGGCGGTCTTACCATTTGGGTATTTGATTTTATATACCGATGGGCTTACTTTATCCGGAATGGAGTACGGACCCGAGTATTTTGGAGACAGAAATGTGCTGGGGTTATACACAGACAACATCACTTGTTGTCCTATATTATATTCCGTAGGATGTACTGCTTTATCAAAACAGGCCTTGCTCTGTTTTCTTTTAGTGCCCAGTTTAACAGCGGCTGCTAACTGAGCCGTTTTTACATTCGCAAATAATTGCTCGACGGCTTTCTCATGGGTGAGGGCCGTAACTTCAGGGCTGGTCAGGTCTAAACCCAACAAGTACTCTGTCCCTTTCATGGGGCGTCCGGTCATGAGGGTGTGTGGGGTGTAACCTGTGGAGGTGGAAACAGTGTTACGCAAAACCATCAGCGCAAAGGGGAGGACAGAATCCCAAGTGGTGTTGTTCTGCTGGACCATTTTTCTAAGGGTGATTTTTAGGGTCCGATCCATGCGCTCCACTATACCACTCGATTGTGGGTGGTACGCAATGTGAAATTTTTGGGTTATGCCAAATATCGTGAGGACGTTCTGCATGACCCGTCCCGTAAAGTGAGAACCTTGGTCTGACTCAATACTGCGGGGGAGTCCCCATCTTGTAAAGATGTGGTGGTTAGGATTTTGGCTGTGGTTTTCGCGGTGTTGGTGCGGGCTGGAAATGCTTCCACCCACTTTGTAAAAGTGTCTATGACCACCAGAACATATTTATAGCCATTCCTGCAAGGGGGCAATGGACCTATAAAATCGATCTGGAGGTTAGTCCAGGGGCCGTTAACGGGTCGGGTGTGGCTGAGATGTGCCTTTTTGGCATACCTATCTGGGTTGTTCTGAGCGCAGATGAGGCAATTCTCAATGTAATGGAATACATCCTCTTTGAGATTTGGCCACCAACAAAGCTGTTTGAGGTTTGCTGCGGTGGGTTTGATTCCCTGGTGTCCATGGCCATCATGGAATAAACAGATTATTTGGTTCCTATCCTGCTTCGGAACTACATAAAGGGTGTCCTTTAGCACCACACCGTCATGTGTGGTTATTGCATTTCTGTACCTCTCGTATGAGGCTGGAAACTTCCCTTTCACGGTTCAGTGAGAGCGCTATCCTGCTTCTGGGCCTCTACTAGATCTTCAATCCTAGTCTGCACGACCTGAACTGCACTCACTGGCGCACTCACTGGGGCACTCACTGGGGCGCTCACTGGGGCGCTCACTGGGGCGCTCACTGGGGCGCTCACTGGGGCGCTTTCGGGGGGGGCTTCCAAAAGTACCCATGCCTGGATCCTGCCTTAGCCAGTGCATCGGCTTTTACATTTCCAGGGGGGCAGGAACGATGGTGGCTGCAGACTTTTATAATGGCAAAGGTCCGGTTCTTGGCTTTTTGCAAAATATGGCGGAGTAATGGGGCTGAGGGGAGGGGTTTCCCATCCGTGGAAACAAATCCTCTTGTTTCCCAGAGGGGCAGAAATTCGGTGAGGCTGTTGCAGACGTATAGACTGTCTGAATATATGTCTGCTGGGCTGGGGAAGGAATCTGGGTGCTCTACAATGTAAGCGATGGCCGCAAGCTCTGCTGCCTGCGCGCCTAAGTGTCCGGGTAATTTTAATGCGATTTCCTCGAGGGCGCGTCCCTGCGCGTTCTCCACATAAATCCCTCAACCTGTTATGCGTTGCCCATCCAGGACTGTGGAAGATCCATCCACATAGATCCTAATGGGATCACACATGTCCGGGTGAGGGGGGCTTTGAGATGGAGTGGCTAGTTTCCTGGGGGGTGTTTTCGCGATAAAGGGGCCTGTATTATGGTGGGGCGAGATGATTTCACACTCATGGGGGGTTCCGGGTTACTGTAGATTGTCCGCTAAGTATGTGTGTGTCTTGGTCCGTTTGACTGTGATGTCCCGTCCTTGTAAGAGAAGAGTCCATCTAGCAGCGCGGATTTGGCTGATGGTACCGTCTTTAAGTCGTCCGTCTAGTAAAAGTTGGGTGGGGGTGTGCTCGGTCAGAATGGTGATGGGGTTCAGTCCGGTAATGTATGAGAAGTACTGGACTGCCCAGAAAACTGCGAGCAGGTGCCTCTCACAGGCTGAGAATCCCTGCTCCACAGCATCTAATATTCGGGAGGCACAAGCCACGGGTCTTAGCTGGTCGTGCCGTTCCTGCAGGAGCACGGCTGAAAGGGTGCGGTCGGTGGTCGCTACCTCTACTGCGTAAGGGGAAAGCGGGTCGGGAACTTGTAGTGCGGGGGCGGCTATGAGCGCCTGTTTTAAAGAGTCCACAGCATCCGTATGCTGCGGACGCCATTCACAGGGGGCTCCTTTCTTTAGGAGGTCTGAGAGGGTTTCGCCTTGCTGGCGAAACCGTCAATGTGGTTTCGGCAGTAGCCAACCAGTCCTAAAAACGACCGGAGGGCTGAAACGTGTTGGGGCAGGGGCAATTTAGCGATCGAGGCAATTCTTTTGTGCTCGAACACGCGTTTGCCGTGTGTGATAATAGTACCTAAATATACCACTTTCTCTTCCAATATCTGGGCCTTTTTGGGGTTTACTTTACAGCCAATGGAATGTAGTAATTCCAGGAGTTCGGACAGAAGCTCAATGTGCTCTTCCTTTGTGTCTGTCTGCAGTAGTAGATCGTCTACATACTGTACCAGACATTCGGGACGAGAAAATTTCGCTAGTCCATTTGCCAGCTGTCGGTGCAAAATGGAGGGGGAGTTGTGGAAGCCTTGTGGCAGGCATGTCCACGTGTATTGCTGTGCTCGGAAAGTGAAGGCAAATTTATACTGGCACGCCTTTGCCAATGGAATGGACCAGAACCCATTACTGACGTCCAAAACCGTGAAATATCGGGCATGGAGTTCCTGTTTGAGCATGGTCTCGGGACATGTTGCAATGGTGGGGGCTGCTACGGGGGTGACTTTATTGAGTTCCCGATAATCTATGGTCAAGCGCCATGATCCGTCGGGCTTCCTTACTGGCCAAATCGGGGCATTATTAGTTGAGGCTACCGATCTTAGGACGCCCTGCTCTAATAAACTTTCTATAACCTTTAGGATTGCTCCCTCTGCTTCTAGGGTATCCGTACTGCTTTTGGGGTCTAGGGTCCGGTCCTGTTATTTGTACGGAGCCAGTCATCCATCCACAGTCGTGTTTGTGGGTCGCAAATGCTGCCCTGTTCTTTTGCAGGACTGCCCTAACCTGTCGGTCCGTGCTGAGTGTGGTGGGGTTGAACCAAAACTCGCCCACTGTGCTAATTTTGTTCATGTAGTCCCCTATGGTGAGCGTAGCGGGGGCTCTAGCGGACTTCGCCATCTTCCAGACACACTGGTTGACTGGGTCGAAAGATAGGTGGTGAGAATTCATGAAGTCGATCCCCAAAATGTGCTCTGCTGTTGGGGGCAGGTCAACTAACGCTACGGGGTGTTTTGTATTAATGGTTCCGATTTGGATGGGTACAGGGGTTGTGATGTGTCCCTGCTGTGAGTGGCCTGTGAAGCCGCTGAGGGTGATAGTGGTTGTAGTGGGCCACGTGTCCTTAGGTGGAGGTGGAGGAATTTAAGGTGATGCGGGACCCTCCTGTGTCCCAGAGAAGCTCGATCGGCTGTCCCCTAACTTTCGCTGCGACTATGGGTCGTCCTGACCTATCCCACAGGGTATCGCAGACCCAGCTGGGGGAGCCTGTACACAGTCAGTCCGTTCCGGTCAAGTCTGTCTGATCGGACTGGGCGCTAATGCTATGTATGGGCTCTGCCTTTTTCTTATTGAGAGTGCCTGTCTGTTGGGCTCTCTGTGGCTTTTTAGGGCCATTACATTCTTTGGCAAAATGTCCCAACTGTCCGCAATTGTAGCATTCTTGCGTTTTTTGCTGGGGGGGCTGCTCTTTCCCTCGTTTACCCAGGCGGGGTTGTGAAGAGTGGTTCTTACTGCCTGAAAGTCGGCGGAGGCTTGTTTTTCCTCGTGGGTTCTAGCGGCGGGTTTATTGTGAGCCGACTGTTCCCAAACGCGGGACAATCTTTTGACCACCCACTTCTCATTATGAGCCTCCTCCGAGGGGTCATAATTACTACAGGCATTCTGTCCTGCTTCCGTGGCATGGGAGATAAGGGTGAGGGTCCATTTGGCCATATTGTCTGCGGACAAATGGGCACGGTCTACGTTTCCGAAAACGGCTTCAAAGTGAATCCACAAGCGTCCTGCGAACGCTGTGGGGTGTTCAGACTTTTTCTGTCTGCACTTATTTAGGCCATCTACGGGGTTGCCCCAGTTATACCCGATCGCATCCAGGATCGCGGTATGCATTTCTGCAAGGGTGCCTCCTCCTACATTCTGTGGGTCGGGAAGGGCTGCTGCGACCGATGGGTCTAAGCTGAGGACCGTGAGCTTTACCTGCTCTTTCTCATCCAGGCCGTACAAGGTCGCCTGGTGTTTGACGGTGGCAAAGAAATGGTGGGGATCTGAAACGGGGAGGAACAGTGTGATTTTAGTACACGCGTCCCGTAATTGGGTCACTGTGAGGGGGGTGGAATATAGGACTTCCCCCTCGTCTGCTGTGGCTGTGCGGTGGGTTGTTACAGGGTTCATGGGAGCCTGTACTACCTGCTGTGTGGGGGGTGGGGGTGCTTTCCTCCTTTGGGGCTTTCCTTGCGCACATGTCCCCTGAACATATCTCTGCGCTGTCTCCTGCAATTCTACCCAATCAGGGCCGTCTTCCTGTTCTAAACTTTCCCCAAAGGTTTCTTGGGATCCCTTTTGGACAGAAAGCATTGATTGCAGGTCTGCAATTTGCTTTCGGCACTTCGCGTGGCCTAAGGTACTCTGCCTTTCTTCCGTGGTTGCAGCGTGGAGCGCTCTCATGGCTGCCTTGAGATCACTACATTGCTTTTGTAGCGTCTCCACCCGCTTCTCTGTCTCTTTCTTAACCAGGACCGCACGTTGCGTGTCCTGATAAGCCTTCTCATACTGGGATTGAAAACTGCTTAAATGCGCCAGACAAGACTGGTGACCCCGTTCGGCGTCAGCCACCTCTTCATCCTTGGCTTCTAACTGCCTTTTCAGTTCCAGGTTCTCTTTTTCCATCTCGCATACATCGATTTTACTCATACGATGTATGCCTTCTATTTCTTTTCGGAGCGTCCTGACGACCTCCTCTGTGCCTCGCAATTGTGCCATACAGGACACGATTGCCATCGGCTTGCGCGCTTTTGCTAAGCTTTTCTTATGAATTTCACTCATGTTCTCCCACCAAGTATGCCCTATACTTCCGGGACCTGAGTCGTCATTATTACAGAAACCGCTCCACACGGGCCATCCTTTGCCCTGTAGAAATTTCCGAATTTCCACTTCCCAAATGGGACACTGTCCCACTTTAATGCTGCTGATCGGTGCGACCGCAAATTCTTTTGAGTTCATGAGGCGTTGCATTGCCTGCATGGCCATCTCTCTTATCTGCTCACTACGTTCAAATTTGGAACAGGGGGCTAAGGTGGTGTCATAGATGCGGGTACGGCTTGCGCTAATTTCCGAAAATAAAGACTTCCGACAGTTTTGACGCAACAAAATCTATCAGTTTTACCTTATAACCCTGTTAGTTACGTATGCATACACACACTTCCGAATTGTGAATTATTAACCAGAACCACTTGAACACTTGTGGGTTTTTTTTTGTTTTTGCTTCCAATTGGATTCTATTCAAATTGTTGGGGTTCTCCCGGAGTGGTTTTCCACTTCTATGTCGGGTCCTGGCGGAGTCGCCAATTATGTTGCTCTTTTTAGCCTTAGTTTTATTAGCTCTAATTATGTCGCCTTTGCTCATGAGTCACCAGGTATCTTTCTGATACCGCCACGTGGTTCAAGCTCGAGTTATGATTAATAAGTCAACACACCGCTTAGTAAGATTGAAATCACCGGTCATTTATTATGTACAGCAATCAATACTTACACAATAATCCTACTATCTATATCAAAACCTACCACTACTGGCCAATACTTAACTTTAGGAGATGGCCCACCAGGTCAGGGAAACGAATGGTTTATCGAATTGGATCTGGCCTGCGGGATTCAAAAGGCTGATACGGGTCGATGGCTAGGAGTCTCTATCGGGTAGCGATCGCTGGAGTCAGACTTACTGTTTCTGGTCGATGTTCTTGCAAAGGTTGCGAGCAGGTGAAGAAGGGAGAGAGAGAGAGATCTGAACTTGGCCCCTCACTTTATAGGGCCCAGGGGCTTCCCGCCTCTCGGGGCGGCCCTTGACCCTGAGTCCCAAGTGATTGGACTTGTTCCCACTCACTGGGTTCGATATGCTCCAATAATGGGGCGATTCCTCGATCGGGGGGTGGTCGTTCACCTGTCTTTGTTTCGGCCACTGCAGGCGCCGACAGGTCTGGCCTGGCATTCAATTGCTAATATGTTGCAATTGTTCCCGGGGATAGCCGATTAAACTGCAGATGTCTGGGTTGATGTGCTGCTAATAGTCTTGAGTATCGATCTGGGCCGACTTCCCCAGAGCCGAATATGCCAATCTGTCTGCAGCTGTCCGTTTGTGTCCTGTTGGCTGCTTTTCCCATCAGCCTTTTCGGTTAGCCGTTTTAAATCGGGTTTTGGCCAAATTAATAGGGAATCAGCCATTTTAGGTGGCTACACTTTATAGTCCCCAGGGGCTTCCCGCCTTTCGGGGCGGACCCTGTACCTGGTTTCAAGTGATTGGACTTCGTTCCAATCGCTTCATTCAATTTCTCCAATACTGGAGCTGTTCCCTGATCGTTGGGCAGTCTTTAAGTTTCCATTAACCTCTTTTGTGTTGGCTCCTGCTGGCGCCGAGGAGTCTGGCTTGGCTTTGTTTACCTCAAAATGTTTTGATTGTTCCCGGGGATCGCTTATTACTATGTAGATGGCTGCTACATTACTATGCAGATGGCTGCTTGTATCGATGCTGTCTGGGTTTTTGCAGAGTCTAATACACAGTAAACTTACACCTGCTAGTTTTTCCCTGTGTTGACTGAATTTCCCTTCAGCCTTTGCTGTTCTCCATTTTAAGTCGGGAAGTGGCCAACTCAGGTGGCTACAGTTTGTAGACTGACATTTCAGTGAGGCAGTGCTGCCCGGCTAGAGGTGCTATCCATTGGTTGAGACATTGAGACACAAACCTTGTCTGCTGCTTGGCTAAGATCCCATGGCACTATTTTAACAAAGAGCAGTGGAGGTATGTCCGGTGTCCTTTTTAAAAAATAAATTTAGAGTACCCAATTCATTTTTTCTAATTAAGGGGCAATTTAGCGTGGCCAATCCACCTACCCTACACATCTTTGGTTTGTGGGGGTGAGATCCACGCAAACACGGGGAGAATGTGCAAACTCCACACGGACAGTGACCCGGAGCCGGAAGCGAACCTGGGACCTCGGCGCCGTGAAATAGCAGCACTAACCACTGCGCCGCCGTGCTGCCCTGTATCTCCGGTGTTCTGGCCAATATTCATCCCTCAATCAACCTCACAAAATACAGGGCAGCACGGTGGCACAGTGGTTAGCATTGCTGCCTCACGGCGCCAAGGTCCTTGGTTCGATCCCAGCTCTGGGTCACTGTCCGTGTGGAGTTTGCACATTCTCCCCGTGTTTGCATGAGTTTCGCCCCCACAACCAAAAAAATGGGCAAGGTAGGTGGATTGGCCACGCTAAATTGCCCCTCAATTGGAAAAAATGAATTGAGTACTCTAAAAAAAATTTTTAACTCCCAAGATAGGGATTAACTGGTCATTATCATATTGCTGTTTGTGCGGATATGCTGAGTGAAAATTGGCTGCTGCATTTCCTTCATTACAACAATGACTCCATTTCAAATAACTTCATGAGCTGTAACGGCTACTTCACTGTGCGGTGGTTGTGAAAAGCATTATATAAAATGCATTTTTTAAATGCAAGTCTTTTCTTTTTGATATCCTGCTCATAATTATTGTTCAACAAACGAAAGAAAATCTGGTCATTTTCCCGTTGCTGTTTGTAGGACCTTGCTGTGTGCATATTGCCAGCTGCATTTCCTACAAAGGTGACTATGGCCGCGATTTAACTAAAGCAGAACAGAGTCCGTTCTGCGCAGGAATTGAGGGGTCATTCCAGGCGCTTGTAGTGCCGGGGACAACCCTGCTATCTATTGGAACTCTGGTTTTCTTTTGGTCACCAGCGCGCCCAGCCGAGGCCGCACTTAGCCCCATATCCTGCACTGAGGAGCTCCTCAAATTGACGCCCTGATATCTCGACTCCCCAACTCGTCTGTTGGGGGAGGGTCCTCAAGTGTCTGCAACTTGCCACACACCGATAGGGCACCCCCGGGCCTGAGCTGTGGCATGGGCAAAATGCCAGCTTGGCACTGCCAGCCTGGCAGTGCTCCTGCCAGTGACACCTCGGTGGCACTGTCAGGGTGCCCAGGTGGCATTGCCAGGATGCCAGGCTGGCAGTATCAAGATGCCTGAGTGGCACCAGTAGTGCCAGGTTACCATGGCCAGAGGCCAACCACCTGGGGGTCTCCGATCGCCTGGGAGACCCCCTAAGTGCCGTTTCACCTAGTCCCTGTTTGTGGGGACCAATTCTAAATGGCGCCTGGCTTGGGTCTCCTTGGTGAGCTTGATAGATGTCGGGTGGCCGTTAGATCTAGCAGCAGCAACCTAAGTGAGCTTTTAAGCTCTTTTAGCTATACGGGTCTGGGTCCTGTTCATTGTGGGCGGGATCCATATCATGACATCTTGAGATTTTGCAAGGCGTAACGACCATTTGGAGTCTCGGGAGAGGCCTCGCTCAGGATCTACCGGCCGCTTCCCATTCCGATTCCGGTGGGACATGGGCAGCAAATCACGCCCAGAATTTCAAAAGTACTTTGGTTATAAGATGCTTTGGGATGTCTTAAGGTTGTGAAAGGTAAGTTTTGCCTTTCCTTTATCTGGCCAAAATATTCTGGTGGCAAGAATTGGACATGTTAAAATACCTTTTTTTCCCATCCACACATGGCTTGTGGCCATCTCTGGCTCAGTCAGCATTTGTTGCCCATCCCTCATTGCACCATGAGAAGATGGTGGTGAGCTATCTTCTTGAACTGCTGCAGTCCATGAGGGGTAGGTACACCCACAGTGTTATTAGGCAGGGAATTCTAGAATTTTGAGAAGCGCCAGTAAAGGAATGCAAGTCAGGATAATGTGTGCCCTGGAGGGGAACTTGGAGATGGTGGTGTGCCCGTGTTTGCTGCCACTGTCAGGTGTGAGAGGTTGTGGGTTTGGATGGTGCTGTTGACGGAGTCTTGGTGAGCTGCTGCAGTGCATCTTAAATATAGTACATAGTGCTGCCCGTGTGCATTGGTGATGGAGAGATTGAATGTTGAAGGTGGTGGATGGGGTGCCAATCTAGCAGGCTGCTTTGTTCAAGATAGCATCTAGCTTCATAAGAGTTGTTGAAGCTGTATTCAACCAAGCAAATAGAGAGTATTCTATCACAATGCTGACCTATGCCCTGTAGATGGTGGACAGGCTTTGGAGAGTCTAAAGGTGATTTACTCTCCTCATAATTCCCAGCCTCTGACCTTTTCTTGTAGCCACGGTATTTATATGTCTGGTCCAGTTTAGTTTCTGGTCAATACTAACCCCCCAGGATGTTGATAGTGGGGGATTCAATGATGATAATGACATTGAATGTCAACAGAAGTTGGCTAGGTTCTCGTTTGTTGGAGACAACATTGCCTGGCATTTGTATTGTGTGTCACTTGTCCAAGCCTTGCTTCATTTGGGCATGGACAGCTTCAGTATATGTAGAGCCATGGATAGTGTTGAACATTGTGCAAACATCCGTCAACTTTGTCATTTCTGAGCTTATGATGGAGGGAAGGTCCTTGATGAAGCAGCTGAAGATGGTTGGGCCAAGGACACTGCCCTGAGGAACTCCTACAGTAATGTCCCAGGTTTGAGATGTTTGACCTTCTACTAACAGTCACAGGTACTGCTAAAAAGCTGGGGAAACAATAAGTTAAAAAAAACTATGCTTTCACTATTAATTTCTCTCCTCGTCTGAAAGTACTGCCTTCATTCCAAATGTTTGCAGTTTTTCTCTGGGTAAGTGCCCTTTCCTCAAAGGACAATTTGGTGCATGATGGCAGGTTACTCAAATGTGAAGATTGGTGACCTGCTCCTCCACACTCAATCAGTGCCTTTAAATGTGCATTTGACAGCAGAAATATTAGGAGCAGGATGCACTCCAATTCAGAGCATAAGACATAGGAGCAGAATTAGGCTGCTCGGCCCATCGAGTCTGCTCCGCCATTCAATCATGGCTGATATTTTTCTCATCCCACTCTCCTGCCTTCTCCCCATAACCCCTGATTCAGAGCATTAGCAGTTAAAATGCCTGGCATGCAGCACCTTTCCCCAGTCTGTGTGGCACATTTGACGACATTCTTAACTTTGCAAGGTGGTGGCCCTTTAAATTGGCAATAAACTGCATGTTATCAATCGCCACATTAGTGTGTAGTTGTTAAGATACTGTAGATGTCGGCTCAACAGGATCTGGGAATCTGGCAAGTCATGTGATTGATTTTTTTGTATGTGTGTGTGTTGTCGGTTTCCCACAGCGCCCCTTTAAAAAAAAAGCTTGGGGAGAGAGAGAGAGAGAGAGAGTGAGTGAGTGAGGGAGCTCGTTTGCAGAATCACAGCTTCCGACACTAGAGCTGCGACAAGATCCTTGCTTTGATTAAATTGACTCTAATTCAATTAGTTACTGTTACGGGCCGAAGAGAGTGGAAACAAGATAATAAAAGATGGCAGGCGCAATTATAGAAAATATGAGCACGAAGAAGCTCTGCATTGTTGGAGGGATTTTGCTGGTATTCCAAGTAATTTCCTTTCTGGTGGGAGGTTTGATCGGTAAGTGGCTTGTTACTTGCGTTTTCTTTTGTTAGCTATTTATTACAGTATCGGTAGCAACGTAGTATGATCTAATTAGTCCTGCCATTGTACTTGGGGAGAGAAGAACTGCATGGGCTCTTTGTAGCGGTTCAGTCTAGTGCGTAAAGTGGAAGAAAACTTTTGGCCTACTTTCAGTAACAACTTATGTCTTTTTCAAAAAAAGGGAAAGTGAAGCATGGCGACAGGACCTCGGCAAAGGGAATTGTATTACTTTCATACACTTGTCTTTAGACGCGCATCTTTTAAAAAGAAAAACTGCAGAATAAAACAATAGGGTGTTTTTTTGTGTGTGGGCTGCTTGCTGTGTGGTGCCGCTCCAGATGAGGCTGTTTTTAAGGTTACGCCTGTACGGCGAAATGGGGCACCAGTGGTGGTGCTGATTTATTTAAAAAAATAAAAGATCTGTGCAAGTCTATAACACACATGGTCAGTGAATGGATTCAAACGACTCTCTGCGACCTTTTTTAAGTCTTGTGAAAAAGGTTTTACTTTCAAATATTATTTAACTTTTAAACGCCCCTATCGTTTTAAAACTTTTTTTTTCTTTTGTTCTCGCCCCTGTCGAGTTTCTGAACTTTCTGGCTCCACCTCTACGCTCTGAGCTGCGATCGAGGCGAGATTGTGAACTTTTTATGATCGAACAACAGAGACGAGGGTGTTTGTGTGGCGTTTTTTCTTTTTCTTTAAAAAAAAATAAGGGGGGATTTGAGGATGTGGGTGGGGGAGATTCTCGATAAACATGGGACAGACCTCGTCTCCCGTGGGATTGGCAGGAGGTGGTGTGGGGGGTTGTTTCCTAAACTCTCCACTTGTTCGGTTAACGGCGGCAGCCCCGGGGTTAATTCCTCAGTGACACTCTTCCCCCCCGGGACAGCAGCAGATTTCTGTCCCCCGAGATTTAATGTGGAGCATTCCTGCCGCAGGTGACTGCCTGACTGCACCATTCCTCCAGCACCAAGTGATGGGGATCAGGCTGAAGGGACTGAACAGCACAAAAGGGGCACCGGTTACAGGAGGATCCGCCTACCTTCGACATTGCACAACGGGCGGATTCACGGTGCAGGCAATACTTTTCCCGCACCCACACACATGGCCAACGATCCGATCATCAAATCCCTGAGGATTTTTACTTTAAATATTCCGGAAAGCCCCATGTTCAATAATATTCTTCTTTCTCCTTGTTTCCAGCCGAAAATGAGTGGCGCCTGTGAGAGAATCCTAGAGTAGTATTTTTACAGGGCAGAAGGAGGGTATTCGGGCCATCGAGTCTGCACCGACCCTCTGAAAGAGCATCCTACTTAGGCCTACGCCCTTACACTATCCCCGTAATCTCCACCTAACCTTTTGGACACTTTTTTTAAAGGGGCAATTTAGCATAGCCAATCCACCTAACCTGCACATCTTTGGACGATGGGAGGGAAACCCACACGAAAGGGGGAAAAGTGCAAACTCCACACAATCGGTACAGTGGTGCAGTGATTAGCACTGCTGCCTGATGGCGTCAAGATCCCGGGTTCGCTCCAAGCCCACGTCACTGTGTGGAGTTTGCACATTCTCCCTGTGTCGCCAACCCAAAGATATGCAGAGGAGGTGGATTGACCATGCTAAATTGCCCCTTAATGGAAAAAAAACTCCACACAGTCACCCAAGGCCAGAATCAAACCTGGGTCTCTGGTACTGTGAGGCAGCTGTGCACGGGGAAAATGTGTGTTAACCCATTTTGTCTTCACATTTTGACAATGGTACAGGGAAGTCTGGAAGGACTTCGCAAAATCACTTTTTTTTGACCTGGAGTGATGTCTTGAACTACAAATCTTAAAAAATTTTTTTTTTAGAGTATCCAATCCCCCCCCCCCCCCCCCAGTTAATGGCCAGTCCACCTACCCAGCACATCTTTTTGGGTTGTAGGGGTGGGACCCACACAGACACTGGGAGAATGTGCAAACTCCACACAGACAGTGATCTGGGGTCGGGATCGAACCCGGATCCTCAGCGTTGTGAGGCAGCAGTGCTTTTTTTAATTAAAATTTTTAGAGTACCCAATTATTTTTCCCAATTAAGGGGCAATAACCTGCACATCTTTGAGTTGTGGGGGTGAAACCTACGCAGACATGGGGAGAATGTGCAAACTCCACACGGACAGTGAGCCGGGGCTGGGATCTAACCCGGATCCTCAGCGCTGTAAGGCAGCAGTGCAAACCCCATGCTACCCTGCCGTCCTCTTGAAATACAAATCTAAAGGTGCTTGTGAACTCCTGTCTTCCCGTAAGTGATCATTATTCATTTATGGGCAGCACGGAGGCACTGTGTTTAGCACCTTCGCCTCACAGTGCCAGGGACCATGTTTAATTCCGGCCTTGGGTGACTGCGTGTGTTTCCTCCGGGTGCTCTGGTTTCCTCCCACAGTCCAAAGATGTGCAGGTTAGATGGATTGGCCATGCTAAATTGCCCCTTAGTGTTCAGGGATGTGTAGGTTCGGTAAAGGGATTATTGGGATAGGGTGAGGAAGTGGGCTTTGGTGGAGTGCTCTTTCAGAGGGTCGGTGCAGACTCGATGGGCCAAATGGCCTACAGTGATTCTGTGATTAACCTATTAACCACCCTGAGGGTCAAACAGATCTGAAACGTCGCTCAGATCCATCCCAAGTTGAGTATTTTTCTTCCAAAGAGTATGTTACAAAACCTTTTAACTTCACCAAAATTAACAATTTTCTTTACTACAGCATGTTCTTTGCCTCAATACATTGGATTTAATTTATTGTCAAGCGTACCGAGGTGTTCTGTGTACAGTCCAGACAGTTGTTCCATACATGAAAAACATAGGACATACACAATGTAAATACATAGGCATTGGGTGAAGCATATGGAGTGTATAACTATGCAGTAGAGAAGATGTGTAAAGATAGCAGTTCAGTCCATAAGAGGATCATTCAGGAGTCTGGTAACAATGGGGAAGAAGCTGTTTTTGAACCCAATAGTGCGTGTTTTCAGATTTGTATTTCCTGGCAGAAGAGGTTCGAATAGAGAATAACCCAGTTGGGAGAGTCTTTGATTACGCTGCCTACTTTCCCAAGTCAGTGGGAGGTGTCGAGTCAATGGATGGGAGGCGGTTTCATGTGATGGACTGGGCTGTGTTCATGACTCTCTGTAGTCTCTTTATGGTCTTGGGCCGAGCAGTTGCCATACCAGGCTATGATGCAGCCAGATAGGATGCTTTCTATGGTGCATCTGTTTCTTTGGTGCATCTCTAAAAACGTACGAGTCAACGTGGACATGCTGAAGTTCCTTGCTTTCCTGAGGACATATAGGCACTGTTGGCTTTTTTTGTCATAGCGTTGAAGTGGGTGGACCAGGACAGATTGTTGGTGATGTGCACATCTAGGAATTTGAAGCTGTCAACCATCTCCACCTCTGCATCATTGATGCAGACAGAGGTGTGTACGTATTTCGCTTCCTGAAGTCAGTGATCAGCTCCTTAGTTTTGCTGACGTTAAGGAGAGAGATTGTTGTTGTTACACCATGCCACTAGGTTCTCTATCTCCCTCCTGCAGTCTGACTCACCGTTGTTTGAGATCCGACGCACTATGGTCGTGTCATCAGCAAACCCGTAGTTGGAATTGGAGGCAAATTTTGCCACTCAGTCATGTGTGTGTAGGGAGTATAGTAGGGGGCTAACTACACAGCTTCGTGGGGCCCCGGTATTGAGGATTATCGTGGAGGAGGTGTTGTCGTTTATCCTTACTGATTGTGGTCTATGGGTCAGAAAGTCGAGGCTCCTCCCTCTGCAACTGGATCCAAGTCCTAGATTTGGAGTTTTGATATGAGCTTGGCTGGGATTATGGTATTGAAGACGGAGCTGTAGTCAATGAATAAGGAGTCTGACTTGGGAGTCCTTGTTGTCGATATGCTCCAGGGATGAATGTAGGGCCAGGGCGATGGCGTCTGCTGTGGACCAGTTGTGGCGGTATGCAAATTGCAGTGTATCAAGGCATTCTGTGAGTATGGAGTTGATGTGTTTCATGACCAACCTCTCAAAACACTTCATAATTATCAAGGTCAGCGGACGGTAGTTATTGAGACACGTTGCCTGGCAATTTGTTGGCATGATGGTGGTCTTCTTGAAGCAGGTGGGAAACTCTGGACGGAGTAGGGAGAGGTTGACGATGTCTGCGAACACACCCGTTGGTCTCGCAGGATCTGAGGGCACTACCACGGACTCGGTCAGGATCCGTTGCTTTCTGAGAGTTCACTTTCAAAAATTGTAAAGCTATTGATATTTTGATGGGGAGGCAATGGTTTTGTGCTATAGACCTAGGTGAATGCTCCGAGGACCGGGGTTCATATTTGAATTTGCTAACAATAAATCTGGAATTAAGTTTAATGATAACTATGAAATCATTGTCCTAAAAACTCCTAGTTCACTGAAGCCCTTTCGGGAAGGAAATCTGCCATCCTAACCTGGTCTGGCCTACATATGATCCCAGACCCAAGCAGTGTGGTTGACTCTTAAATGCCCTCGAGGACAATTAGGGATGGGTAATAATGCTGTCTCGCCCATGCCT
Organism: Scyliorhinus torazame; assembly: GCF_047496885.1. Taxonomy (NCBI): domain Eukaryota; kingdom Metazoa; phylum Chordata; class Chondrichthyes; order Carcharhiniformes; family Scyliorhinidae; genus Scyliorhinus; species Scyliorhinus torazame. The sequence continues at coordinate 93,389,835 of NC_092713.1, forward strand.
TCCATGTCAGGCATACAGCTTGAGAGCAATATTTTAAATTAAAAATTACAGAAAGTGTAATAGAATTCAACTTTTTTTCTACACATTGTGTTCCACTCTGAGACACCTCAATACAAATTGATACTGGTGCTCTTCATTGAGGTTAATTGATTAATTGACACTGTTGCTCTTCATTTGAGGTTAATTATCATTGAAATGAATTATGAAGGGCAGGAAACAAATCAGGCCTCTGCTGAAATGCAGTATTTATTTTCTTAAGCCACTACAAACACTTCAAACTTTTTGTACCTTGACACTTTGTGATCTAGGAATTTCACACCTGCTGAAACTGCTTTGATACCATTCCTGTTTTCATTTGGTATCTGTGGGGCTGATCTCTTGGTTTTAATATTGCTAAATTAAGCAGACTTGTGGACCCCAAAGAAAACTGGGCAATTAAGCCTGCTAATGGAATAAGTGAGTGGATTTAGTATTGTAAACCGAGGGAGCTGACTCTGACACTGTGGTCATCTGAGCTCCAGTGTAAAAGCATCACAAGGCTGAAGAGATTGCTCTGCATGAAAATACTAAGCCCCAAAGAATTAGTTCCCAGTCTGGGGGCAATAATGCTGTTTGTGAGGAGAGAAATGTGTTTAAACTAGTCAATAGCTTTCCTTATGAGTTTTGCCCTATTGGGGTTAGCTCCTCTGGATAGGCAGCAGCTGCTGAAATTGTGTCCATTGATTGGGACCACTGTCCAATGGCTGGAGCCACTGTCTAGTGGAGCAGTGTTGTCCATGTTGTGGTTGGGAGAATGTTGGCAATCCAGGGAACTTTGCTGTTCGTGCACCATTTGAGAGGAGCTCCTGATACTTACTTTGTGTCCAGTGAGGATTAAACTTTATAGATTGTTTGTAATACCTGGTGAGCTGTCCCCCCTTGGAGGTGAGAAACAGGAAGTAAGTGGGGTTCATTTTGGTCTTCGGCCATTGTAAGGTCTCAGACTAAGTGATGGAAGTTCAAAAACAAGTTGACCTTTTGCAGTCCGTCTCAGAATTCGGCAGTTTGTAGTGCTTCAGGGTATTGCTGTAACTTGTCTTGGTGAATCAAAACACAGCAATGGACTGCTAAAGAAAACAGGAGTTTTTTTCCACTTGGCTCCAGATTATTCTGCTAATCAATGTTACAATAGTTCAGCTGGTCCTCTATGCATTAGTAATATGTTTACCAATGCCCTGTATTGGTAGACTTGAGATTCATGGAATGCCTACAGTGCGGAAGAAGGCCATTCGGCCCATCAAGTCTGCACCGACCCTCTAAAAGAGCACCTTACCAAGGCCACCCCCCTTCCCCCTAACCCCACCTAACCTGCACATCTTTGGATTGTGGGAGGAAACTCGAGCACCTGGAGGAAACCCAAGCAGACACTGGGAGAACGTGCAAACTCCAGACAGTCATGCAAGGCTGGAATCAAACCCCGGTCCCTGGTGCTCTGAGGACACAGTACTAACCTCAGTGCCAGCGTGTTGATCGTAGCTGGTAAAACTACAACTGAAACTCTTTGCATGCTTGTATTCCTCTGCTGCACCACACCGCCTCCTTTTTCTTTTACATTTCTTGGTTAAAAGGGGTGTATCTGTACTGTGGTATACATTTGTCAAATTGGTCACTTCCTTTAGAGTTTGGTTTGGACATTCTTAACATGAATATTTTCCACATATGTTGGACATCTGACTGACCAGAAGTTAAACCATTTCCAAGTTGAAGAATTGGACTCTTTTGTTCCTGTACTGCTACGGCTGACTACAACCACAACATCTTTTTATTATTATAAGACCACAAGTTGAGAAATCAATGTTTTTAAAGTATTCCAAAATATGTTCAGCATGTGCAAAATTATTTTAAATTGGGGCTTATTTCAATCTGATCCATTGAGAGGATTCCCTTGTGCCTTGTGTATACATTTCTTTTTGTCCTGGAGTTGCATTTGATTGATTGTAGCTTCAATTTTCAAATAGTTCATTATGTTGGAATAATTCTGAAGAAAAATACATGTTATATTTCAGGAGATAAGGTTCCAATTCTTCTCTCTCCAAACAATTGTGTGTCTTTCTCATTGATTGTAGCTGACAAGGCAGACAAAGAGGCTGCTCCCCTATTGTCAACTCCCCTAAAGTGTGGACATCTATAAATAAGCTTGTTCAGTACTTTAGTGCTTTTCTCATTTTTCTGTTTGGAGATTTAGAACTTTGTTCCATTGAGGAATGGAACAATGTTTCACTGCACTAGTGTCCGATTGGTGTATCATCCAATTTCCCATGTGTACGAATCAGCTTTGACTGTATTCTTTCCACCATGAATCTCTTAATTGCAGCACGGTAGCATTGTGGATAGCACAATTGCTTCACAGCTCCAGGGTCCCAGGTTCGATTCCGGCTTGGGTCACTGTCTGTGCGGAGTCTGCACATCCTCCCTGCGTGTGCGTGGGTTTCCTCCGGGTGCTCCGGTTTCCTCCCACAGCCCAAAGATGGCAGGTTAGGTGGATTGGCCATGATAAAATTGCCCTTAGTGTTGGGTGGGTTTACTGGGTTATGGGGATAGGGTGGAAGTGTTGACCTTGGGTAGGGTGCTCTTTCCAAGAGCCAGTGCAGACTCGATGGGCTGAATGGCCTCCTTCTGCACTGTAAATTCTATGAAAAATTAATCTTCATCATGTACAGTTTCCTGCAGGTGTCATTGGAGTGACTTTTTTGTTTTGCAACACTTCTGAGCTGAGGACCATTGCAGAGCCCTGCATAAGATCTGCAACTTGAACACTGGAGATTAAAGCTGGGAGCTTCATGGTCTGTGGTTCATTTTCAAGCTCAGCAATGCAATAAGCATTTCAACCATTGGGGAAATCAAAATTTCAAAACCCTAAACCAGTAATTGACTTATTACGGACAAATGATTAGAAGCTAAAGGCATACGTGTGAATGTCTATCACACTTGTTCTAGTTTTACATACTTTCTCATTCATCATTTGTGTCTGATATGGATAGGATTTTGATTTGGGTGTAATGCTCTCTTGAAATTCAGTAGTTCGATCATTTGAACAAGTGTCAAAAAATGGGGGCGTGCACTGGCACCCCCTGACTACATCAAGGCTTTAGTACAAAATAACTTGTGTTCCAGTGCGCTTCTAGCCAAGCTTTTCCAGTACAGCTACAGCATTGGCATCAACGCACCAACAATGTCCTAACCAACTTTTTTTTAAAAAAGGACAAATCAATCCACTCAATTACCACCCCACCAGCCAGTCAACTCTCAATCATCAACAAAGTCCTGGATATGTCATTAATATTGCCATTATGTCGCTCTCACCAATGCTCAGCCAGGGCTCCATCAGGAACATTTGGTTCCAGATCTCACTTACAATTTAAAAAATATAAATTTAGAGAACCCAATTCATTTTTTCTAATTAAGGGGCAATTTAGTGTGGCCAATCCACCTACCCTGCACATCTTTGAAGTTGTGGGGACAAAACCCACGCAAACACGGAGAACGTGCAAACTCCACACGGACAATGACCCAGAGCCAGGATCGAACCTGGGACCTGAGCGCCATGAGACAGTTGTGCTAACCTCTGCACCACCGTGCTACCTTCCTTACTTACAATTTTTGGTCTAAGTATGGGCAGAAAGCACTGAATTCTAGAGTGAAGTAAATGACTGCCTTTGACACCAAGGACGTATTTGACCACGTGTGGCATTAAAGCATCCAGGAAAATGATCAATAAGAATCAGCAGAAGGACCTGTATTGGTTGGAGTCATACCCAGCACAAAGGAAGATGGTTGTGGTTATTGGAATCAATCATCTTGGAGCTCAGGACATCACTGCAGGAGATCGTCAGGGTAGTAGCCCGGGTTCAATTATCTGCAGTTGCTTTATCAATGTCCTTCTCTCCGTTATTAAGGTCAAAATGTTCATGGAATCTTCACTAATGATTACAAAGTATTCTGTTTTATTCACAAACCCTCAGTTTGTGACGCTGTCCATGTTTGCATGCAACAAGACTTGAACACCTTTTTTAGGCATGGACTGAAAAGTGGCAAATGCCCAGCAATGACCATCACCAGGAATCTAACCAACTCCCCAGGACAGTCAACAGCAATACCATAACCAGTGATCAGAAACTTAACTGGACTAAGGGCGGCACGTGGTATAGTTGTTAGCACTGGGACTACGGTGCTGAGGACCCGGATTTGAATCCCGGCCCTGGGTCACTGTCCGTGTGGAATTTGCACATTCTCCCCGTGTCTGCGTGTGTTTCGCCCCCACAACCCAAAAATGTGCAGGTTAGGTGGATTGACCACGCTAAATTGCCCCTAATTTGAAAAAATGAATTGGGTACTCTGAATTTATTTTAAAAACAGAAACTTAACTGAACTAGCCGCAGCACGGTAGCACAGTGGGTAGCACTGTTTCTTCACGGCTCCAGGGTCCCAGGTTCGATTCCCGGCTTGGGTCATTGTCAGTGTGGAGTCTGCATGTTCTCCCTGTGTCTGCTTGAGTTTCTCCCAGGTGTTCCGGTTTCCTCCCACAAGTCCCAAAAGACATGCTGTTAGGTAATTTGGACATTCTGAATTCTCCCTCCGAGTACCCGAACAGGCGCCGGAATGTGGCGACTAGAGGTTTTTCACACAAACTTCATTGCAATGTTAATATAAGCCTACTTGTGACAATAATGATTATTATTGAGGCAGGAAATTCTGAGTGAGTAACTCGACCTCCTGAATCTGAAAAGTTTATTCACCATCTACAAGACACAAGATGATAGAATACTATCCACTTGACGAGATTGCAATCCAACAACACTAGAAGTTGACACCATCTAAGACAAAGCAACCTTCTTGATTGACAGTCGATCTACCACCTTAAACATTTGACTCGCTCCACCACTGCATAATAGCTTTTTCGACAGAACTATCCATACTCACGATGTATTGCCTAGAAGGACAAGGAGAGCAGGCACATGGGACCACCACCAACTTCAATTTCCCCTTTCAAGTTACATATCATCCTAACATGAATATATATTGTTATTCTAATTGCCGGGCCAAAATCTTGGTACTCCCTCACTAAGCACTGGGAGTACCAGTATTGTCAATGATGCCCATGAATGTTTAAGTTCAAATCTTCAGGGGAGAATAGCAGCTGGACCCCAGAGAAGCTAATAAACTTTTGCATTGTTCAGATCTTGAGTGCAGAGCTTTATAAAACCGATATTGTCAACGGACTCCTTTCTTGGCTGCTTGGTCATTTGCTGAGTTTATTTTACGTACGATCAGCTCAGCAAATGACAGTGTGGAATGTATTTTATGCACTGCGCATTCTTTCAGACCAATTTCCCAACTATATGGTGAAGCTCTCTCCGTCCTGTAACTAAATCCTTTGATCAGTTAAAAGTTACTTTTTGGTATGTGTTAGATACACTTTTTTAAAAAAAATATGTTTTATTGAAATTTTTTCCCCAAACAACAATTTTTTCCCTCTTACAAAGCAAACGCAACAATAACAATACAGACATTTTTAACAATACACAAGTAACAAAACGCCATGATCTTTGACCTAAACTAAACTAAACCCCCCCCCCTTCCCCCTGGGTTGCTGCTGCTGGTCATCTGTCTTCCCTCTAACGTTCCCCTTGGTAGTCGAGAAATGGCTGCCACCGCCTGGTGAACCCTTGAGCCGATCCTCTCAGGGCAAACTTTATCTGCTCCAGTTTAATGAACCCCGCCATATCATTTACCCAGGCCTCCAGTCCGGGGGGGTTTCGCCTCCTTCCACATGAGTAGGATCCTGCGCCGGGCTACTAGGGACGCAAAGGCCACAACGTCGGCCTCTTTCGCCTCCTGCACTCCCGGCTCTTCCGCAACTCCAAATAGAGCTAGCCCCCAGCCTGGTTTGACCCGGGCCATCACCACCTGCGAAATCACTCCCGTCACTCCCTTCCAATACCCTTCCAGTGCCGGGCACGCCCAAAATATATGTGCGTGGTTTGCCGGGCTCCCGCCACACCTCCCACATTTGTCCTCCACTCCAAAGAACCTGCTCAATCTTGCTCCCGTTATGTGTGCTCTATGTAGCACCTTAAATTGAATCAGGCTAAGCCTGGCGCATGAGGAAGAGGAATTTACCCTGCTTAGGGCATCAGCCCACATACCCTCCTCTATCTCCTCCCCTAGTTCTTCTTCCCACTTTCCTTTTTAGTTCGCCGACCGACTCCTCCCCCTCTTCCCTCCTCTCTCAGTAAATCTCTGACACCTTGCCCTCTCCGACCCACACCCCTGAAAGCAGCCTGTCCTGTATCCCCTGTGTCGGGAGCAACGGAAATTCCCTCACTGTGTTAGATACACTTGTGTGCATTGTTTAATGTCCTTCTCGTCTTTTGTCATGTTGATTTTTGTTAATGAAGTTTTTAATTCTTGCTCCTTTGTTAAAGATTATTGCCGTAGACCTCCCTCCCAATGGCTCAACATATTTACCCAGTGAACTGTACACATCAGGAATCCAGGGTTAATGTCTATTTTGTGCTCCATTAGCTGATCTCATGCTACAGTAGTTGAATTGCTTAGATTGGCTTTAGCACCATTGACTTAGATAGTGGAAAACTGCTTATGCCGCTGAATGTTATTTATGAATGCGTGCCAGAGGTGTGTGTGTGTGTAGACATAAAAAGGCCAAAATTGGTTTGGACTGTGATGACTGAATGGGCTGCTGGCTGGCATCCATCCATATTTTAAATAAAAGATCAGGCAAACAGTTTGGTGTGGCATAAACCACAGAATTTGTGGAGAATTCTTTCTGCAGTTCCAGTTAACTTTCAGAGTGGTTTGAAGTATTGTGTTCATCCTCCTACCAACCTACAATCCTACTTTGAAGCATTTTAACATTTGATACCTCTTGTAGCTCCTTATGCCAATCTGTGCCACCTCTCTCTGCATTTTCTCAATCTGAGTGGGTGCAATTTTCCCACCGTGTTGTGCCCGGTGCCAGTCTGGGCATGCCGGGTGCCAATCTGGGTGCATTGCGGGACAGGCTCAAATCAGGCTCCGTGCCAGGTGCAAAGTTATGCGCGTATCTCCCACCCAACGCCATTAAGCTCATTCAAATATCACGGCCTGTTTGAGGCCGCATTCGCCCAGCACCTGGGAGTCACTGGCCGCACCAGCGAGGCCTCAACTGGGCGACGATTAGTACGGTCTCCACAAGCCGAGACCAGGCTTGATGGCCACCCTAGGGGTCTTGGAGGCCATTGGAGCTCCCACAGTGGTTGGGGGCAGGGCCATGACACCCGGGAACTCTGGCAGGGTGCTAAGCTTACTGCCTGGGTGCCAGGTTGGCACTGCCAAGGGTCAGGGCCTGAGGGGGTGGGGGCCTGCCCATGAACGGGGGGGTTATAAAGGGGCTTTACAAAGGTTGGGGGCCTTCAACGTGGGCTGCCCTCAGCGACCCCACAGTGGGGCCTGCTCACTTGGGTCTGCTGTGTCTGCAGAGGTGGCATTGTCTGTGGGTGTGGGGGCCTGAAGCTTACTTCAGAGATCGGGGAGGGGGATGTTGGAGGTAAGCAATCTTGGTCGCCATTACCATCCAGGGTACCAGTCACAGAGGGGCAGGAAGAGGACACAGTGGGAGTGGCGGGGGGGGGGGTTCAGTGTCGGCATCTCAATGGGGTGGGGCCACTCACAGGCCTTAGTGTTACTGAGCTTCTTGGTGTAAGGGGTGTGGCGGCTTGTATGCAGGCAGCGCTTCCAGTGGCCTCCTTGCTGGGCTTGTGACGGTATGACTGCTGTAGGATTGCTCTTCCAGAGTTGCAGGTGGGTAGGAGCGGGTGAATCCATAGGGGCAGCACTTGGGGCAACTGTGAGGTTCTTGGGTGGGGTTCCCTGAGAGGCCAGGCTGCATGGACAGAGTGGGGACATGAGAAGGGGTGTTTTGAGGCCGGCGGTGGTGGGGTTGGGGAGGATGACTGCAGTGAGAATGAACCCACACACACAGCCAGCCATGTGATGAGGACATGAGATAGATGGAAGTTAAGGAAACTGGTATGGAGGCCAGGCTGTCGAGGATTAATGTATGGAGGGCTGGCTGCTCCAGTTGGAAAGCTTGTTTAATCCCTAGCCCATGTGAGCTGGGGAATGAGCCCTCTCAGGATGACGTTGACCTGTTAATTGCAGTATTCACATGAATCAGGTAAACCTTGCTTGTCACGAGGAAACCAGTTGCCCAATCAACTCCCTGCTCCCCCCTCCCCTTTGAGTTACTACTTTTAGGCTGCGCTGCTGGTGATGTGTCGCTCACCGGGAGGGGGTGTCGGATGAGCTGGATACCCAAAGAGTCTGCTGGGAAGAAGGATCCTCTTCATTTTTGCTGCTCCTGGGCTCCTCCATGGGATAGAGAGGCAGCTGGAGTGAGATTCAGAAGCTCCACTGTCCCCTGGTGCTGACACTCTGGATTCCCACAATTGCCTGCCCCATACAGTTGAAGTTGTGCACCATGGATCTCATGCCCTCAGTCATGAACTGAACCATGGAGTGAACATCTCCCACCATGGAGTGCATGTCCTGAACCAAGGTCTCCAATGTGGATGCCACTCACTGTTTGCCTTGTTGGAGTGACTGCACCATCTCCTTGGATAGAAGGCGATGGGACTCCTCCAGTTGGCCTTGCAGTCCGAGGAGGGATGCTGTCATCCCTTCCTGATGCTCAGGACTCTGCCTTTGTTGTTCCAGCAGCTCTGGGTCAACCAAACCCAGGAACACAGCTGTGCCTTGGCCTCTAGTATCCCTCTGAGTGCCGGTTCGTTGGGACGTTCCTTCCTCTGCCTGTTGTGGATCCTCAGCTTAGAGGTGTTCACCAGTCAGCATTCTAGCCTTCCTACTAGTTAATCTCTCTGAGGTGTAAATACTGGTGGGGGTGACAGGTGACAGCTTGGCACCTCCGCGATGACCATCTCCGAGATGTACCTTGGAGCTGCTCAGATCTGTGGTGTCCAGAGGGCACGAGGATCATCCTGGTTGGTTGACTAATTAACTTGCGAGATGGCATTAGTGCATCATGGGTGATAAATGATGGTAGAAAGTTGACTCCTGTGAGGCTTGCTCCATGGCTGCCAGTCTTTTCACTTGTCTGCTGCCTCCATGTCGCCGCCTGCACAGGTGCGGTCCTGCTCATTGTCTGCCAGCTCAAGGGCTTGCTCTCCTCGAAAGGGCATTAGGTCTCTCAGCTCGGGTATGACTCTGGCAGGTTTTGCTTGCTCACACCGTTTGTCCTGCAATAAGACAGGTGAGGTAGCCCTGCCAGATCAGATGGTGATGTCTGGCATGAATGGGATGAGGGCGGTATGGTGACGCAGTGGTTAGCATTTCTGCCTCACGGCGCCGAGGACACAGGCTCGAACCCGGTTTCTGGTCACTGTGTGGAGTTTTCACATTCTCCCTGTGCCTGCCTGGGTCTTGCCCCCCACAACCCAAAAATGTGCCGAGGAGATGGATTGGCCACGCTCAATTGCCCCCTAATAGAAAAATAATTCATGGGAATTGAGTGGGGGTTGGGGGTGGTGGGGTGCCCAGGATGGCGCCATGAGAAGTGTTGGGAATCTGTGGTGCTGGGAGAGATCACTGTAGAGGTGTGATGGGTTTGTGAAGGGGTGCAGTGGTGTACATTAGGAGGCAGACGTAGCCTGACTGCACAAAGAAGGTCATTCATCTTCGGGCACTGTTATGAGCTGGCACTCACTATACAGCCAATTTCTCCCAGGCGGGAGCACTCACTATACAGCCAATGTCTCCCAGGCGGGAGAGGTGACCTTGGTTGATGGATGTCAGCGGGAAGAGAATGTCACGCCTCTGCTCCACCCCGTCCAGGAGTTTGGTAAGGGCTCTCCAAGAATCCTGGTGCTGGCTTCCTGGCGCCTATCTTCTGACTGGACTTGGGGCAACTGCAGAGGAGGCGTTTGAAAGGAGTACCCCACTGATTGCAGAAATTTAAGTTTTTTTCAGGATCAGCGTAGTCCAAGCAAGCCACCATGAGCACAATATTCATTTGAGTCTTCCTGCCGTTGGTGTGATTCTCACTGTACAGACACTTTGAAATTCCACCAACTCTGTTTAAAACCTACTCTGTCTTTGGTGACTTGCCTTAATTAATATAACCTTTTATGCACCTTGAGTCAGTTAATGGCGCTACAGTTGTATTTTTAACAGATTGCGGACCCATAAACAAATTAGAATGAAAATACAAATGATTGTACGCCTGTTACGGTCGCACAAGTGGATAGCGCTGTGGCTTCACACCGCCAGGGTCCCAGGTTCGATTCCCTGCTGGGTCTCTGTCTGTGTGGAGTCTGCACGTTCTCCCCGTGTCTGCGTGGGTTCCCTCCGGATGCTCCGGTTTCCTCCCACAGTCCAAAGATGTGCATGTTAGGTGGATTGGCCATGCTAAATTGCCCTTACTGACCAAAAAATGGTTAGGAGGGGTTATTGGGTTACGGGGATAGGGTGGAGGTGAGGGCTTAAGTGGGTCGGTGCAGACTCAATGGGCCGAATGGCCTTCTGCACTGTATGTTTATGTTCTATGTTAATGGCGATGAGCAGTGACTATAAATTAGGAATCTTGCAAGAAGCTTATCTCACCGTACTAAAATTTATGGGATTGTATTTTTAAAATATTTTGTATTAAAAAAAGTAACAATTTTCCTTCCCTTTTTTTATATCTTTTTTTTTGCTGCTGAGCGGGAGGATGCACACAGCCTGTTTCTCATCTGCTGCAAATGCCCTCAACTCCCCATTACCAACTTGCAAGCGTCAATAAGTGCAAATCCTTGCTTCTTTCCTTTTTGACAGTTAACTCCTGGGAGACCGTCCGCCATTTGGGACATGCTGTTTTTAGTTCAGCTCAGACTGGGAGCTGAACAGGGCAGGGATCTCGCCTATCTTCATCCGCACTTGCAAGGTGTGGCATTACACATCTCCTCTAATGGTCATTTTTGCTGCCCCTTCCTTTCCTGAAGTTGCTGATATGATTTCATGTCCGAAAAGAAGAACTTATACTTCTCTCATCTTCAGTATGTCCTAATGCACTTTGGAGCTAATGAATTTCTTTTTTCAAAAGTGCAGTCATAAAACGGCTGCATGAATACTGTTCCGAGTTGCCGCTCTTATCTAGTGCTGATGACCAGAAGCTTTGTCAGAGAGAGGTTTTTAAGGAGAAAAAGGGGTGGAAAGGTTTAGGGTGGGAATTCCAGAGTTCAGGCTCTCAGCAGAGGATGGTACTCCTTCCTTTTTTGCCATTTAAAAAGGTGCTACATAAATGGTGATATTTCTTGCTTACCCAGTAATCCTCTTTGTCTGCTTCTGCCTGCAGTGCAGTTAGTCATAGTATATGTTTCCATATCACTATTGCTAAGTGTGTGAAAGGCTGAGGATGTTTCTAGCCTTGCTATTAAACCTATTTGCACATGAGCTGATTGCCTCAGGGCAACCTTTGTCTATTCAGGAAATGTCCTCTTCATTCATTGCAAGAGGAAATGAAGAGTATCAATCCTGTGTGAGACTATATTCAATAGCCTGTACAGGGCAGACGGCTATATTCACATGTTAATTCAGTAAAGTTTGCATCAGGTTGAATACCTCCTCGGCCAGTTTCAGAGATATTTCTCCTGTTTCTTTTTGGATGATATAAACTATGAAATTATTTCCCGGTGTAAGCTTTTGTATTTCATCATTGATTTTACCCCCATCTGATAAGAACAGTATAAAGGCAGCTTAACATAGAAATTGCAGCACAGATGGATGCCATATGGTCCATTGTCTGTGTCCGTGCTAGCTCTTAACTGGAACCATCTTCTTTAATCCCATTTCCTTGCTATTTCCTTGTCTCTTTGTGTTCCTTTCCTTTCAAATATTTAAGAGGGTAATTGCAAATACAAGAACTCTGAATTACAAATGGGGCACGTTCAAAATACCCTGCAGACAGCTTCTGAGTTTGCAGAGGGACATTTGGAGGATTTTATTCCTGGTTATTGACACCCTGCATGTGGTTATGGAGGCAAGGTTCAATAATTTGAAGGGTGGGAAAGAATGAAAGGGAGTATGTTCAACACTGCAATTGCTGACGTACAGTGGCAGCTAGTCAGGTAAAACCCTGATGTTAAAATTCTCATCTTTGTTTTCAGAACCCTCTATGGTTTTATGCCTCCTTTTCTCTGTAATCTCCTCCAGCCTGGTAACCTTTTGAGATTTTTGTGCTCCTCTTAACTCTGGACTCTTGAGCCAGACAAAACAACTTTTTGTTTTCGATCGCTCTGCCCGTGGTGGCCATGTCTAATCTCTCCTCTCGTTTTTTCCTTTATTAAAATACACCTTTTATAGTAGATTAAAATACTCCTTTAAAATCAAGATGTTGGTCACCTTTTAATATCTCCTTTTGTGGCTTGATGCCAAATGTTGCTTTCAAATGCTTTTGAAGCACCTCCAGGGCATTTTTTTGTTATTGCTAAGATGTGGCACCTTTCATCAGCTTTTTGTTTAATCTATCTCCACAATCACTTGCAGTGATGATTTCCATATTCCAATAACCTTTTTGTATGTGAGGGAGGGAGGGGGGGGGGCAGGAGAGAAATATCACAGTCCATTCTCCTTGTGCTTCATCCTTTTGGCACTGATCCATCAACTAGTGCAAATTCGGTGGTGTGTTATGGGTTTGTTTGATGTTACAATTGTGATATTTTGAGACGTGTATGCTTAAACTTGAACTGTTTATTGTTAATCTTTTAACTATGTACATCGGGTGTTGAGCTGCTTCTCGTATGTAGGCTGCTTCTAGCATGTTCTAGATATCAATTACCGTGTGAATCTTGGGCGGTGCTAGTCTCCAGTCCCACATTAACCCTTCCTTTGCCTGCTTTTTCCATTGCAGGCACATACCACAACAGGTGGTTTCAGGAATTGTCCCTGTTCCTATGATGAAATAATTTTATGTAATACATACAATATTACCGTAAAATTTTGATATTGATATTTATTGTCACCTGCACCGAAGTACAGTGAAAAGTATTTTTCTACGGCCAAGGGAATGTACACAGTACATACATAGCAGACAAAAGAATTTTACAGGAGTGTGTTAAAAAGGTTTTGCATTTAAGCCCTATATTTCAAGTTAGGACAGAATATGGACAATATTTTTTTTCTTTAAACTACCCAATTTTTTTTTTCCCAATTAAGGGGTAATTTAGCATGGCCAATCCATCTACCTGCACATCTTTGGGTTGTGGGGGGTGAGACCCACGCAGAGACTCGGAGAATATGCAAATTCCACACGGTCAGTGTCCCGGGGCCGAGATCAAACCCGGATCCTCGACGCCGTGAGGCAGCAGTTAACCACTGTGCCGCCCAGAATATGGCCAATATAAATACTGTCTTTTTTAAAAAGTTGCCTGCTTGTGGTTATAGATCAGGCAATTTTGATCTGTACCCAGTTAGCTGTTATTTGGAGTAAGTATTATTAAGATGCTATTATTGGTCTCAGCAACCTCTTGTTTTGTTGGGAGAGGTGAGTGATGTGGCTAAACTAAGCAAGGGTACCCTTTGTTGCTACCCAGTGATTTTCATTTCAATTTGGCTGAGAATTGCATAATTCATGGTAGCCATCTCAAACAGCCAACAGCTAAGTTTCTACGTGAAGAGTGGCTACATGGCTGAGGCAGCAGAGGTTACCTGAGTTTGTGCCGTCATCTGCTAGGAAGAATCCATCTGTTAAGGATAATTTGACAAGGAAGGGAATAAGCCGATCAAAAATTGAAACGTTTCTTCCTGTTCCATATTTTTCAGCTCCAAGTCCAACTACTGGAGTTCCATACCTTGCAACGAAATGTGTGGATATAAGAAAACATCAGAAATCAAAGTGGTTCATGCCATGGGGTCCCAACCAGTGCGAAAAGAAGATCCAGGAATTTTCTGAAGCTATGCAGCAGCAGATTGAAGCCAATGACATTGTTTTTGCAGTCCATGTTCCCCACCAAAGCTGGGAGATGAGTTCCTGGTTTCAGTTTCTATTGGTTGTTCTGCAGTTTGAGATTGAATTTCAGATTGACAATGAGATAAGTAAGTGATGGTATGAGGAAGAAGCAACACCTATTGTTTGCACATTAGAAAAATTAGTTCATTTCATACCTTATTTTACGTACTTTCTATCGCAGGTTTAGGTTTGAAAGACGTCCTGAGGTGCTTCACCGAAGGATTGTAAAAGAAAATTGCACCAAGTCACATGGGAAACTAGAGCAGAATCAATCAGAAATATAATTTTAAGATACAAGTGTCTTGAAAAAGAAAAGCATGGCCACTATTGGCAGAGCAATTAAAATCTGGGATACTCAAGTGGCCAGAATTAGATGAGCATAGAGATCTCACTGGTTTGTAGAGCCAGAGGAGATTTCAGAAATAGGAGGGAAACCACGGAGGGATTTGATTGAGGATCAGAATTTTAAATCGAGGCATTGTTTAAGAGTGGAAGCCAGCCCAGCTCAGAAATCACAGGGGTGATGAGTGAGCAGCATTTAGTGCAAGTTGGGACACTGGCAGCAGAGCATTCGATGACCTCCGGTTTATGGATGATAGAATATAGAAGGCTATTAGCATAGTCAAATCTGTAAGGATCAAAGGCATTCATGAGGGTTTCAGCAGCTAGAAAACCTGAAGTAGCAAAGGGTCTGGGTGAAGTTCCAGATGTAGTTACAGTGCGGTTACAAGTTTGTGTTGGGGTCAAAGCATGACACTTGGGTTGCAAAGTCTTGTTCAGTCTCCTGTAACCGTAACAGCCTCCCCGAACAGGCGCCGGAATGTGGCGACTAGGGACTTTTCACAGTAACTTCATTTGAAGGCTACTTGTGACAATAAGCGATTTTCATTTCATTTCATCTGTGGTTTGACCCAGGGTGAGATTCCCTGTAAATTTGGGAGGTCAATTAAGCAGAGAAAACACCAGACAAGCCCTGTATGCTTTTGACTGAAGACTTGCATTACTTGTCTGAAGGTAAAGAATAAAATCTTTGCAAGAAAGTCAAAATATGAATCCGAACAGAAAATGCTGGGAATACTCCATAGAATCCCTGTACAGTTTAAAAAAAATTAAAAAAATTTTTTTTTTTTTTAAAAGAGTACCCAATTATTATTTTTTCCCAATTAAGGGGCAATTTAAGATGTTATTTGCGGGATCTTCCAGTGACCAGGTGGCGGAGGGGAGCACGCATCTGCACCACCACCTCCTGCTGGCCCGGAACCCCGGGAGGAGCCCGAGGAAATCCCACCTATCGATGATCCCGGTGGCGGGATCAAGGCAGGCCTTGGGTTGATTGGTGGGCCCGTGTCGTCCACCACACAAGTGTGGTGGAGGCTTCAGGCCCAGAGTGCAACTGTCCGAAGGTTGCCAGCTGCCCAGTGTCAGGAGCAGAGAGTGCTCATGAGGCTCTCTGCAATGGGGTGCAGGGCTCGCTCATGCCTGACACTGTGCCGTTCCTCACCCGCTCTGGGGGATTCCCGGAATCTGGCACATCTTAATTGAAGGTTCTTTTGTTTTTCTGCCTCTATAGATGTTTCAGGCAGTGTCCTATTGCACCCCTCCCTTCCTCCATCAACACCCCAGCTCCCTCCCTCCCCACAACCCTCCTTTCCCCCTCTCTCCCCACCAACACCACTTCCTTTCCCTTCTGTTGGTATCTGGTCTCTCCGGTGCAAAGTTTAGTGCGTGTACCATTTGTTTTTTAGTACAACTGTGTTGTGAACTGTTTTAATAATCAAGAGTATCCTACCCCCCCTCCCCCTACGTTGGTACTGAGGGGAGGGTACCCTGTTTCTCCAACACAAAATTAGTGTTTGTACCATTTGGCCTTGTATATATTTTTTACTGTTTTAATAAAAAGATATGGCCAATCCACCTAACCTGCACATCTTTGGGTTGTGGGGTGAAACCCATGCAGACATGGGGAGAATGTGCAAACTCCACACGGACAGTGACCCAGGGCCGGGATTCGAACCCGGGTCCTTAGCGCCACAGTCCCAGTGCTAAACACTGCACCACATGCCACCCTGAATCCCTGTACAGTTAATATAAAAACAGCTCAAGACTAGGTTTCAAACCTAGGATCTTGCCGGACTGCATCGCTCACCATTTGGAAAAAGGGAAATAGAGATTCATTCTTGTATTTATTTGTGCACAAACTTAAAGCTCTTTCCTGTCCCAATAATTATTTTCCTCTAACCAGGGATAACCCAGAATAATCTCAAATCTTAATGCTTTTCATTTGAATTTTAAAAAATCTGGTCCTGGTGATTTTTATGTACTGCCCAATTAAGGTAATAAGTCATAGCTGTTTTAACCTGACTTCCCTCTGCCTATTTTCTCTTTCATGTTGACTCTAAATTTCACAGTGTCCTAGTATTAGGTCCTGGAGCTCTCTTTTGTGGGACCTCAAAGTCTTCAATTAATAAGAGCAATCTCCAAGTGTCATAACTGAGAACTGTATATAGTGACTGTATAGGTCCCAATCTGTTGGTTTATTTATTGTGTTCACTGCAACTGTCCAGTATGAAATGGAGCCAAGCAGACCAGGAAACCGATTTTGTGGGGGCGGGGGGGGGGAACAAGGTTCCTGTTCTATTTTCTATCCAATGACTCAGGCTGGAGTGCTGTGCAGTTAAGACATCACCTGAGAAAATTATGAATACTTTACAATCAAATAGCCAGCCAACACCAGCTCTGAAAGCCCTGCCTAAATAATGGTCATTTGCAATTTGCAGGGGAGTTAGGTATAACGGTGTGAGGAAGAGTAAGTAAATCTTGTATTTGACTTAAGTTATACTGAAAGGCTTTGTGAAATATCTGGGAGAAGGCAGATTAATCTAGAGTCTAGTCTTGTGTGCCGTGATTGAGCTGGAAGGTAATTGATAAGAGTTAGTAAAAACTACCAATAGTAATCATATCTACTGTGGGTGAAATGAAGCTTATTCTCACAATCGGGATGAAATAAATACTCTACTTCAACAACATTTGGCAGCTTTCCAGCAATAACACAGCTGTTGAAGTGGATTAGTCGTCAGGGGTGATAGACATGGTGGAGTGACAGAATGTTAGATTGGCACGCACTCCAGGCCTTGAGGAGAACTCTCACTAATCTGGCGCTTGACGACAAAAAGTTTTCTGTTCTCTTCTTGTATGAAGAAAAAGTTCACAAAAAAGACTTTATGTTTCTAGCGCTGGAGTGTTTCTGAACTATTATGGAATTTCTGTTGTGCATTGGACTTTCTAAGCTGCTTCATTTTTTTGAGTAGGGTGGAGGAGACCGCAGGAAATAAACTGGGCTGAAAATCCACATAGTGCAACTTTTTGGGGGGAGGGGGAGAGGGGTGGTTGGGGAAGGAGAGGGTGTAGGCAAATATGTTTTTTATGTTCTGGGATCAAGAAATATTAGTCAACGGTTTCTGTGACCTGCCGCCCATGATGCACATTCCAACAGATGTAACTCGGTAGCAATCTAGAGAACAAGTCCTGATTGTGTTTTATTACACTTGAATCTCATTTAATTTATTTGCTCCCTTCCATGACTAAGTGAATTTGGCTAAATCGGCACAAGCTGAGAATTAAATCTGGGTAGATCCAGGTCTGTGTGGGCTGCTGCAAAAGTAGGCACTGCTTTTATCCTGTAAACTATTTGAGGAATCAATTGGCGGCGTTTTAAAAAATTTGTTCATGGGACATGGGCGTCACTGGCTGGGTCAGCATTTATTGCCCATAGTCCAGTGTCAATACCAGTATACCATCGCCTCCCTATACACAGCTGCATCACAGCATCAGGAAACCAGGTTCAATTCCAGCCTTGGATGACTGTGCAAACTCCACACAGACATTCTCCCCGTGCCTGCGTGGGTTTCCTCCCACAGTCCAAATATGTGCAGGTTAGGTGGATTGGCCATGCTAAGTTGCCCCTTAGTGTCCAGGGATGTGTAAATTAGGTGGGGATAGGGTCTGGGAGTGGGCCTAAGTAGGGTGCTCTTTCAGTGGGTCAGTGCAACCTAGATGGGCTGAATGGCCTCCTGCAGTGTAGGAATTCTTTGGTATTGTATACTGCCCCCCCCCCCCCCCTTCTCTCCTCCCTCCACTGCCACAAAATGTCCATTGTTCCCTCTTTGCTAAAGTCCCAGCTGCTTATGGCTATATAGCCAATATCAACATAATGTTATACTGGGCGGGATTTTCCGGTCACACCCGCTCTGAGACTGGAAATTCCTGCCTGCGGTCAATGGACCTCTAAATGGTCTGTCAAATTGCTATCCTGCCCGCCACAATTCCTACAGCAGGCGAGAGGGAAAATTCACCCCACTGATTTAATTTAAAAAAAAAAAAAAAAAAAAATTTTTTTTAAAATCTTGTTTCATATTTATATTGCACTCTAAGAATTTAAATGTTAAAGGCATGTATTTTGGCTTAGTAGATGTCTGTGGTGTTGCAGAAATTGGACAGTGGGTCCAGGTAATCCCCTCCACAGTCTGTGGCTGTTCACTGGCCCCTCTAATTGCATGTGAAAGTTATGAGAGAAGGTCAGGAGAGGAACAAAAGATGTTTTTAAAAACACAATACCATTGTTTGAAAATAGTGTATGCTACTGATAAAGGTCTATAAATGGATAGCAAAGATTAAACAATCTAAAAGCGGATCATGACTGGTGTGGTTCACTGGTAGATCGTTGTAATGCGATCTGTATCGTTGTAGTATGTGGACAACATTAACTGACCTTGTGTCACTGACTTCCCTCTTGCATATCTCCTCTGATATTCTTGTGCAGAACAGTTTATTTGCCCGCCTATCATGATATATCATATAATTTCAGTAAGATCGAGTTTTCTTTTTGATTTTCAAATGATTCTGACTTTGGGATTAATTATGTGTGCACTTGCGAAGAGCCAGTACAGACTTATTGGACCAAAGAATGTCTACCTGTGTTGTACGTTGCTGTGACTTTTGCAGTCATCGAATGGTTGCAGAACACAATGAAATCATTCCGCCCTCTGTGACTGTGCCATTTCTCTAGTTGCACTCCTAGACTTTTCCCCCAAAGCCTTGCAATTTAAAAAAAATCTTTGGATAATTATCCAATTCTGTTTTGAAAGCAATGATCCTTTCAAGCCACTGACAGTCTTTAATATGGCTTCACAGGTGGTGGCAGCATCCCAGGAATTCCTTCAGTTGAGTGTTTCAAGTGTGAGTTTAGACATTCAGTGTTGGCAGACTGACTGACTGTCTTCACACATATCCAGGAAGGTTGCTTGATGACAGTGGAGAGCTGGAACTGAAGAAAGTAAATCATTTCATAGTTTGGCTTTCCTTTACTGGGACCACAAAATATTCCAGTTTGGACACGTCTCTGGATGTTGTCAGTGCCTTTATGGGCAATATACTTGATTCGTTCTTCAACATTTTACAATGTTATTTCCTCTTTTAGCAATCTCTCATTTGTTTTGAAAGTGTGGTGCAAGGAAAATAAATGAATACAATATTTATTTGAATTGTTCCTTCCAAAGTGACCTTTTGTAAAAAATATACTTTCCCTTTTTTGAAGTTAGTGAAACAAAGGGCATGATGCACTGAAGAGGGTGCCTGTAATACCAGTAACTCTTTTTTTGATGTATAGACTTTGAAATGGAAATAGCTAATGCTTCTATGCCAACAACACTTTCCCTGTTTAAAAAAAATTTAACAGGTCAGCAGGAATTAAATTGTGAAATTCTGCTGCTTTGACATTGTGCTCCAATAAGAGCCATTTATGATTATAGCAGTTCCATATTTTTGCTGAATTTTTGTTGTTTAAATGACTGGGCACGTTTGGAATGAATGACGTGCAGGATTTGTACATGCACATTTCAAAATATTCTGTTTAGGACTTTATCATTCTGGTAAGGGACCTTCCCAGTAACAGAGGAAGAACCACTCTGGTCAGATACAGCTGGTAATGGTGGGCCTGTTTTAAAATTAATTCCTGTCTAAGTATAATTGATATTATCATAGAGTCATAGAATTTACAGTGCAGAAGGGAGGCCATTCGGTCCATTGAGTCTGCATGGGCCCTTGGAAAGAGCACTACACTTAAGCCCACGCCTCCACTCTATCCCAGCAACCCCACCTAACCTTTTGGACACCAAGGGGCAATTTGGCATGGCCAATCCACCTAACCTGCACATCTTTGGACTGTGGGAGGAAACCGGAGCACCCGGAGAAAACCCACACAGACACTGGGAGGAAGCGCAAACTCCGCACAGACAGTCACCCCAAGCTGGAATTGAACCCTGGAGCTGTGCTAACTACTGGCACCATGCTGCCCCATGACCATATGGGTGCATATGGTCAAAAGGATGCTGGACACATTTAAAAAAATCTGGACTGCCCTGCATTTTCTCGTTGATGCCTACCGTCGATCCCTCGGAATCTTTTTCCAACCAGTAATGTAATCTCAATATTTAGCATGATTGTTGCAAGCGTGGTTAAAATAATCTCTCATGGGCATCTTTTATTCTCTATTAATTACTGTGCCCAACGCTCAAAAGCTTTTGACTTATGGGTCAAGATTATTGTAATAGCAGCTCAAAATATATTAGAATACGCTGAGCAATACAAAGGTCCCAACATTTGTGAACTTGCAACAAACATCTGACCATTTTCTCATTTTGATGTCAGGTTTTCAGCATTGGCAGTCCATCCTCAAATCCCCTCTAAACCTCCCACCCCTCACCTTGAACTTGTGTGTCCCCTTGTAACCGACCCTTCAACTAAGGGGAAGAGCTGTTCCCCATCCACCCTGTCCATGCCCCTCATAGTCTAGTACACTTCGATCACGTCACCCCTCAGTCTTCTCTGCTCCAGCGAAAACAACCCAAGCCAATGTAACCTTTTTTCATAACTTAAATGTTTCATCCCAGGCAACATCCTGGTGAAATGCCTCTGCATTCACTCCAGTGTAATCACATCCTTCATATAATGTGGCGACCAGAACTGCACACAGTACTCCAGCTGTGATCTCACCATATGACTTCCTAGCTTTTGTAATCTATGCCACGATTGATAAAGGCAAGTGTACCATATGCCTTTCTCACCACCCTATTAACCTGCCCTTTTGCCTTCAGAGATCTATTTACACATATGCCAAGGTCTCTTTGTTCCTCAGGACTTCCCATTGTGTTGCTATTCATTGAATATTTCCGTGTCAAATTGCTCCTTCCAAAGTGTAACACCTCACACGTTTTTCAGGATTAAATTCGATCTACCACTTTTCTGCCCATTTGACCATCCCGTCTATATCTTCCTGTAACCCAAGACACTCAGCCTCACTGTTTTTAAAAATAATTTTAGAGTACCCAATTCATTTTTTCTAATTGAGGGCCAATTTAGCGTGGCCAATCCACCTACCAATCTTTGTGTTGTGGGGGTGAACCCCATGCAAACACTGGGAGAATGTGCAAACTCCACACAGTGACCCAGGGCTGGGATTGAACCTGGGACCTCTGCGCCATGAGGCAGCAGTGCTAACCAGTACACCACTGTGCTGCCCAGCCTCACTGTTAACTACCCGGCCTATCTTTTTTTTTCTTTTTAAAATAAATTTAGAGTACCCAATTCATTTTTTTCCAATTAAGGGGCAATTTAGCGTGTTCAATCCACCTATCCTGCACATCTTTGGGTTGTGGGGGCGAAACCCAGACAAACGCGGGGAGAATGTACAAACTCCAAACGAACAGTGACCCAGAGCCGGTATCGAACCTGGGACCTCGGCGCCGTGAGGCAGCACGGCTAACCCACTGCGCCACCGTGCTGCCCTATACCTGGCCTATCTTTGTGTCATCCGCAAAGTTACTGATCCCACCCCTCAGATAGTCGTCTTTGTCATTTATATAAATAACGAATAACAGGGGACCCAGCACAGATCCCTGTGGTAAGCCAGTGGACACTGGCTTCAAGTCACGAAAGCAGCTGTCTGTCATCACCCTCTGTTTCCTACAGCTCAGCCAGCTTTGAATCCATCTTATCAAGACTCCCTGTATCCCATATGCATTTACCTTCTTTCTAAGGCTCCCATATGGGATCTTGTCAAATGCTTTGCTGAAATCGGTGTGAAATGCATCAACTGCACTATCCACAACACACTTGGTCAAGTGCTCAAAAAATTCAATCAAATTTGTAACCCTAACCCTAACCCCTCAGACAAAGCCATACTGACTATTCCTGATCAAAACTTGCCTCTCCAAGTGGAGATCGATTCTCTCCTTCAGAATTTTCTCCATTAGTTTCCCCACCACTGATGTGAGACTCATTGGCCTGTAGTTCCCTGGCTTATCCCCACAGCCTTTCTTAAATAGTGGGGCCACATTCACGGTTCTCTAGTCCTCTGGCACTTCTCCCATGACTAGAGAAGAATTAAAAATTTGCAGTCTCCTCCCTCTCCTCCCACAGCAGCCTGGGACACAATTAATCCAGACCAGGAGATTTGTCCACTTTTAAGCATGCCAACACCTCCAATACCTTGCCCTATCGATGACAACTAGCTCAATAACCTCACAGTCTCTCTCTCTCCGAGTTCCATATCTGTCTCCTCATTCTCTTGAGTGAAGACGGATGTGAAATATTCATTTAACACCCTACCAATGTCCTGGCTCGAGCCACAGATTCCCCCCCTTGGTCCTTAATGGGCCCTACGGTTTCCCTAGTTAACCTCTTCCCATTGCTATACTTATAGAATATCTTGGGATTTTCCCTACTTCTACCAGCTAGAGATTTCTCATATCACCGCTTTACATTCCTAATTGCTTTCTTAAGCTCCATCCTGCACTTTCTGTACCCCACTAATGTCTCTGTTGATTTGTTTCCTTTGTAGTTGTGAAAAGCCTCTCACTTTCTTCTCATTGTATCCTGAATATATCTGGTCAACCATGTTTCTGTGGGCTTGTTACTCCTTCCTATTACCCTAGAGGGAACATGTTGGACCTTTACCCTTCCCATTTCTTTTTTGGACATTTCTCTTCCCCACCCCCCCCCTACACACACACATACTGCTCTTCTGTAGATCTCCCCACCAGTAACTTGTTCCAATCTACCTTGGCCAGATCCTGCCTTATTTTACTAAAGTCTGCTCTCCCCCAATCCGAGATCCTTTTTCTGCACTTTGTCTTTTTCCTTGTCCATAAGAAACGTAAATTGCACCAGTTGTGGTCGCTATCACTAACCTGCTCCCCTGCCATCACATGAACCATCTGTCTGGCTTCATTCCCCAGAATTAGGATGTGCACTGCTCCATCCCTTGTTGGATCCTTCACATGTTGAGCTAAATAGTTCTCTTGCGTACATTTACAAACTCTGCTCCAGCTAAGCCCTTAACACAATGACTATCCCAGTTAATGTTGGGGAAAGTTGAACGCACCCACTATAATTACCCTATTATTATTTTTCCACACTTCTGCAAATTGCGCACACATTTGCTCCTCAATTTCCCGTTGACTATCTCAGGGTCTGTAATAAACACCTAGCTCCTGTAGGGTTATGGCATCTTCCATTTAAAAAGATTTAAACCGAGACTTCCGGTGGCAGCCATGGAGTGAGTGGTTGCACACAGGATGGCTCATGCCTGGAGGCGTTGGTTTTGGTCCCTTTTACCGGACATTTGGCGGATAAGGTTGTATGGAGAGTGGAGGGGATCAGTTCATCACTGGATGGGCATGTCAATGGGGTATTAAACTCGACCGAAGACAGTGCGACCCTGGCTAAAACGTTGGAGGAGACACGTTGTGCAGCATCAATTGGAAAAAAGGCGAGGGGCAGGATCGTCATTGACTGGAAAGCTGCTAATGGAGCAGTTGATGAGCTTCATTTAAGGATGAATTTTGGCAGCAGCGGAAAGAAATGCAGGGTGACTGTTGGAAAGCGATTTGAGGGGGGCAGTGGCACCTCGCCGTGGGACCTTGGGTGGAGAAGTGTCTAGTGGTCCAGGGACGATGATCCAAGAGGTGGAGAATATGAGGCGGGATTCTCCAATCCCACGGCAGAGTGTCCGCGCCGTCGTAAACGCCTTCGCGTTTTACGACGGCATGAACAGGCCGCTCGCAGGACTAATTCTGGCCCCAAAAGGGAGCCAGCACGGCGCTGGAGCAGTTCACGCCGATCCCGGTGTGAACTGTGCGCCGCGGGATCCGTGCATGCGCAGTTGCGCAGGCGCCAACGCACGCGTGCGCAGTGGCCTCCTTCAACGTACCGGCCCCGACGCAACATGATGCAGGACTACAGGGGCTGGCGCATAGGAAAGTAGGCCCCCAGCCACCGAGGCCGGCCCGCCGATCAGTGGGCCCCGTTTGCGGGCCAGGCCACATCGGAGGCCCCCCGGGGTCGGACCCCCCTCTCCTCCCACAGGCTGCCACCCGACCCTTCAACGCCGAGGTCCTGCCGGCTCAGAGCAGGTTAGAATGGCGCCGGCGGGACTCAGTTCTTTTCTTACGGCCGCTCGGCCCATCCGGGCTGGAGAATCGGCGGGCCGGCCATGTAGAGCGGCCCACGATAGGTGCCGCGCCAACCACGCCGGCGCCAATGGCGCCGATTCTCCGCTCTGCGGAGAATCGTGTGCGGGCGGCGTGGCCCGTTCACGGGGATTTCCCGGCCCAGGGCTGGGAGAATCTCGCCCAGGGTGTCTGACCAAAGTGACCGGATTGTGTTTCTGGGTGCGGAAATGGCGATCCGAGGGGACATGTGTGAGATGCTGTCAGCAAAGGTGGAGGACCAGGCGAACAGGTCCAGGCAGCAAAATCTTCGGATTATAGGCCTGGAGGGAATGAGTACCATGGGCTATGTCGTGAGGTTGGTGGACTGGAAGGTGCTGCACGACGCCCCGGAGGTAGATCAGTCCCATAGGTCCATGAGGCAGAAGCCAAGAGCAGGGGAGCCGCCACGGATGGCGGGTATCTATGCATGCACAATTTCCAGGACAAGGAAAAGATCCTGAGATGAGCCAGAGTGCAGCAGGATTGAGATTGGAAGGAAACTGAATCTGGATTGGTGCCGAGTTGGCTAAGAGACGGGCAGGGTTCAACAAGGCCAAGGCAGTGTTGTACCAGTGCCAGATTCGATTTGGGGTGTTGTACCCGGCCAAACTTTGGGTCACTTTCCAGGGCCAGGAATATTACTTTGGGACACTGGCGGAAGTGAATGACTTTTATTAAGGAACATAAGCTAGGAGAGGACTGAAAGAGGAATGTGGGTGGAAGTTCTGCGTCTGTTTGTTGTCACATGTTTTTGTTTCCGATGGGGACTGGTTCTTTTTATTATATTTTTGTATTGAAGTTAAATTGTTGCTATTTTGGAGGGTGGCCCTTCGGCATGTTTAATTGTGCGGTTTGTTATGCTCGGTACAGCACATGAGGGGTTGTGGAGTGGTGGGGCGGGTTAAGAATGTTCTGTATGGGGGCCTTTTTGGGATGATGCTGCTTGCATTGGGTCAGGGGATGGGCTGGGGAGGAGGGCTGGAGAGAAGTAACAGTGGGGTGCTGCTTGGAGGGGGAAGTGAAGGTAGGAGTTGCCACACTAGCAAGAAATGCAAGTGACCGGAAGTGAAATTGGGGGTGGGGAGGTGTGCGGTGCTGCAGTGCTTAGCCTGGCTGGGGGGAGGCAATGCAGCGTTTGGGCGTGGATGGGGCGCGGGACCATCTTGGGTGGGTCCGATTCAGAAAGGGAATGGGGGACTCGAGGCATAAGCCCCCGGTGAGAGTCATGACCTGTACTGTTTGCGGGCCAAATGGGCAGGTTAAGCAGCCCTGGGCGTTCGGGCACTTGAAAGCAGAGGTGATGTTCTTGCAGGAGACGCATCTCCGGGTGAGAGATCAGATGAGGCCGAGGAAGGGGTAGGTGGGGCAAGTGTCCCACTCTGGGTATCACTTGAAGTCGAGGGGGGGGGGGGGTTGTCATTCTGCTGAATAAGAAAACGGGGTTTACGGGGGCTTGGGAGGTGTGGGACCCCGGGGGGGAAGAGAGAGTGGTTTGTGATAGTGAGTGGGGTGCTGGTGGGAACTTCCAGTGTATAGGTGAATGTATTTGCGCCAAATTGGGATGATGCCGGGTCTGTGAAGAAGCTGTTGGTAGCGATTCTGGACCTGGACTTCCGCAGCTTATTGGAATGGTAGTGGGTCAGCTGGGCGGGGATGGGGGTTGCAGTGTGAGTATGGAGAGATGCTGGATGGGTTGGTTGGATTTCCTGGAGTTGGAGAATAGGAAAAGATGGGTGCTGGAGCAACCATTAGGGCTGAAGGAAGTGATGGGAGTGCATTGGCATGATGCCGGGGCCAGACCGCTGTCTGACGGAAATTTATAAGCAGTTCACGATGCAGTTGGCCTCCCGAAACAACGGAGAACTGCTGGGTATGCTGGTGCAAGTGTCAATTTTGCTGATTCCAAAAAAGGAAAGAACCCCCTGATGTGTGGGTCCTAAAGGCCCATCTCGCTGTTGAACAGTGACGTGAAAGTCCTGGTAATGGGGGTGTGGGGTGTGTGTATAGATTGGGTCAGGCTAGAGGAGGACTTGTGCGAGAGGACGAGCCTGAGGGTCCTTGTGACGGACCTGCTGCTGTTTGTCCCAAGCAAGTACATAAGTAGCCCTGTGGTGGAGTCATCCATAAAAGTTTGTAACCGCTGATGAGGCACTTTAAACTAGGTCACATGTCGGTGATAGGTTTGCGCCAGGGGAGGATGGATGGGATGTACAGGAGATGGCGGGAGGAAGGGCTAGTGCGGGCCAGGGACAGGGACATGTTTATGGAGGGAAGGTTTGCTGGGCTAGGGGAGCTGCAGGAGAAGTTTGAGCTTCCACAGGGGAGTGATGTCACATACTGGCAGGTGAGGGACTGCAAGGAGCTGCCCTCATTCCCTCAGGTACCGGAATATACTTTATTGGAGAAAATGTTGCTCATGGATGAAGGGAGGAATGGTAGGATTGGGGACATATATGGATGTTGGGAGAGCAGGGCACCACCTTAATGAAAGGGGGAGTTGGGGAGGGAGATAGGGTTGGGACTTTGGTGTGAAGTGATGCGCTGAGTGAACTCTACCTTCTCCTGTGTCTTATATACAGTTTAAGGTGGTGTATAGGGTCCACATGACTCGCAGCCCAGATGAGTGTGTTTTTCCCGGAAGTAGTGGACGGATGTGAGAGGGGTTGATGAGCCATGCCCATATGTTCTGGGGGTGCGTGGAGTTTTGCCAATTTTTGGGAGATGGTGTTGAGGAACCTCCTTGAGGATTGTAGGGTTTGAGATGAAGCCAGACCCTATGGTGACGATCTTTGTGGTGTCGGAAGTGCCAGAGCTGCTGGAGGGGAAGGGGGCCGATATCGTAGCCTTCGCTCCCTGATTGCCCAATGAATTGGAGGTTGGCCATGCCACCAGGGGTCATGGCATGGTTGGGACACTCGGGTTGTAAAAACATGAAGGAGGGCTTTGAGGTACGGTGGAGGCCATTCATGGCTATATTTGAGCTGTTTGTTGCCGGGGTTGGGGGAGGGGAGGGAAGGAAATGTACAAACTGCATACTCTGGATGTTAAAGTTATTTTGTTGAACATGTTTGAAATAAAATACCTATTTAAAAGAAAAAGATTTAAACAGCAGTTTGTAAATTTGTAGAATGTTTGCCATTGAATATCCTGGAGACTGAAAGCTGCATTAATCATTCTGTATTGGTTTGCCTTCATGAAAAAAATATTATCCCCTGGTTCCGCCAGCCTCAGTTGATATCTCGGAATTCCTTTCCAACCAGTAAACTAATCTCGACGTTTAGAATAACTGTTGCAAACCCTATTAGCTCAGTTGGCAGAGCAGGCCAGCAGCGTGGGTTCAATCCCCGTACCGGCTGAGGTTATTTATGAAGATCCCGCTGTCTCAACCGTGCCCCATCTCTCTCGCCTGAGGTGTAGTCATCCTCTGGTTAAATCACCACCAGTCACCTGGGACTGTGGTGACTACTACTTTTACCAGGCACCTGGAACCATCCAATACTCTGATTTAAATTGGCAACTTCAGATGGTTGCGACTCTCTCTAAGCAGGATAGTTGCTCAGGAAACATTTGCAGAATTCAAACTACTTCCAACTCCTGGGTATATATTACTGACCCCACCCTCCCTACCCCTTCACCCACTTACCTAACATGCTTCTCAAAGTGTCTGGAACCTTTAAACTTACCTTTTTAAAAAAAAAAAAAATCTTTATTGTCACAAGTAGGCTTACATTAACACTGCAATTAAGTTACTGTGAAAAGCCCCTAGGCGCCACATTGGGTACACAGAAGGAGAATTCAGAATGTCCAAATGATCTAATAGCACGTCTTTCGGGACTTGTGGGAGGAAACCGGAGCACCCGGAGGAAACCCACGCAGACACGGGAGAACGTACAGACTCCGCACACCCAAGCCGGGAATCGAACCTGGGATCCTGGCGCTGTGAAGCCATGGTGTTAACCACTATGCTACCATGCTGCCCTGGTAGATGACAGTTAATGCCATTAAAAGGGGATAGATGTAATTTCATTGTCCCACCCAACGCTGCTGGCCTGCACTTATCGGAACTGATGCGCTACACATTTCCCACCAGGTCTGGGATGGAAGTCCAGGCAAGAAATGTTCAGTTCCAATCTATTGTTGATTGGCATACCATTCCAAGGAAGTTCTGGCCCAGGAGAAGTACAGTTTAGTCATGGAAAACGATCAGTGAAATTTCATTGTTAGCCTCTGGCTGAACAAAAGAACTGCTGCTCTCTGCCATTTAGGAACAGTATGCTCAAAGCTGAGGTGAAGATACCCCTGGCAAAACATTCAGATATGTCTCTAAAGTCTCAGGCAAGCGACCACTCGGAAGCGATGTCTATCGAAAAGTTTGATTTTATTCTGGCTACTACAATCCTCCTATGCCCGAAGGGCCTCCCGTTCCCGGCTCACACCCGGGCCGGGGTATTTTTATCCCAGCAGTTCTAGGAAAAGGAGGGTTAACCCCGCCCCTTATCTGGGTAAATCGTATTCAGGTGAGGCCACAGGATGTTGCAGATCCCTGGGCCTCCTGTAGGGTATAACACCCCCCCCCCACCCGCCCTCCAAAAGTCCAATAACGTCATCCGTTTTGATGGAACGGGGAAATCAGCCAAGGGCTGATTATCCGGCGCCCGCTGCACTGTGCCCGGAGAGGTGTAACGGACCGGGGAGTCTCGCTTCCTAGTTGAACATCTGGGTGGTTCCACCGCCTTTTGTTCAGCGGTCACCACTGGATCTGCGTCGGTTTCTATGGGCAAAAACTCTCCGACTCCTGGTCGGACTGGTCGATCTTCTGCATATTGGAGTCGGAAGGTCCGGTTGCCTTGCTGGATACCACTGGCACTGGAATCTCTGGAGGGAGGGGCACCACCGAGCTCAGGATCAGAGGTCGGTCCTTTGGTAACTGTTCCACCCTGCTCCGGTGATGGTCCACGTGCCTATTGGAGTCCTTCCCTTGCACCCGCACCGTGTACGAGACCAGCCCGGACTCCATAATGCCCTGTAAGTAAAAGTCCGGACGTAAACTGAGTCACAGACCGAGCTCATTTCGCTCTGGTCTGTTCCTGCTGGTCACGGATCCTATCCGCGATGTCTGGTGAACGAGGCTCAATCACGTGCGCCACCCTGGTGGTAGCGTGTGGCCCTGGTCCTATAGTAGAACAGGAAATGAGCATGGCAAGTTTCTGGTGAGCCTGAGGTCTGTTTTCTCATCCCAAGTTTCAATGTCTGTGCAGCATGTATTGCCAACCCATTTGAGGATGGATGACGAGGCTGGGCACGGACATGATGGAGCCCTTTTTCATAAAATTCGCAAACTCCAAACTAGTAATTGCGGTGCCATTGTCCGACCCGAGTACCTCCGGGAGGCCGTGAACACTAAAAGGCTGCCTGAGCCGCTCGGTGGCATGCAATGTAATCGTTGTCATCCGGTGTACATTCCATCCTCGTTGCCAGTGTAAAGTCTCAGGCAAGCGACCACTCGGACCCGACGTCTGTCGAAAAGTTTGGTTTTATTCCAGTTACTATACATTCCTACTCCCCGATGGGCCTCCCGCGCCCAGCCCACACCCGGGCCGGGGTATTTGTATCCCAGCAGTCCTAGGAAAAAGGGGGCTCGCCCTGCCCCCTCATCTGAGCAGATCGTATTCAGGTGAGGCCACCGTGATTCTGATGTTGCAAATCCCTGGGTCTCCTGTAGGCTTTTAACAGTCTTCAGGTGAGTCTTGCAACCTCTTCAGTCAGTGATGTTGCTTATTTGTTTCACACTGACCCTCCAGCATTTCCACCATTCAATATGATCCGGACTGATCTACCACCACTCCATTCAAGCATGCACCTGAAAATCATCAAAATTGTGATCAATCCACAGTGCTGTGGAATGGAGAATTCCAAAACTTCACAACAACCCCCATAAGTGCAGGATTTTCTGCTCATTTCAGTTAAAAAAAAAAAATTTAGAGTACCCAATTAATTTTTTTCCAATTAAGGGGCAATTTAGTGTGGCCAATCCACCTACCCTGCACATCTTTGGGTTGTGGGGGTGAAACCCTCGCAAACACAGGGAGAATGTGCAAACTCCACACGGACAGTGACCCAGGATCGAACTTGGGACCTTGGCGCCGTGAGGCAGCAATGCTAACCACTGCACCACCGTGCTGCCCCACATTTCAGTTTTAAACATTTATCCTGAGACTAACTCCCTTTAGTTCTAGACTATACAACCATGAGAAACAGCCCCTCCACATCTGCAATATAAATCCATTCCACTCACAGCTGTTGACAGCAGTGATGTAAAGGAAAAGGAGGAATCGTTGTCAGATTTTATCCCAAGGTTTTATGGTAAAATGTTCTTAAAGTGTGTGTTTTTGCAGCAGTTGTAGCATCAAATGGAAGATGATTACACCACAGAACGGTGCTAGTCCCGTTTTTCCCTTTGGTTAAGTCTGGAACGCAACTAGAGGTTCCTTCTCTTGCTCCCCTCCAGAAAGGTGCAAGTGACCTTCAACCAAACTAGCGGCCTTGAGACCAGAAAAGCTAATTCGAGATTCTGTGCAAGGCATCTCGGATGGCATTATACACTGTGCTATTTAATTGGGAAGCACTTGGACAAAATCTCTTGTGAGATTCATTCATTGTCAGAGTTGTCTCATTGTACATAAGAGAAGAATTTGTTTCCAAAAATAATTGGCTAAGATTGAATTTTGATTTTGATTTTTGTTTTCTTCCCCCCCCCCCCCCTTCAGGTGAGGGAGCTGTGGTGACATTGGATGTCTCACTCGGTTATCGTGATGACCGCTTTAGTGAATGGACAGAAATGGCCCATTCAATTGAGAACCGGAAGCTAAATTGCAACTTTTCATCACCAAAAGTAAGTCCTAGCTTATTTCTACAGCATCTCATTACAAGTGTGAATAGAAGATCCAGTTTAAAAGTTCTGAGCAATACGATGCAGATTAAATAATGAACAAACTTGCATGCCAAGTATATATTGTATTCCATGAACGCCACTGATGAATCATTTCAGAAATGCCCCATTGGAGTTTTTACACCTCAGATTAGTGGGTTCCAGGTTTATTTCCTGGTCTGTGTTAAGTTAGCTGGTTTTGGTCAGAATGGTAGGCAGCACAACTAGTCACAATGCAGAGTGCTAAATATAGGCAAAAGCCAGCCAAAGTTACTATTCCTGCTCTTATCCAGTTACAAACCCTGCAACATACACTTGTATAGATATTGACTTGAGGACAGGGCTGTGATACCTCTTATGGTTAAACGGTCTACCGATGCTTCTTCTAAATCCTTCGACTTGCTGCGTCCAACTTCACAAATACTATTCCCTCACTTTGTCAAGTACCCATTCATCATATTTGATCCTAAAAGGTAGCCCCCCCCCCCCCCCCCCCCCCCCCCCCCCGGGGCAAAATCAGACACCACTGCACTTGGGTGATATCAGTTAACTCCACATGGACCTGCGACTGAACTTTAGAGCATCTCAATATGGTCCAGTACCACACTGGGTAGTGCATTTGGCAATGAAACTTTTTTTTAAATGCTTGTCACATTTTAAAAGAAATTTGGAAGCAAGAACCATGGCTAATTTCTACTAACTGCTGTACTTGTGTGGATTTGGATTGGGTCAGCATTATTCTTGACTGTGGTGCCCTCCAGTTACAAAAAGGCTGCTGATGGTTGGGTTGGGGTTCACATATAAAGAATCATAGAATTTACAATGCATAAGGAGGCCATTCGGCCCATCGCGTCTGCACCGGCTCTTGGAAAGAGCACCCTACTCAAGCCCACACCTCCACCCTATCCCCATAACCCAGTAACCCCACTCAATACTAAGGGCAATTTTGGACACTAAGGGCAATTTAGCATGGCCAATCCACCTCACCTGCACATCTTTGGACTGTGGGAGGAAACCGGAGCACCCGGAGGAAACCCGCGCACACACAGGGAGAACATGCAGACTCCGCACAGACAGTGACCCAAGCCAGGAATCGAACCTGGGACCCTGGAGCTGTGAAGCAATTGTGCTAATCACTATGGTACCGTGCTGCCCATTAGTGTCCATGAAATTACATTACAGCATGAATACCTTGGAGAGAGGAGGGGAAAAATTCTACTTGTGTAATAAACTGTCCAGTTCCTTCATTGTGTGGAAGGTAATTAATTCTAATTTTGTTGTGGAGGGTAATTAATTCTAATTTTGTATATTTTTTTCAGCATTATGATAGTCAGGGCCAACTGTACAATTGTGATCTACTTCCCTTCATGGAATTGGGGAGTGTGGCACACAAGTATTACTTAATTAACATTCGACTTCCTGTCAATGAGAAGAAGAATATTAACATGAAGATTGGAAAACTCAAGGATCTCCGGATGGCGGTAATGTCATCGATATAATTGCTGCTCTGTTCTGATGTTAAATCATCATGTTTGACTTTTCACACTAGTCATTGATCAAATATTAATGAATTTGCTTGTGTTCCTTCCACTGCAGAAGACACTAATTAAGGAAAGATTCTGGCAGTCCCAGCAATCCTGCACTGCCTTGCCAGACCTAAAGATTGACTGTCTTATCTATTATTGACCATAGAGGAATTCTAGCCAAATATCATCCTGTCTTCCACAGATGACTGCGCACAAACGCAGTTACTAAGGGAGCTCCAGAGAGTCCTGGTGGGAACACTGGGGGCGGGTTTCTCCACTCCCACGCCGAAGTGGCCGTGCCGTCGTGAACGCCGTCGAGGTTCACGACGGCGCGGAACGGCCCCGGTCATGACCAATTCAGGCCCTGACAATGGGCCAGTATCGGGGCCGCGTCATCTACACGCGCCAGGCCTTGTCGCCCGCGTGAAAGCGGCGCCGCATAGATGACGCGGCCGGCGCCACATAACGGACGTCATCCGCGCATGCGCGGGTTGGCCGTCCTCTCTAAGTCTGCCCCGCAAGAAGATGGGGGACGGATCTTGCGGGGCCACGGAAGGAAGGAGGTCCTCCTTCAGAGAGGACGGCCCGACGATCGGTGGGCACCGATCGCGGGCCACCTCACATTCCAGGTGAAGCCTGGATCCCCCCCTCACACCCCCAAGGCTGGTGCAGGATCCCCCCCTCACACCCCCAAGGCCGCCCCCCCCAGCGTTCACGCACCGCCCACGACTGCAGGGACAGGGGGCGAAATTCTCCTACCCGCCCCGCCACATTTCTGCGTCGACTGGCCGGCGGGAGTCTCTGTAACACCGGCCGGTCAATGGGGTTTCCCATTGTGGGGCAGCCCCACGCCATCGGGAAACCCCCCGGTGCCGGCAGAACGGAGACTCCCGCCGGCGGAGAATGACGCCCCAGGTGTGGACGGCGCCGGGGGGAACCCGCCGTTTTGGCCTGGCCGCTCGGCCCATCCGGGCCTCAGAATAGCGGGGGTGCCGGAGAATCACCATTTTGGGTGTCTCCGGCGATTCTCCGGCCTGCGGCCCGCGAAACTCGACCGGGCCGTTCCCGCCGCTTGGGAGAATCGCGGGAGGGCGTCGGACCGGCGTCCCCGGAAATTTTGGCGGCCCAGGCGATTCTCCCAACCGGCGTCGGAGTGGAGAATCGCGCCCAGGCTGTTCAGAACTCTCTCAATATGTTGAGACACACATTAACCTGGCTGGGTCATATGCTGGGTAGAGACCAGGGAGAAAGTTCATTCCTTTCATCAAGTTTTATTGAACTTGTTCTCCTTTTTAGGAGTGTTAATAGCATTTATTGACATTTAAGAATATTATGAAAACTGAGCGAGCCTTCTGCCAAATAGGTAAATGGAAGGAAATGACTTGTCTAGAACAGAATAGACTCCAAATACCAATATTGACTAATTAGTGCCAATAATTCCTGGAATGATACCTCACAAGCCATTTGGCCAATATTGCCTATGCCAGCTCTTTGAAAATTATCCAATTAGTATCCTGCAAATCGTTCCACTTCAAGTATTCATCCAACTCCCTGTTGAAAGTTTTATTATTAAATCTGCTTCTACCACTCGGGCAGTGCAGTGCATTTCAGATCATTGTAAGTAGTTGTATTATTTTAAAAAAATACATTATCTCATGTCACCTCTTGGTTCTTTTGCCAATTGCCTTAAATTAAAATTCTCTACCACAGTATCTCCTTATTTATTCTTTCAAAACCCTTCATGATTTTGATACCTAAAAATTTTCCCCATTTTACTTTAAAGATAACAATTCAAGTTTCTGCAATCTTTCTGCGTAATTAATAGTTTTCATCCTTGATATCATTCCAGTAAATCTCTGCACCCCTTCCATGAACTTGACATCCTTCCTAAAGTGTGGTGTCTAGATTTTGGCACAATCCTCCAGATGGGGCCTAACCAGTGAGTTATAAAGAGTTTGCATAATGTCCTTGCTTTTGTACTGGATTTTCACCCTTGAAATAGGTAGCAGGACTCTGGAAAACTCCTAGCAGTACGGCTGCAGTTGGGTTACTGAAGGGGAAACATTCGGAGACCGCCACGGGGGTTGCCAAATGCAAAAGCGGGCTTTTTATTTATTTTAAATTTTTTTAAATTTTAAATTTAGAGTACCCAATTAATTTTTCCAATTAAGGGGCAATGGCCAATCCACCTAGCCTGCACATCTTTGGGTTGTGGGGGCGAAACTCATGCAAACACGGGGAGAACGTGCAAACTCCACACGGACAGCGACCCAGAGCAGGGATCGAACCTGGAACCTCGGCACCGTGAGGCAACAGGGCTAACCCACTGTGTTGGTGGGCTCTTTCTAACAAGCCCCCCTTGAAGCTGTAGGACTTTGTTCAGTTGAAGCCAATGACACCTTACTACAGATCTATTTGCCCTGGATCACAGTAGTGTCCAGGGGCTCCCACAGTTTGCAGTCACAACACACCACCTGCCCTGCCAAACCCTGTTACTCCCAATGAACACCACTATTGCTAGTAAACAATACTAATAAAAACTTACAATTACTCATAAATTAATCAAGTTTTGAAACATAATGAGCAATATATTTGCTAACCATATCACTTCCTGCTTCCCTCACTGCATTGAATTCCCTATTCACCAAATTTCCCACGTTCACAATTTGTGCCTATCTGTACTGAAATGATGTGTGGCTATCTTTGCATTTGCTTACTTCCTAATCATTCATACATCTTGATTTTCTAAGCCAACATTAATTTACTGATCTCATCCTTTTAATAAGAAAGCTATACCATCTCCTTTTCTTTCTGAAATGTCAAATACCCTTGACATTTATTTGCAAGCCTCAGTCACTTTGCAAACTTATATGTGCATTGGCAGTCATTTCATATTCCTTAATTTCTATTTGTGTTATTAATTTGCCCATCTTGTAAGGAAATCTACGTGCATTCAAATAAAGAGCCAATAATTCTGTCATGTTACTATTTTTATCTACTCTGACCTTGGCCGGACTTCTCCGGCCATTCATGTGCAGTGAGATTCCCTGATCCCGCTGGCATCGCACCCTCGCCCACAGGTTTTCTGGTGGTGTGGGGTGGCTTCGATCGGAATTCACATTGACAGAGGCAGGAACAGAATCCCGCCACCAGCAAACAGTGTGCTGCTGAGAAACACGCAGCTGGGAGGGCTGGAGAATCCCACCCCTTCATGTGTTGGTCTATGCTTATGTTTTTATGCTGGGTCCCTACCTGTCACACTCTGGGTATCATTAGCCTGCAGTGTTGCCATTTCTTTTCTTTAGTAACTAATTATTAAAGTCCTCCCTACAGCTCTAGTTATGAGTAGTCTAGTTATAGATTTGTGTAGTTTAAATGAAGACCATCCCATTGGTACAGCTCTCTCTCTTTCACTAGTATCCATAAAATTCCCACAGTGCAGAAGGAGACCACTTGGCCCATTGAGTCTACACCGACCCTCCAAAAAGGCACTCTACCTAGGCCCACTTACATGTCCCATCCCTGTAACCCAGCTAACCTGCACATCCCTGGAAACCAAGGGGTAATTTTCCATGGCCAATCCACCTAACCAGCACTTCTTTGGACTGTGGGAGGAAACTGGAGCACCCAAAGGAACCCCACGCAGACACTGGGAGAACGTGCAAGTTTCACACAGATAGTCCCCCAAGTCTAGAATCGAACCCGGGTTCCAGGTGCTGTGAGGCAGCAGTGCTAACTACTGTGCCACAATGCAGGTACCAGTGTCCCATAAATCAAAGAATGTTTCTCCAACACCAATCGATGAGCCATGCATTCAACTCTCTGACCTTTATTTCCATTACCGGCAGCAGGCGTTATTGACCTTCAAGCTAAATTTACCAGGAAAGGAAGAAGATTGAGAGAAGGAAAATAACCTCTTATGCCCTCACTGTTTAAAGTGTGTTAATCAGGACCTTGTTTGCCTTTAGAAGGGTTAGAGGTCAGGACTCTTAGCTACATAGGCTGAAGCATTTGGATCAATATGAATAATGTTTTAAAATTTAGAGTACCCAATTCTTTTTTTCCCAATTAAGGGGCAATTTAGCATGGCCAATCCATCTGCCCTGCACCTTTGGGTTGTAGGGGCGAGACCCATGCAAACACCGGGAGAATCTGCAAACGCCACATGGACAGTGACCTGAATCGAACCTGGATCCTGAGCGCTGAGAGGCAGCAGTGCTAACCACCATGCAGCCATAATATGCGTGGTCTTCACTCTAGCTCAAGTACGCACCATTGAAATTTCGCTAGGAATCACCTCATTGAAAAAGGCTTTGGCTGGTGGCGCAATGGTTAGCACTGCTGCCTTTGGCACAGTGGACCCAGGTTCGATCCCGTCTCTGGGTCACTGTTCGTCTGGAGTTTGCACATTCTCCCCATGTCTGCGTGTGGCTCACCCCCACAACCCAAAGATGTGCAGGGTAGGTGGATTGGCCAAGCTAAATTGCCCCTTAATTGGAAAAGATGAATTGGATACTCGAAATTTTTTTTAAAAAGAGGACGCTTGTGTGGAGCATAAAAACTGGCAATGTACCAGGTGGGTGGAAGGACCTGTTTCTATGCAGTACATTTAATTTAACATTGTCCAGCTATTGGAACTAGGATGTTGTTAGCCTGAGTGGTAGCACACTAACCTTGCTGTCGTATGTGGTGCTAGGGAAGTTGTTGTCTGAAAGGCTTCATTAAAATGTCACGTTCTATATCACTTTTAATTTTAAAAAGGTTTTAGTTACACTACTAAGTAACTATTTGATTCTCTTCACAGGCAATCCATCAGAATGGAGGATTCACAAGGGTCTGGTTTGCGATGAAAACCTTCCTGACTCCCAGTATTCTTATCATTATGATCTGGTATTGGAGGCGTATTACTATGATGACTCGCCCCCCTGTCCTCTTGGAGAAGTAAGCCCAAAACCAAGGGGGTCTGATGGTTGGCTAATCTGTAGTCTTTGATTTTCTGCTGTTCATGCTTACTCCTGGTTCTATATAGGTATTGATTTGCTATTATTGCCCATCGTGGCTCACCTCCCCTTCACCTATGACCCTTAATAGACCTGCTATGTATCTTGTCGGGTTGTGTCAGAGCCGGGATTTGTTCACATAACAACTGAAAATGGTTCTTGCTCAAATGGCAATTAAAAAAATGAAAAGGTGTTTGAAAATAGTTAATCCAGTAGCTCAGGTGGATGGCATGTGGCGCAGTGGTTAGCACTGTTGCCTCACGGCACCGAGGTCCCAGGTTCGATCCTGGCCCCGGGTCAGTGTAGAGTTTGCACATTCTCCCCGTGTTTGCGTGGGTTTCGCCCCCACAACCTGAAGATGTGCAGGCTACGTGGATTGGCCACACTAAATTGCCCCTTAATTGGAAAAAAAATAATTGGACGCTCTAAATTTATAAAATAAATCTAGTAGCTCAGGTAATGTGTGTGTGTTTCTGAGAACATTTGATGTGAGTCAAATAGTATGCTAATATATGAAAAATAACCAGTTGAGTAAGGTGTCTATAGAATACTATCGCAGCATAACAGCAAGGTGTGTGGGGGGGTTAAACCAAGAGTTAAATCTGAAGATAAACTGTTTACTGTAAAGTTGCGATAAATAATTGAAGGAAAATTTTCTAGAAATTAGTTGTATCCTATAAGCATCAAGATTTTGAGTGAAATTCTGTAGATTTGAAAGTGCCTGGGATTGAAGCAGTTCTTGGGTTCGTTGTGCATGCAGGCACTCATTCCTGCTCTATGATCAGCTATGCAAGCTTTGCTATAAACTTAATAAACTGCTTCTGCTGTCTGTAGAATTTCAAAAGTTATTAATATTTTATTTGCAGAGTAATTTTTGCACTTGGAATCTCTATGACCTTTATAAATACCCCAGTGGAATGGTTTTCCATTGGATTTGACTGGACGTGGATGCTGCTGTTTGGAGACATTCGACAGGGGATCTTCTATGCCATGTTGCTGTCATTTTGGATTATCTTCTGTGGGGAGCATCTCATGGTTAGTTTATTATGAAGCATGCTTAACTCTCTGAAGACTGTCTTGTTTAGAGACTTTGACTATTTAATTTCCAAGGGATAGAATGTTCTATGTTCTTTTAAAAATTACCTTTTTACATATTCATTTCACTGTCAAAGGAATTGCCAAAGCATGAGAGATTTTATGGGATATTATTACTTAACATATCCAGGATGAGTAATTTGTCTCGAGACAGGTGTCATGACAAGGTCAGTCACCTATTCATTTGGGGGAAAATCAAGAGGTGATTCTGGAGACACCTCTGGGGCATGGGGTGGGGGTCTGCTTTGGGAGTTGTTCTAATTGGCAGCTGTACTAGCCAATCCCTGGCTGAGGAAGTGAATCTGAGATCAGCAGTTAATTCCCAGTCTTTAGTGGAAGTAGAATAACACCAGACTGGCATTTCGTAGTCTATTGCTGAAAAGGGCAAGTTATTTTAAAGCAATGACAACCAAGCCTGTTTAAGTCTCTTGGTGTGCTTCAATGCTAAGACAAACGATAAGAAAGTGTGGGTAAACCACTATCCCCCAGAATGGGAAGCATGATTTGTTGTTTTTCTTGATCGCTGGGTGTTTGAAGTTAAGTGAAGCTAATGCATTCTAACTGTTGCTCTATGTTTACGTGCTGCCTCTAAAGTAACAATGATTTTACTACAAGCATTTTGCAATCTAGTGAAAGGTTGGAGAAGTGCGTATGAGATTGTGTGAATGAGTTACACTGTATTGTAGGATTAGATATTGGGTAGCACGTGTGCTCTTTATACTCAATGTAAGACACGGGGACCATTTGCAGGAGTGACCAATGCATCTGAACCTAAAATTAAATTGAAGTCAGACCCATAATTTGTAGTCAAGCCCATGACTTCCTTTCAGTTCTCTACATTGGTCCCTGTAGGATTGCTTGGGTGTTACTTACTTTCTTCTCCGTTCTTAGATTTGGCTCTTGCTGCTGGATTTGTAAAGTGTAATTTTCAGACCCTTCCCCGCCCCCTCTCCTGAGAATTTGGTAAAGTAGATGTCTTGTAATATTAACTCAAAGCAATGGCAGGAGCCTTTGAAGGTAGCAAGTGTACGTTTAAGTGGAATGGAACCTGTGTAGGTTTTGCTAATTGGTTGTATTACTTACTATCTGTTCAATGGATTCTTTTTTTTTCTTTCCATAAATTTAAAGTACCCAATTCATTTTTTTCCCCAGTTAAGGGGCAATTTAGTGTGGCCAATCCACCCACCCTGCACATCTTTTGGGTTGTGGGGGTGAGACTCACGCAGACAATGTGCAAACTCCACACAGACAGTGACTCAGGGCCGGGATCGAACCCGGATCCTCAGCGCCAGGAGGCAGCAATGTTAACCACTGTGCCACCGTGCTGCCCCTGTTCAACGGATTATTAAATACAATTTGTCTTTTTGGTGAATCAATGTGTCTATACAATATATTACTACTATTAGTGTGGAAGGAGAATGAAAAATTGTCAAATACACAGCTTCCTCCTTCTCCACTCAATGTTCTTTTCTGTTTTTTCTTTTTGTCCCTTTTCTCAGAATTGGCTCAGAATTGGCTAAGTGAATGTCACTGCTGGGCAGGATTCAAAGACTCAAGTTGTGTTGCTGCATCAGGATGTTTTAGATTTATATTTCACAGTTTTACTCTGCAAAACCGTCCTCAATTTGGCACTTAAATTGGCAATATTG
Organism: Scyliorhinus torazame; assembly: GCF_047496885.1. Taxonomy (NCBI): domain Eukaryota; kingdom Metazoa; phylum Chordata; class Chondrichthyes; order Carcharhiniformes; family Scyliorhinidae; genus Scyliorhinus; species Scyliorhinus torazame. The sequence goes on from NC_092713.1 coordinate 93,430,618, forward strand.
AAGAGCACAGATACTTGAATTGGGACTAATGAGGTTGAGCCTGAAGTACATTGTTGCTCCAGAGAGAGAACTTCATTTAACTATGCTACTTCTGATCTTGAACTGATTGTTGCACATGCAGCATGACAGCGTATCTGTAATGTTCCATTCCCAGCATTAACAAACAGCCCTTGAGTAGGTGGATTGCCTCTTAATTGAAAAAATTAAAACAAAAGCTTTTTAAAAAAAAAAAAACATTTGGGGCAGCACGGTAGCATAGTGGTTAGCACAGTTGCTTTGCAGCTCCAGGGTCCCAGGTTCGATTCCCGGCTTGGGTGACTGTCTGTGTGGAATCTGCACTTTCTCCCCGTGTCTGCGTGGGGTTCCTCCGGGTGCTCCAGTTTCCTCCCACAGTCCAAAGATGTGCAGGTTAGGTGGATTGGCCATGATCAATTGCCCCTTTGTGTCCAACGGTTAGGTGGGGTTACTGGGTTATGGGGAGAGGGTGGAGGCATGGACTTAAGTGGGGTACTCTTTCGAAAAGCCAGTGCAGACTCGATGGGCTGAATGGCCTCCTTCTGCACTGTAAATTCTATGATTCTATGATCCTTCTCTTGAGCATAAATTAGAGAGTTTTAAATAGCCCAAGGTAAAGCAAATAAATTGTGTATCAAACTGTGTCACTGCTGCAAGATTCATACTTCAATAGGGCGGCACAATAGCACAGTACTTAGCACTGTTGCTTCACAGAGCCAGGGACCCAGGTTCAATTCCTGGTTTGGGTCACAAGTCTGCACGTTCTCCCCATGTTTGCATAGGTTCCTCTGGGTGCTCCGGTTTCCTTACAAAAGATGTGCTTGTTAAGTGAATTGGACATTCTGAATTCTCCCTTTCTGTGTACCCGAACAGGCGCCGGTGTGTGGCGACTAGGGGATTTTCACAGTAACTTAATGTGAGCCTACTTGTGACACTAATAAAGACTATTATAATAGATCTTGCTGACATAGTGAGCCAGAATCAAATGGTTTAGCCTTGCATTTCAAAGGATGATTATTTGTTCCAGTGCAAATTTTGTATTGTAACAAAACTCTTGAGAATATTCTATTCTGTTCTGATTTTTACAAGTTGTTGTATTTATAGGAGCAATTCCTTAGTTTTCATCTTATGCCTAATATCCAGTGACCCAGGATGGAACTAGACAAAATAAGGCAAAGTAATTTATGTTGTGTTAGCTAAATCCAGATGTGATGACAACAGGGAATGCTTAAGGGTCTACAAAGGAGTCCTTTGTAGACTGCAATTTCCACATGATATTACTGTGAATTATTGAAGGTGTTGCTCTGAAAACTTGAGACAAGAAATAGACAAATGAAGAATCCTTTTGAATCAGGGTGCATGTTGGATGTGGAACTACACTTTCTTTGGAGATGCTGCCTGACCTGTTGTGTAGTTCCAGAATTTTCATCTTGTTTCAGATTACAAAGGAGTAGTGAATTTTCTACCCCTTTTAAAGGACTCTTGTTACCATTCTGACGATTCCGCAGGCATCAACCTTCTGATACTTCACCCAAGTGGTTATCTTCACGGCTGAGACTTAACCGCAAACATTAGCAACTATTTGTCAATGGAAACACTATGCAAATATGTTGCAAGCAGGATCTTGGGAATGGAGTGATCAGAATTTCTGACTAACTTTCTCAACCTCTCTAACCCTAAACTTCCTGAGATTAATTTAAACAACAGTTGTTGTTGTCCCAGTAGAGTTTTGTAAGGTGGCGCAAAATGGTAATTAAACCCGGGCCTGGATATTGTGTACGTTGGTGCAAGCACGATCGACAGGCCTGGAAATGGTCACATTCACAATTGAATGCAATTCCATCAGCCAACGAAGGGCGTGAAATGTAGTCTGGCGCTGTAGAGTGCATTCGCCAGAAATCCTCCCAGGAGAGTCAGGAAAAAAAGAGCCCTCAAAAAAAAAAAGCTTCCAATGCAAACATTTTCGCAGAAACCACAGGAAAAGGGAGGAATTATCAACAATAAAGCAGCAGGAAACTCGGGGGGGGGGGGGGGGGGGGGGGTGATCACCTGAAATCCTAACAACTCACACTGCCAATGCTGCAGTCCCCTTTTATCTCACCCTTGAATGAGTAAAGTGGAAAAAATGGAATGGCGACTGAAGCCTTACTTGCCTCAAGTGGCTGATGGCGGGCGAGCTTTGGACTCCCGCATGCACCAGCTGACCATAATATTGCACGAGTGCATGATGGTATTGTGACGCGCACCCGACGTCTTATTGTGAGATTTTACGTTATTTCAGGTTGGGTGAGTGCCTGCTACTACCACGTAAGATTCTGGCTCTGGGATCCGTTAGTCTATGTGACTGTGCTACACTGGGCCATAGCTTTATTGTTCGAAAGCCTCCGGGTTTCTCTTTATCACTAGTTATATTAATCTCGTGTTCCTGAGTAATATAATTGCAGCATGTTCCTCTCTCTAGGACCAGAATGAGCGGAATCGACTGTCCGTTTACCTGAAGCAGATCGTGCCGATTGGTTTTGGTTCCTTTTGCCTCTTCATTTTTGACCTTTGTGAGAGGTAAATGCTTGCTATATATATTTCAGAGCGGTTCAGGTTAACCCAGCCACCAATTCTGTAACCTCTCTCCTGCAGAAGGTTCACTTGGAACTTGTACTTGTTTTGCTTCAACAGAATTGATAGAATGAATTGTTTTGTGCTGATCTTGTGTAGTCCATTACTCCATAATGTGAAAGCTTTCCTAAATTAGATTATATAAGCAGTTGTTAATGAGTTGGTTCTTCTTGCACTCCACATTACAAGAGACTGTGTGACCTGTTTCACATTCCAGTACATTTAGAACACATTAGCAACTGGGGAACTGTTGGAAATGCACAAGATTACATGTAGCACTTATTTGAAAAGTCACAATTGTTTTCTGTACATCAACCGTCCCCAGTTTGGGGGAAAGTCTGTACAGCCCAGCAGTGTGAAAATAGCCCAAAAACCTGATGGAAAAGAACATTCGAATAGCATGGAAATCTACCTCAGCTGTTGGTTTCCTTATACTGAGAGCAGTGTGTGCACTGCTTGCAGCACGGGGAAATCTACAGCTGAGCTGCGTTGCTGTGTAAATGGAGACTTAGCCTTTCTTTATACCTTGCCACCAGAATCTGGGTTGTCTGCTGTGTTTTTACTGCGGTGTAAATACAATGACTGTGATTTCCTGAAGAGCAACACTAGCATAGGCTGGGATTTAAATTTCTCTCCCGCCAGGGAATGGTGGAGCAAAAACATCTAAAAGGAGAAATAATATTTCATCCAAACTGCATATTAAAACCATATACTGTGAAGGATACCTATAGAGTGGTATCTTTTTTCAAGAATTAGTGTTTGTGTCATGTTTTAAGTGTAATATTTTATTTTCTTCCTTACAAACTTGTCCTGAATATTTTAAATCCTCTTACAGGGGTGTACAACTGACCAACCCTTTCTACAGTATTTGGGCCACTGATGTGGGCACGGAATTGGCTGTATCCTTTGTTTTGGATTTTCTAAACCATTTATCTCCTCCAACAATGGCAAAAAATAATTGAAGTAATGGTGTGCATTGAAGAATAGGCCAGACTACTGCCTCAGCAGATGAGCACATTTCCCAGAAAGGTACCAAGTTTAACTCTCCTGTCGGCATTAAATAGCTGAGTTCACACGGGGTAATAGTTGTGCTGGTGCAAATTATTGGGAATAAAATAGTCCATTGCTGAAGATTGGATCTGTGATCAATTTGGAAGGTTTGTACAGGCCAGTAATGGAACCTTTTGCATTTCTGGCCTGTGAAGTGTGGTCGGTCATTGCATCTAAAACTAGTGATGGTCTCTGCCAGCAATGGCATTGTTTATGATCCAGCTTCCCCTGGAGGTGAAGTGCAAAACACTTCAGGTCGATCTCAAAATAGTCTCAGAAAATAGCAGGGACACTTGTTTATTTCACAATGCTGAGTTAAGTGCACAATTAGAGTTCACCTCCTCGCTTCTAAAGCTGAGCTGGAGTGTGAGATGTGCGCATTTGCTATTAAAACATTTGGAAGCGAATGCTTTTTCTGCCTCTTGTGTGCAGCAGAGATAAGCTGCTGTGATTAATTTCAGTTCCTTTGAACAGAGGTAATATTCTCAGTGAATCATGCTGAGAGATTTTGAAAGAAAGAGTCTACTTCAGCTCAGCCCCCAAAGCAATTAATTGCAATATTCCATTTCCTGGGCACTTTCACCAGTGCACTTGAATGTTAGAAGAAAATTGAGCTTTTCTCCCTTCTGATTTTCTCTCCTTCTCTGCAGAAGCAGCTGACTTAACACTGGATTATGGTTCCACAGTTGTCCACTACCTTAACCCCCCCCAGGGTCAGCTGTGGCTAAATCGGTAGCTTTCCCGCCTCCTGAGTCAAAAGGTTGCAAATTCAAGTCCCACTCTAGGACGTGAGCACAAAAGTAAAGGTGGACACTCCCACACAGTATTGGGGGAGTGCTGCACTGTTGGAGGTGCTGACTCTCAGATGAACTGCGAAAGCAAGGGCTGGTCTAGCCCTCAGGTGGGCATAAAGATCCCATAACACTATTTTGAAGAAGAGTGTGAAAGTTAGCCTTGGTGTCCTGTCTAGTATTTATCCCTCAATAAACATTACTAAGTGCATTATCTGGTTATTATCACCAATTGGTTGCCACTTTTTCTACCTTACAGTGACTGTGCTTCGAAAAAAAGAACTTCATTGGTTATGATGCCTTTTAGGATGTCCTGGTCCTTAAAGGCACTATATAAATGCAAGTCTTTGTTTTCTCCTTCTATCATGGGTGTATTGGAGTTGAGCTGATAGCGCCATGTGCAAGTGCATTTTCCACCAGGAATCCTGGGGGAGACTGATCAGGAGCAGAGCCTGATCAATTTTCTCCTCCTCACCAATGGGATACCGTTTATAAAAAATAATATACATTTCTGCCAAGTTAGATCTTTGCATATAGATTTATTTTGTACAATGTTTTTTTTTCTATTAAATTCAGAGTACCCAATTATTTTTTTTCCCCCAATTAAGGGGCTAAACCACCTACCCTGCAGATCTTTGGGTTGTGGGGGTGAAACCCACGCAAACACTGGGAGAAAGTGCAAACTCCACACGGACAGTGACCCAGAGCTGCGATTCGAACCCGGGTCCTCAGCTCCGCAGTCCAAGTGCTAACCACTGCGCCACATACCGCCCCCTTGTACAATGTTTTTAATGCAATTATAGGGATGTTTTTTAAAAAAAAGTAGAATTCAACATGGAACCAGATTAGATGATAAGAGGGCAGGTGACCTAAAAGCTTTGGTGAAGATGTAGGTTTTAAGCAGCATTTAAAGGAGGAAGGGATGAAGTCGGGGAGTAACTTGAGAAATTAGGAAGGAGAGTTTTAAAGTAAGATGTCACTTGACCACAGGAGTCAGTGTATGTCGGTGAGCACAGGGGCGATGAGTGAACAGGACCTGGCACAAGAACGTGGACAGCAGAGTTTTTGGATGACTTTGTATGGAGAGTGGATTGTTGGAGGCTGGCCAGGAATGTGTTGAAATAATGAAGTATAGAAATTTTAAGAAGGCATGGATGGGGGTTTTGACAGTAGATGGATTTAATAGAGGGGTAAATTTGGAAGATGTGATGGAGATGGAAATAGGTGGTCTTTTAGTGATGGTCTGGATATGTGCCGGAAATTTCTTTTGGGGACAAATATGACCATCAAGGTTGTGAACAGCCTGATTCCTCCTTGGAAAATTCCCAGGGCAAGTGTCAGTAACTAGCGAATGGAGCTTGTAGCACGTTTGTGCTAAATCAGCTGCAGCTTATCACAAATTCAACTTAAATGGGAAAGATCAGGTGGATTCCAGCAACTACGACTCCTGTTGGGACATGTGGACGTATGTGTGTTTCAGTTAGGACAGCCTTAGGCTTACCAATAACACTCCCATTTCACAAAAATCACATTTCTCAGACACTCATGAGGAATAGTTGCTGATGGTTCTAGAGGCACTCCTTCTGAAACTAAACCTCGGCAGCCGGCAACTTCACAAGAGAAAGCATTGGGGGAGGGCAGGTCAAGGCATGTAGCACACTGCAAAATGTTTAACAATGTTTTAACACAGTGAAGAAAAATAATCAGCGGTACACCCTATGGGGTTAACGTGTCTCAACTACTGAAATCTAATTCCAAATGCTTAGTAAATATTTCTATTGGGCGTTACACTGTAATTTGTCTTTGGCCTGTGCAAACTCCAGTGCCGTCACTTCCTTATTGATTAATCTGCAGTGACTAGTGTACAAAAAAGTGATTTTTTAGATCAAATTGCTTTCTAAATTTTTTTATTTTTTACTGCACTCTGGAAAACTACACTCATAATTTCTGCACTAGAATCAGACAATATCATCCTTTGGTAAATCTCTGACAAATTTTGTTCCTAATTTTGTGAAGAGCCTGCTGGTTTGGACAAGTGCCAGTATTAGGAGCTGCCTCTATACATTCCTCCTCCTCCTCCCTCTTGCAAGTCTGACCCTACATCCTTTACAGCACAGAGTAGGAACAAAAACAATGGGCTTGTTAACATTATTTAAAAAAAAATTTAGAGTACCCAATTATTTTTTCCAATTAAGGAGCAATTTAGCATGGCCGATCCACCTATCCTGCACATCTTTGGATTGTGGGGGTGAAGCCCATGCAGACACGGGGAGAATGTGCAAACTCCACACAGACAGTGACCCAGGGCCGGGATTCGGCTTGTTAGCGTAACTGTCACTGTATAAAATAGAGGGTCCACTGAACCGATCCAATAAAATAGAACATTAAAGGTGGATGGGTAGATTTCTGGCCTTCAACTCCCTGATGACCTTACTTGGTCAAAGCAGTATGTAGCTGAACTGTCTGGATCAGAAGATTTTGGGTTTGATCCCTGGTCTGTACGGTATTTGCAAACCTAAGCTAGCAGAGTGAACCCTATGCTCCTGGGCTAGGAATGACAAAATCCAGCTATAGTTCCTGCTCTTAATTGGTAATGTAACCTCATTTCAAAAAGTAGGCCATTCTAGACATCAGATGAAAATTGGACCATTCTTTTTTATGGTGATCTTCACAGTTGAACCATCTATTTCTGATTGATAAGCACTTGAGTAAAATGCTAGAGGGGACCATGGCGCCATACCTCACGAAGGGAGCAGAAAGATTAGCAGAAAATGTTTTTCCACACGTTATTAATTGAAAACAAAGGTTTTCTGTATTTTAAAACTTAATTTTCCAATATTCTGCACAATGGGTTTTGTTTAATTTTCTTTTCTAATCCTATCATTCGAGTAGTTTATGGTTTAATTACTTTTAAGTGTAGTACATGACCTGGAATAGACCATGCAGAACAGGAAGTTAGTCCTTGGCCTGTGTTCAATAACTAAATCTGAACCAGGACAGAATTTGAAGTTAGGAATCATACAATTTGCCTCTGTACCCTCAGGCTAGGAAGGAAGCACTTGTCCCTCATCCACACACACTGACTAGAATTTGAATCCAACACAAATGCAGTGGACTTCAGTGCAAAGGAGCAAGTCCGTTGCCTTATTTCTGTGACCCATGTCTAATGAGCGTGCTCGTTTATTCTTTATGGAGCTGCTGTGTATTTGTAGCATTTATTATGCATTTGGAATCCAGCATTTGCAGTTTTGCATATCCATTAATGCATTACTAATAGATGCTGTGTAACACTGGCAATTATTTTATTGAAGTACAATGTAAAATATTCTTGCAAAGTTGGCACAAATGGCACTAGGTGCTCAACAGGTTTAGTTACTAAGTCACTGCCTAGTGTGGCCTGACCGCTACGGACAAGAAGATAAAACAATACTATGTTAATTGATCTCTGTTAAGGTGGGAAGGGTAGGATGGGGTGGGTCTAGGAGTAATGCACTTGTTCTCAGCTCCAGGGTAAATTGATTAGTCATGGTTCCCATTTTGAATCATTATTCCGTGAAGAGATGGCATGGCTGAAGACTATAAGCGGTGCTAATGCTGACACATCTGGAGAGCTGCCAGTACTTGAGATTATATCCCAGTGTAAATCACTTTTTTGGCAGGTTTTTATATCCTTTCTAATGTTTAATATGTGCCCACGATATTCCTTTATTTGCAGACCATCTGCCAAATGTTGTTTTCTGTTGGCGAAAACAATCTCTTCAAGAACAATTTAAACCACTCAATTCAATCAGTATTTGCCTTGACAGCACATCTAGATGGCCTTCATCATTGTCGCAGGTATCTGTGCCTGTCTGTATTTCTTTTTTTTGTGCTTCATGGTGTTCCAGGTCTTCCGAAATATAAGCGGCAAACGATGTTCACTTCCGGCCATGTCCAAAGCAAGGAGACTACACTATGAGGTACAAATGTGAGGGCAGCTAAATGCAATGTTGTATTTTACAGCAGAGAGAGAATGAGATTGGTTCATTATATTTGCAAGAACTCTCTGAAAAAGCTATCCATTCATCTCACTCCCTTTTTAAATGTTTCTTTTCCAAATATTTATCCTTGCCTTTAAAAATCTGCTGCAAATCCAGTATCTACTCGTGCATTGTATATCTTAACAGTTCTGTGGGTTTTTAATGAAAAACAGAAACATTCTTAATTGCTCTCTGTTTATGATCTTAACCTTGTGTCCTCCAGTAACTGACTGACTAATGAAAATAGTTTTTCAAAGAATTTATTTATCAAAGCCTTTCATACTCCTGAACATTTGCCTCAGACTCCTCTATTTAAGTGAAAATGAGTCATTTTCTATTCACTGCTCATAAGTGTCTCACCATTGGTACCTTAATTAATCTGTTTTGCATCCCAACGCTAGACCTAATATATTTCCTAAAGTAGAATGTGCAAAACCAGGGAGCATATTCTAACTATAGGCAAACTAATGATTTTGTTTTGCTTGGTTTTACTACTTGTTTTATTCTAGCCTCACCTCCAATCCAATATGCATTGTTAATCCGCCTAATATATTGTTTTCTTTTGATTCCAAAGCTTAAAGCGTCTTCACTGTTGTACTCCTTTCAGTTTTAGCATGTAATGTTTATTCCTTTTTCTTCCTCCTAAAATGTATGGGGTCAGTTTACATTAAATTTTGTTTGCCATCCACCCACCCACTTTACAAATCTCTCTAGATCCTCCTGAAATCATGTATAGTTTTCTTTACAATTAGCTGCAAACGTTGATATTGTACCCATATACTTCTGTCCAGTTCTTTTAGCAGTGGTTCTAACACTGGTCGCTAGGATTATCACTGGTTTCTAGTCTGAAAATATGCTTTTTTTTTGTCACTTTAGCCATCATCCCATCTATGTCCTTTTTAATTATTCATGAGGTGTGAGTTTTACAGCTAAGGCCATCTCGAATTGCTCTTGAGAAAGGCACCTTCCCTTGTAACGCCTGACTATTAATTTTATTAAGTTCATACGTGCCAACTTTACCAAACATTTTTTGTTGTAAATCCTGATTCACTGCATTTCTTTTCTCCATACTCTCCTCAAAGAGCACTGCATTAAATTTGTCAGACCTTTTTATAAATCTATAAAGATTTCCTTTTTAGATATTTTTAATTTAATCCTTTAGTATGGTCTCTGGAAACTAGCCCATGATTGATGTTAGGCTGACCAGTCCACAGCTATGTATTTACTACTTTATCCCCGCTCCAACAAATGTGTCATATTGCCAGCCCTCTTATCCTTGTCAATATTTATTTGCAGTGCATTTTGTATCTTTTTCTCCAAGCTCCTGGATTAAATCCAACGTAAATAAATTGAGTAGGAATCGTTTGGACCCTTTTAGCCTCATCGTTTCTTTTTGAAAAACTTTTATTCGTTGTTTAACATTTTTTACATAAAACAAAGCAAAAGGAATAAAAGAAGAACCTCCCCACTCTACCAACCAAAACAAACATGACTCTAAGAATAACAGTACGAAGTCTTACAACACCAGGTTAAAGTCCAACAGGTTTGTTTCGATGTCACTAGCTTTCGGAGCGCTGCTCCTTCCTCAGGTGAATGAAGAGGCCTCTTCATTCACCTGAGGAAGGAGCAGCGCTCCGAAAGCTAGTTGTTGTAAGACTTCGTACTGTGCTCACCCCAGTCCAATGCCGGCATCTCCACATCTAAGAATAACACCTGTGGCCCCGCCCCTTAGTAGCTGATGGTGACCAACTCTTTAAAGTGAAGGATAAACAGACCCCATCTCTTATGGAACACCTCAACCACCCCCTTAACCGCCTGAAGATACAGAAACTCTCCGGACCCCCAGCCACATTGAGGTACTGGGCGGAGAGGCTGACCTCCACCCCAACAGGACCCACCTGCGAACAATCAGTGAGGTGAAGGCTAAAACATCCAATCCCTTCTGCAGCTACAGCAGATCCAACATCCCAAATATGGCCCCCAGGGAACTGGGGTCCCAAGTGCAAATGGCCAACATGGTGCTGAAAAAAGAAGCCCAAAATTTCTCCAACTTCGGACAGGACCAAAATATATGGACATGGTTGGCCAGATCTCTTGTCGGGTGCACCCTATGCATCACCTTTAATTGTATTCATCCCAGTCTCGCGCACACAGTTGAGGCATTTACCCTCCGCAACACCTCTCACCACAACCCCTCCTCCAGTGCCTCACCCAGCTCCTCCTCCCACTTAACCCCCTCCAACGATGCTGTATCCTCCTCCAGAGTCCTCCCATAAATCACCGATAGGACCCCCCCAATCCCATCACCGGCAACACCTCCTCCAGCAACGAGGCCCCACACCACAAACTTGGGCCCAATCCCAAACCGCTCCAACATTGCAAACCGATCACTCCACTCTACTCGATCAAATGCCCTCTCCGCAGCCAGCGCCACCACCACCACCTCCTGCTCCCCCCCCCCGCCCGATGGGGAGAGCACCATCTTTAGCAAGTGCCACACATTCGAGAGACAACTGCCTACCCTTTGCAAACTCCGTCTGACACTCCCCTAACCACCTGCTCAAGCCACTCCTCCAGCCTAAGCAACAACACTTTAGCAAGAATCTCGGCATCAACGTTTAACAGGGACATTGGCCGATACGTCCCACACTCCACTGGGTCCTATTCCTTTTACAACAAAAGCAAAATAAATGCCTGTCCCATTGTCTGCGGAAGCGCCCCCTAGCTACTGCACCCTCCAACATCTCTACCAACAGCAGCACCAGCCTGTCCAAAAAAGTTCCACTGGGAACCCACCCGGACCCGCTGCTCTACCGTTTACGTTTTCCCTATCGCTGTCCGAACTTCCTCAATCCCCACTGGCTCCTCCACCCTGCCCTAGCTTCCTTCTTCCACTGTGGGACACTGCAGCCCTCCAAATGCTTCCTCATGTCCGACTCGTCCCTTGGGGGCTCCAACCGATACAACTTCTTAGAAAACTCCTCAAATACCCTATTCACTTGTTCCGGCGCAGTCACCCGCCGTCTCTCCCCATTCGGACCTGAACAATCTACCAGGAGGCTGCCTTCCCTGTGGACAAAAGGTCAAACTCGCCTGCAGTGCCTTTCTACTGACCAAAAGTTCCGAGTGGGATCTTCCGCAAACTTCCCATCAACTTCCAAAATTTAATCTACCAGCCGCTCCTCTCTTGCCTCCCTAGCCACCTGTGCCTTATACTAGATGATCTCGCCCCTGACCACCGCCTTCAGTACCTCCCTAACCAGTTAGTGAGACCTCCCCATTTTTATTAAACCCCACATAATCATCAATCACCTTTGCCATGCTCACACAAAAATACGGATGCTCAAACAGCCTCCCGTCTACCCTCCACGCCAGCCTCTGTGCAGACCCCTTCTCCGAGATCACATCCACCAAGTGTGGAGCTTGATCTGAAATGACGGGAAACGGCCGAGTATTCCACTTTCCTCACCTCTGCCAACTACTACCTCCCCATAATAAAGAAATCAATCATCGAATATACATTATGCACTAGCATAAAAAATGGAATACTCTCTACCCCCTGGATGTCAGGATGACCAGGGTTTCAGCCCCCCCCCCCCCCCCCGCCCCCCCATCTCCTTCAGAAAACACTGACAACACCCTTGTTTCCACCCCCGAAGGGGTCAACGAGCGACTTAGATCGATCCATCTTCGCACGCATGCAACACTGTGCAAATCTGCACCTAAAATTAACTGATGCGTGTCCAGGCTCAGGATGGCTACCAACATCCTCTTCATAAAATCCTACATCATCCTAATTCAGGACATACACTCCCACCAACACCACCAACCTCCCCTACAACGCACCCATTACTATAACGTATCTGCCTCCACCATCTCCATCTGAAACCTAACTCTCATACCACTAGTACCGCTACTCCCGGACCCTGCTATCAAACCCCGAATGAAACGCTTGGCTCAGCCAACCCTTCTGAAGCCTAACCTGGTCCTTCACCGTCTGACGGGTCTCCAGCACCACAGCAGCCCTCAAGCTCTTTAAATGTGAAAAGACTCTCACCCGCTTCACCAGTCCACCCAACCCCCACATATTCAATGTTACCAATCAAACTGCCCTCCTATCAGCCATGACCACCCACGGGACATACCTGTCCCCCGCCAACATCATAGGTCTAATGTCCACCCAAAATGGCCCTCGGTGCCGCCTCACGAATGGTATCAAGCCCTGCCCTAGACACCGTCAACCAACTACCCCTCCCCCAAACACTTCCTCTCTGCACTTATCCCCCCACCCACCCACCCACCCACCTACCCACCACCACCACCATTCGCATCACCTAAGCCAGATGAAATCTGTCCTCTGGTTTAGCTGACCAGAGCCCCCCCCCCCACCCCCCATCCCCACTCCCATTCATCAGTCAACTTATGTTTAGTAGCGAGGTGGCCCCTGCCAGAGCCCAATGTTGCTGCTAACTTTAGCCTTAGTTTAATTGCTCCGTTCTATCACCTTTGCTCTTGAGTCACCAGGTATCTTTCTGATACCGCCACGTGGTTCAAGTCTGAGTAATGATCAATAATCCAACACACCGCTTAGTAAGAGTTAAATCAACGCACATTTATTATATACAGTAATCAATACTCATGCATAAATTCTACGTCTAAGCAACTTCCTACAACTAACAGGCCAATACTTAACTTGGAAATGGCCCACCAGGTCAGGGAAACGAATGGCCTTTCGTTTGGCTTCTGGTTCGATATTCTCCAATGCTGGAGCGATTCCTTGATCGATGGGCGGTCTTGGGGTGATCGTTCACCTCCCTTTGTGTAGGCTCCTGTTGGCGCCGAAAAGTCTGGGTTGGCTTTGTTTGTCTAAATTGTTGCACATTGTTCCCGGGGATTGCTCATTAGTATTCAGATGGCTGGTGTTTTGTTGTGCTGATGGCTGCAGGTATTGATCTTGTCTGGCCTTCCCAGCGGTGAATACACAGTTTACCTGCAGCTGTTTGTTTTAGTCCTGTTGGCTGATTTTTCCCATCAGCTTTTTCCGTTCGCCATTTTAAATCGGGGTTAGCCATTCTAAATCTTGAGTTAGCCATTTTAACTGGCTACATATACTTCCCCATATACCTTACACAAAAGCCAACAGCGAACACCTCCCACCCATCCTTTCATAGAATTTACAGTGCAGAAGGAGGCCATTCGGCCCATCGAGTCTGCACCGGTCTTGGAAAGAGCATCCTACCCAAGGTCAACACCTCCACCCTATCCCCATAAGCCAGTAACCCCACCCAACACTAAGGGCAATTTTGGACACTAAGGGCAATTTATCATGGCCAATCCACCTAACCTGCACTTCTTTGGACTGTGGGAGGAAACCGGAGCACCCGGAGGAAACCCACGCACACATGGGGAGGATGTGCAGACTCCGCACAGACAGTGACCCAAGCCGGAATCGAACCTGAGACCCTGGAGCTGTGAAGCAATTGTGCTATCCACAATGCTACCGTGCTGCCCCTAATGCCTCCTTCTATGCAACTAAAAATGTTAAACATCAAACAAAGAGGAAAACCCCCAATACATTATTCCATTGTCCCCAAACTATCCTTTCCCAACCACAACATAAGAAATCAAAGTCCAAACTCAGTTCAGATCCAGTCCTTCAGCCCTCACTAACACCTCCGCCGTCTCAAAGAAACGGTCCGTGGAGTTATATGTAACTCTCAGCTTCACCGGGTAGAACACCCCTAACTTCACATCTTGCCTTTGCCCTGTTAAAGGCTGCCCGCATTCGAGCCAGCTCCACCGTGATGTCCTGGTGTCTACGAATACCATTGCCTTCCCACCTCGCCTCCCGATTCTGCTTGGCCCATCTCAAGACCTTCTCCTTCATCTGATAGCTGAAAACAGACTATCACAGCTCTTGGTGGATCATTCGCCTTTTGGCTTCAGCTGAAGCGGCCGATAAGCACGATTCAAGTTCAAAGAGGGAGGTGTTCTCCTCCCCTAACAATTTGGCAAGCATCCGTAAAACATATTCCATCGGCTTTGGACCCTCGAGCCCCACAATCTGAAGATTCTGCCGCAATGTCCTCTTCTCCAGATCCTTCACTTTGACTCTCAAATTCAGTACTCGCCTCCACCTTCCACAGCTCCTCTCCTCCTATCGAGGTGAGCTGGTCGCTGCGCTGTGACAATGCCTCCTCCACCCCTTCAAAACCTCCCCATACTCCCGCACCACCTCCCAACGTCTTTCCAAGAGCCTCTTTTATCGGGACCAGCGTATTCTCCACCAACTGTTTGAGCGTCCCCATCATCACCTTCCCATCCTGCTCAAACTCCACCGCTATCACCCCAGTCAGCGTGTCCGCCGTAATGGGTGCAGCCCCACCCAGCGAGCTTGTTCCCGCCATCTTTCTTCCCACAAACCTCCTCACCGAACTCGGGTCCCATAGGCGGGCGAGCCCTCGTTCCTTTTCATGCTGTATTCTTTCGCTGGGATTTCAACATCCTATAATTCCTACTACTTTATTGAAGACAGCTCACATAAACGTTCCCCCCCAAACTGGGTGAAAACAGCCAAAATACAAGAACTTTGGTTGGAGGCACCCAACATGCGACCTCCACCTACATGTCCCCACCGGAGGTCCTTTTAGCCGCACCTTCAGGAAAGAATTTGAATGATTACCATTGAACTGTGGATACTTGGTTGGGTCACTGTACTAGAACTGCATCCGATATTGATTTTAATAAAGTTACTCTGGATTGTGAGAGAATGTGTAGCCGCCATCAACTGCTTACATCAGCAACAGTAGGTAGAGACATGGGGAGCCTGGTTGAGAAGGATGGCAGCTCAAAATGAAGTGCGTCAGCAAAGACCATGGGCCAGGGTGACACAAATACCAGATTTGAGTGGTCTGGACAGAGTAGATGGGAGTAAATCCTTCTGTAGATGGAGGAATTAAAAACCTGAGGACACTGATTAAAAATGATTGGTACAAACAGCATTGGTGACAGGAGGAAATGCTTTTATGCAGTGGGTGGTTAGGATCTGGAATGCACCGTCTGTCTGAGAGGGCGATGGAGCCCTTCAAATGTGAATTGGATATTTATTTGGAGAGGATATTTGTAGGGCTACAGGCAACCAGCCTGGCATTGAGACAAGGTGAGTTGCTCTTGTCAGAGAGCTGGCAGGAACATGATGGGCCGAATGTCTTACTTCCATGTTTAACCATTCTTTGGTTGGAGTTTAATGGTGGCGATGGCATCTCACCCGCCAACTAAGAAACCTGTGGGAGCCTCCGTTGGGGAAGGCACACTGGAATTAAGTGATATCAGGCACTTGACTGTCCAGCTGGCCTTTTCCAAATTTTCTGACCCCAGGGGGGGAAAATCCTGGGCGGGATTCTCTAGTCACGCAGCAGAATGTCCATGCGGTTGTAAACGCTGTCGTGTTTTAAGACGGCGTGAACAGGCTGACCCGTCGACTAATTCTGGCCCGCAAAAGAGGCCAGCACAGCACTGGAGCGGTTCACGCCGCTCCAGCTGCTGACCCCATGCGCGGTGGCACTGGCACCAACGCGCACATGCTCAGTACCTTCCTTCAACGCGCCGGCCCTGACGCAACATGCCGCAGGACTACAGGGGCCGGTGCGTAAGAAACGAGGCCCCCAGCCAGAGAGGCCGGCCCGCCGATCGGTGGGCCCCGATTGCAGGCCAGGCCACAGCGGAGGCCCCCCCTCCCCACCCAACAGGCCGCCCCCCCCAACCCTTCCACGCCGAGTTCCCGCCAGCTGAAAACATGTGGACGGCGCCGGCGGGACTCGGCGTTTTCACGATGGCTGCTCAGCCCATCCCGGGCTGGGAATCGGCGGGCCGGCCGCGTAGAGCGGCCCCCGACCGGCGCTGCGCCAACCACGCCGGCGCCAATGGCACCGATTCTCTGCTCTGCAGAGAATCGTGCCAGCGTCGGGGCGGCGTGGCGCGATTCGCACCGATCACGGGGATTCTCCGGCCCGGCTCCAGGCTGAGAGAATCCTGCCCCCTGTCCCCCAAGAGCCGGTATTAATTCTGAGGCGAGCAACTCTCGGCCTATCGGTGCCACCGTGAATGGTAGCTGCTGCTCATAATGCATCCACCAGAGGTCTAGCATTAATGAACAGCCCAGATCACAGCCGAATGAGGGTGAGATGAATATTGTGGGGAAGGGGTTCGGAAGAATGGGCAGGGGGGTTGCTGTCACTAGGGTCTTTCCCAATGATGGGTTCCTCAAGCAGGCACTGTGTCTTTGAGTGAGAGAGGATCTCTCTCTCTTTCCTTCCCCCCCCCCCCCCCCCCCAACCACCACCACCACCACCACCACGCCCGAAGTTAACTCAATCGGGTTTTGTTTTTCGAGCTCCTGCATGGTGATTTTCTCTAGCCTGCTGGCAGCAGGATGATGGCCTTAATCGGGCATTAAATGCCTCTTAAGTATTCAGGTGGGAAGGCCATCCATAAGCTTGCCCGCGGGCAGTAGTGAGAAGGCGGTGGGGTTCCACACCTCGAACCCTCCCACACTTTCTGTCGTGTGGACCATTTTATTCCGTCCTAAGGTACCTTGATTGAACTGGGGAATTGAAAAGAGAAGAGCTTGGAAGGCGATCGGATGAAGAACGCTGGGGGATTCTGTGAATTGGGAGGGGGAGGAGGAGGAGGAAATGTATATTAACTCAAAATCTAGAAATTGTAAATTCTAAAACAGAAATAGCAGAAAGCAACATTTTGAACTAAAGTGGGAAATTTTCCAGCAGATAAGAACTTTAAACGCATCACTGTTGGTAGATTAATGGTGAATGAGGGCACCATTCATCAATTTATGTGTACAGTTATAAGTTTGCCAGTTTTATCCCGAAACACAATCAGCGCTCCTGAACGAGGTCACTTTACATTTATAAGCAAAGCAAAAACATTCTGAAAATCTTGATGGCCTGAACTGACCCCGTCAACTGTTGAGAGCAGAATTAAATGGGAGGGAGATGATAATTTGGGGGGGGGAGGGGGGGGGGGGGAGAAGAAGTGCAGCAAGAGCAATCAATGGGTGAAGCTGGGCCAGAGGTCGTGTTGCTATGAGTGAGTTTTTTTTTACATGGCCCATGGGTGGCACTATGGAAGACAGCGCCACCTAGCTTGCAGATGAGGACGGATTTCAGCAGCATCACATTGGCTGCCCTTTACACCCTGTCTAAACAGGTACACAATCCAAGGGTTGGCGTGGCAGACCCACGCGCGGTTGGCGACCCCCATGGCGGCCCGCCCCAATACAGAGGCAGTAAGCTCAGTGCCCCTGGGCTCTTTGCCTGTGAGTAAAGATGGCTACTCGCCTCCTTGGGTCCCAGCAGCAGCCCTTCCACCAGGTTTAAGTTTTTAAAAAGGACTAATCGATGCCCACGTGACAACTTGCTGGGGAGGCGGTTGGATCATGGGAGGCTGTTGGATATGGGTCGCTCCCGTTAATTGTATGATAATCGGGCCTAAGTGCGATTATTGGTTTGGCGTCTATGGAAGCCGGTTGCATCACGAACGGTTTGGCGCCTGGCATGGTTCTTGTTTTTGGCTTCCCCCGTTATTTACAGGCTTTCTCTTGCTCAAGCGCAATGAGGCCACTGAATCGTGCCCACCATGTAGACCAGGCAAAAGTGGCAGATTTCCTTCCCTAAAGGACATTAGTGATCCAGGTGGATTTTTACGATGATCCACAATGGTTTCACAGGCACTATTACCAAGGGCAGCTTTTAATTCCAGATATTTTTGTTAATTTTATTCAATTTCCACCAGTTGCCATGGTGGGATTTGAACTGATGGGTGTAATTCTCCACCTCTAAGTTCGGGAATCCTGATCGGGTGGAGAAGCCAGTGTTGGCTCGAAAATGTGATTGCCGCTGAGGAGTAGACTCATCTCCGGTCCTGCCCCACCAACCGCAGTGAGCTTCTCGCCCACACCAACGCAAACATGCAAACAGCTCATATGCATTCATTTGAATGTGATTAGTCCGTTGGAAAGGCCAAATCCCCAACCTTTCTTCTTCCCCCCCCCCAACCCCCCCACCCCCCCCACCCCCGCAAGCTGGTACTCCACCGACAGCTTTGAAGCAAGAATTGACAAGCGCAGTCTTGGCGCGGTGGACTCCGAGGGCCAGCCCATTGCTCATGTGAACCTCCGTTGCTGCCAGGCTGCAGAGGGAGGATACCCCAAGTGTCCTGGGGATTGGGTGGGCTCTGGCTGTGGGTAAGGGGTTGACCCCGGGGCCCTCCCCGGGATTGAGGGTCCTGTGTCTGGACTGTCCTTCCAGCCCTGAGCAGTATGAAAATCAGTCTTGGCATGGTGATCTCAGGTAGCCCTCTGTTCAAGATCTTCACCCTGGTCTGACCTGTTTAAACTATGAAGTGGCCGTCTTACTCTGAACTGCTCTGCCTGACTGCTAATGATCAGACCAGACAGTTCAGTGAAGAATCAAGCCAGCAACACTTGGCCCTTCCTCACATCTGCACCCTAAGCCCTATGCATTTAAAACTGCTGCTTTTTGAAGTGTCTGAGCCTTCTTAGAAACAACACTTGAAAAGCCTTAAAATCCCCTCTGATCCTTTGAAATGCTTAGCGTTCATTAAGTTTCGCGGCAGTACCTTTAACTAGCCTTTGATTGACAGCTTACAAACAGCAGAATGGAGGTTTGTTTATTTATCTTTCCTTCACATTTGAATGTATCTGAAGTACTCTCCATTAAACCTAACCTCAATGTTTATAAACAAGCTTGTTCTGATTGGCAGCTGCTGGCCACTTCAAAAACTCTTACGTGCTTTTACTTCCTCTTTTCTCTGCAAAATGCACTTGGACAATGTGTGTGTGTGTGTGGGGGGGGGGGGGTTTGAGATGGATATCCCACCTTGATGAGGGGTTGGGGGTTTCCCCCTTGTCTGTGGACAGACAATAATTGCGTTTGGGGGGTAGTAGGAGGGACCTGTCTCTGACGGTTGATATCGGTGCGCTCGTTGAAAACGGCAGTGCAACACCAGTAAGTGCGTGTTTACGTTGTAAAGGTATGAGAATGCCACCTCAGTGAAGCACCTAGTGCCAGTGGGATACAGTCCCGATTCTCCACTAGTGAGAGCACTTAGTTTGGGGCAGGATTCTCCAGTCCCCCGGCTGCGAAATTCCCGGCAGCGTGCCATTGAAGCCTCCCCACACCCCAGGAAGCCTATGGGTGGGATTCACTGCCAGCAGAAACAGAGAATCCCAACAGCTGGAGAATTCCAGCCTGTGATTGCAGAGCTTTAGCCTGGATGTCTGGATTATTAAGGAGTTAATTCCAGACCATGGACCCTCAGCAGCTGAAGGATACCAATGGTGGTATGAAAGAGGGGGGTAATGACTAGAATCTGATAACTGGGAGATGGGTGTTTCACAGCTGCAGGAGGGTAAATGTAGGCAAAGCTGTGAATTGGCCACAAGTGTGATGGGAAAGCTGCTTTGGGGCTGGATAGAATACAGACAGGAGAGTGTCATAAGAGATGACATTTGAGAAGTTTAGAGGATGGGATAAAGGCTTCAGTTGAATCTTGAGGTGACAAAAGCATGGATAAGGCTTTAGTGACTGATGAACTGAGGTGGGCATCACAGAATGTAAGTTGTCTTTGAGGAGGATGTGGGTTTGTCAGTCAGGTGACTGTTTCAATGACTAATTGACCAGGAAAAGGGGAATGAACTGATGGTTGGAGTATGGGCTTTGTGATGGGGATGAAAACTATAGCTATGGTTTTCCCATTGTTTAATAGGAAGAATGGAATTGAATAAGTAGTGAAAGAGTTGAGAGGGGTGGTAGAGAAATAGACGTATCAAGAGAATGCTTATGGAGTTGCTTCCATGTGTGTGGATGTTGCTAAGACAAAGGTGGATCCAGGATGGATCCTTGCATGATTGGAGATAACTGTGTAGTGGTGGGACAAGAATCTATTTCTGGAGATGCTTTGGATTTCCTGCTGTGAGGCTCATATCAGGCTCTGATTGGAGCTCTCAGATCCCCCCCCCCCCCCACCCACAAATGCATTGGTCAGTGCCCCGTGCTTAGGTACGGTGTGTTTCATTGCCTCTGATGAGAGCCACACTGAGCTGGATAAAGGAGGAGAGGCATTGGGGGAGGGTGGTTAACTGAAGGTTGAAGAAAGGACGAGGAAGAAAATGCACAATGGTCACAGTCACAATTAACTCATCTGTAACTTTGGGTGCGATTCTCTGACCTTGTTGCGCCCTCGCTCGAGCAAAACGAGGCTGGAGAATAGCAGGACAGGCAGAAAATGAGAACTGTGCCAGGCGCCAAACAGTTTGCGATGCAACCAGCCCGCTCCTGTAGGCGAAATCAGGATCTTGCCGTAGCAAGGCGGGAAACCAATTATCACCACTTGAGCCCGATTTCCATACAGTTAACGGGAGCCACCCCATATTCAGCGGCCTCCCCAGCAAGTGGTCGCGCTGGCGCCAATTAGTACTCCCCTTTTGAACAATGCAAACCTGGTAGAAGGGCTTCTACGGGGAGCCAAGGAGGTGAATAGCCATGTTTGCTCACAGGCAAAGAGCATGGGAGCACTGTGCTTGCCACCCCAGTGCTCAGCGGGTGGTGGTGGCACTTCGGCTGGGGGACCCTCCCCTGGGGTGTGCTATCGTGGGTGGGAGGAGTTGGGGAGGGGGGGGGGGTGGTGTTGTGAATCACGTGTGGTGCCACCCCCTGGATCGTGTACCCATTCTGGGGGCAACTCCTGTCCCTGCCCATCTGGCCCATTGAATACTGAGACCTCTGGCTATGTGGCTGAAGGCTACTGCTAATAGGGAATTGGCAATCGTGGTTAAAAGAGCACGTCACACAACCCAATTGGATTCCCATGGTTGGGCGGGCCATATGGGAGTCATGCCTAGCATCCCAAACACACCATGATGCATGAACACTAAAGGAGGCAACACAACATAAGCAGTAGCCAACATCCGAACACCCAGGGAATGGGACATAGCTGAGGGGACATGTCCACGGCTGGAGGGTGGATGAATGCCACCGGGAGAGGGGGATGCCTGGAGAGATGGACCAAGGATTCGGAGGACGGCGCACATTGCAGAAGAAAATGACAGCAGCATCATACTAGTTGTGCACAAGGGTGTTTATTGTGTTTTACGATTCCCCACCTTCTCGATGGTGCCGCCCACTACCCCGGTGTCCTCCGTTATCCTCGATGTGCTTGGCCCTCCAATTCTACGCTACGTCTAGGTGTGTCCCTAGGATGCACATCTGAGGTGGAGGCCAGTCCTCCTGGTCGCACTCACAGCTGCCACCACCTCGTCCCAGACAGCACAAGCTGCCTGGCAGACCTCCCGGGACCTTATAGGGAACAGGACATCTCTCCTGGCCTCCACAGCATCTAGGAACCTTCCCAGGTCTGCATCCCCGAATCTTGGGGCTAATCTCCTGGGCGCCATTGTTGCGAGCTGGCTGGGGTTGGCTGAGCAAGTGCAGCTGAAGTGCTGCTCAAGCTGGCGAGAACGGTGCTGGTGAATCAGCTGGCGAGCTTTCATTTGCAGCGAGAAGCCCGTGGGGCCTCGTTAAGTGGATCAATTATCATTGAAGAGTGGTGACGGCTGCAGTAGGTCGACTGCCGGATGCTCGCGACCGTTCCCGCTCGCTATCACACCTCCGGAGAATCACGCCCTTTGATAGGATGGTTTTCGTGCTGTGAGAGGGGAAAGTGGGAACATGATTGGAGAGTTCAAACAGGAAGTTGCAAAAGTAATTGGCATGGATTTGAGAAATAATATACAAACCGGAGGATTTCCTCCCCCACCCCAACATTGTGCCCGGCGCACTTCCCGCTATTCCCAGAGAATAGTGGGAGAGCCCCTAAACGGGGTTTATGGCAGGCGCCAAACAGACCGCAATATTCGTGGCACCAGACGCAACCTGGTTCATGGGCGTGAGCCAGATATGCATATTCAAAGTCTGTAAACTCATTTCAATATGTGCCCGGGATTCTCCGCCCCTGCCGGTACATCCGGACGGAGGCTGGCAGGAGTCACTGCTGGTCTACATTAAAGGTTGGAAGCCGGCTGTGGATGGGTTTTCTAGTGGGTAAGGGGTGGTAACTGCAGCTTTGAAACCGATGAAGAAAACTACTGAAGAAGAGAGAACGCGCTACAATATCAGCTGGCATATTATCAGTTCATGATGACTGGAGATTTTGCTGATTGTAATCACTTTTTTTTTTCAGGGGCTGATCTTTCGGTTCAAGTTCCTGATGCTTGTCACACTGACCTGTGCTGCCATGACTATTGTATTCTTCATTATAAGTCAGGTAAACAATAACCCATTTAATGGGTCTTTCAGATACTGTGGAATTCTAACAATGTTCTAATGTTGAGCACGAGGGTATTTCGACCAACTGGAAGAAAGCAGATGGGGCAATTTTTAGAGGAATGGGAGACTCCCTCCTTGCATGCCATATCTGATTGACTACAATGCTAAATCTCGGACAGCCATGGCGACCCACCCCAAGTGATGTGGTCCTTGTATGGCCAAGACCCCCCCCCCCCATCCTTTAAGATGCAGACTGGGCTCTGATTATCTTAGCAGGGCCTGATCTTCAATTTTAACCCGAGGCCCAATTGGCTTTCCCACCAGGCCAAAGCTGCCTGAAGCCAGATCGATGGTCAGAAGGGGCCCAGGCAGGCGAGCTTAAAATATGGGTGGGGTTTTCCGCACCCCTCACAATTTGTTTTGCGACAAGGATTCTCCATTGGCTGACAGCAGGGTCTTCTAGTCCCACTGCTGTCGAAGGGGTTTCCAGTTGTTAGCACCCTCTACTTCTGGGGAACCTGTGATGTTGGGGAGGGAAAGGGCCGCCGTTGGCACGACTGGATGACCCCTCTGGTGGGAACGACGGAAAATCCCATTTCGTTTTGTTTTTTAAGTGAAATTCTACATGGAGCAGCAGTGTCCCACGTGAGCCCATCAGTAAACCTTGGGCCTCCTTTTGCCATTTTCCCACTTCCCCCGATTTGTACCTGGAGGCCTTGAGTTTTTACCTTTTTGGGGGCCTGTTCATCAATCAGCTTTTCCAAGTTTCAAGGTTAGTCCGTGTATGATGACCACAGTGTAGGCTATATTGGATGAATTATGTTTGGAAACTGGAAACAATACTGTAACTTGGTCTCTCGGCTCCACAGGGTTTTACCAGGGATTGAGAATTGTAATTACAGCAAGAAATCTGATAATATTTGGAATTATTTCCAGTGGAGTAGCAAAGTTTTAAGAGTAGATTAATAAGAGATTTTTAAAAATTTGAAGAGGGATTAAAAAACTTTTGAGCAGGGCAAAACTATTTCCTCTAGTCAGGGATTTGGTGATAAAAGCTCACCAATTAAATGTTGTCATGGAGAGTGAAGAATTATGGAGAAATATCTTTATCTGTGTTGGAACGTAGAATTTTCTTGCTGCTGAGACCAGTGCATCTGTTGAGGAATTAAGGGAAATATAAACATTCCAAGTGGAGGATCTTGCAGGCAGGATAGTGCGATTAGTTTTTTACTGATGGGGTTAAAAAGCTGGCATAAACAGGTTGGGCCTAATGACCTCCTTCTGTGGTTTAAGCTCCCATGTTGTTATCAATTTTAGCCAAACTACCAGATGCTGTGCTCTGATAATTATATTCATTAACTCTTTTTTGGTGTTTTCTGTAGCAGTCACTCGTTACTATACAGCTTGAGATACTTTCTCACAAAAGATGTTTACAACACCTGCCTGCCACAGATGCATCTGTCTATGACCGTATCGGTAGAAGTGACCACAGCATGGTCCTTGTGGAGACAGAGCCCTGTCTTCACATTGAGGAAACCTTCCATCATGTGGTGTGGCACTACCACTGCTGAATGAGTTTAGATCTGATTTCTTACAGATTGAGCTGCTCAAGACTGGGCATTCATGAGGCACTGTGGACATCAGCAGAATTTTACTCCACTGTAATCTGTAACCTCCTGGCCCAGCATAACCCCACTCTACCATTACCACCAAGCCAGGGGATGAACCCTGGCTCAATGACGCGTGCAGAAGGGCATGCCAGGTGCTGCACAGACAGGCATAAAAATGAGGTGTCGACCTGGTGAAGCTACAACACGGGGCTATTGCGTGCCAAACAGCATAAGCAGCAAGAAATAGACCGAGCCAAGTGATTCCACAGCTAACTGATCAGATCTAAACTCTGTAGTCCTGTCACTTCCATTCGTAAATGGTGGTGGACAATTAAACAACTAACTGGAAGCGGAGGCTCCACAAATATCCCCATCCTCTATGATGGAGGAGCCCGGCACATCAGTGCAAAAGATAAAGCATTTGCAACAATCTTCAGCAGAAGTGCTGAGTGGATGATCCATCTTGGTATCCTCTGGAAGTCCCCAACATCACTGATGGCCACTTGTCAAGGGATAATAGTGGTGTAATGGTAATATCACTGGACTAGTAATCCAGAGGCCCAGAATGCTCTGGGACCATGGGTTCAAAGCCCACAATGCCGGCTGTGGAATTTGAAATCCGTTAGTAAATCTGGAATTAAAAGCTAGTTTTAGTATTGATGACCATGAAACTATCATAACCTGTCTCTTCATTGATGTCGTTTTGGGAAGGAAAGTAGCTGCCCTTATTTGTCTGGCCAACATTTGACTCCAGACCCACAGCAATGTGGTTGACTCTTAAAATGTCCTCTGAAATGACCTAGCAAGATGGGTCAACATCCCCAAACTCCCTTCCTAACAGCATTGTGGGTGTACCTACGCCACATGGACTGCAGCGGTTCAAGAAGGCAGCTCACCACCACCATCTCTTGGGCAATTCAGGATGGACAATAAATGCTGACCTAGCCAGGGATGCCACATCCCTTAAATTAATTTAAAAACCATGGCCGGGATTCTCCGAACCCCGCCGGGTTGAGAATCCCTAGGGGGAGGCGCGAACCAGCCCCGACGCCGGCTGCCCTATTCTCCTGTGCCGTTTTTCTGGCGGTGGTGGGATTCCCGCCACACCGGTCGGGGGCCGCTGACTGCGGCCCCCCCAGCTATTCTCCGGGCCCCGATGGGCCGAACGGCTGTCCAATGTTGGCCAGTCCCGCCGGCATGAATTACTCCCCATCTCACACGGCGGAACCTGGCAGGTGAGTGTGCGGGGGCGGTCCTCCCGGGGAGGAGGGCGCGCGGGGGGGATCCGACCTGGGGTGGGGGGTGCGGGGGATCCAACCCGGGGTGGGGTGGGGCCACGGTGGCCTGGCCCCACCGATCTGCGGGCGGCTTGTTCCGTGGGGGGGGGGGACCTCTTTCCTCCACGCCGGACCCCTGTAGGGCTCCGCCATATTGCCCGGGGGCAGGCGCGGAGAAGAGAACCCCCCCCCGCATGCATGGAAAAAAGCAAACCGGTCCGTGCATGCACGAACTCACGCCGGCCCTTTGGCACCAGCTGGAGCGGCGCCAACCCCTCCGCCGTCCACCTAGCCCCCGAAAGTTTGGAGAATTCCTCACTTTCGGGGGGCTGTTGACGCCGGTTTTTCCCGCCAGCATCGGAACTTAGTCCCCAGAAGGGAGAATCCTGCCCAATGTTACACCGAGGTACTAGATTGTTACTGTCTCTATCTGAACAGTTTATGTAAACTGGCATAATATGAATGACAGGCAGATAAATAACATCACATTTGACATGTTTAAGCCACATGATTATTAATGTACTAGTACTCTTTAAAGACCCAAGTGACAACTACTGTATATTGTGTGAAAACCAAATAATCAAACATAATTTAGGACAATCTTAGGGCGCGATTCTCGCAGCCCAGCGCCGGGCCAGAGAATCGCCGCAACCGTGCCACGCCACCCCAACGCCGGTGCGCGATTCTCCGAGGTGCGGAGAATCGGCGCCATTTGCGCCGGCGCGTTTGGCGCGGCGCTGGTCGCGGGCCGCTGTCCACGGCTGGGCCACCGATTCTCCGGCCCGGATGGGCCAAGCGGCCGCGCGGAAACTGCAGAGTCCTGCCGGCGCCATTCACCCCTGGTCGCTGCCGGCGGGAACTCCGCGCGAAGGATCGGGGGGCGGCCTGTGGGGTGGAGAAAAGCTCTCCTTCTTCACCGGGGGGAGTCCATCGATGGGGTCTGGCCCGTGATCGGGGCCCACCAATCGGCGGTCCGGCCTCTTTCCCCCCCCCCCTACTTTGGTCTACTTTGGGCCTACATTGTTGCGCGTCCGGCCCCAGAACCCCGCGCCATGTTGCGTCGGGGCCGGAGCGTTCCTTGAGTCTACCGCGCATGCGTCGGTTGGCGCTTCGCCACTGCGCATGTGCGGGTTGGCGCCGCCCCCAGTCCACGCCAGGACGTAAGGCTGGAGTGGCGTGAACCCTGTGGGGGCCAGAATCCCTACTGCCTGCGCCAGTTTTGCGCCATTGTGAAACGCGACGGCGTTCACGACGGCGCGGCCACTTAGTCCCGCGATCGGTGAATCGCGCCCTTAATTCTCCAGTTCTAAAAGAAATTAGGTACCATCTAAATAAAACCATAACCAATTACTATTTTTTGTTTAGTAAATTGCAACCTGGCAAGTTGCAGCTTCTTATTGCACAAAGAGACTGGTACAGACCAAAGATTGAATTTCAACCCATAGTTTGTGTGTCTTGGTTCCACACTAAGCTTTCTGTTTATCAAGTGGCCCATTAAGGTGAACTGACAGTCACTGACTACTCAGCTGCACTTTGCATTCACTTATGTTTGACCCCAAGCTCCAAAATCGGCTTGTCTGCCTTGTTTAAATAGGTAATAAACATTCAATTAGGCATATTACCAACCTAATTCACCATAATAATACACTTCCACACCATAAAACATTTGGCATGGGCAATTGGGCAACACTTTTTTTTAATAAATTCAATATAGGGCACAAAACGCGTTTTGTGGCATGTTTTTCAGGGAGTTTTCAATGACACTATTGGGGGCTGGATTCTTCCGCCCCACCCGCCGCAAGGTCGGCACAGGCGAGGCACGTACAATGAAAAAGTCCATTGAACTTGGGCAGGATTCTTCGGTTGCTGGCCAGGCACAGCAGGAGAATCCCACCCTTAGTCAATTTTTTGACCCTGGGGAGTTTCTCACCGGTTTAGCCCACACTTATAACTTTATTTAGAACTGGGGAGCTGAACCCCCAAGATGGAGCCGCCATTTTGAAAGCATGCCCAATCTCTTCCCCCACCCATGGCCAATGTCAACTGCACGTATGGGCAGTACCCCACATCCCCCAAGTGAGGACACCCTGCGATGGGGTACCTGGACCCTACCTGTCACAACGCCTCAACCTCCTGGAGGCCCCTACTCACCTGCCCTGCACACCCCACCCTTCAACTCTACCCTCCTTTCATGGTCATGGCCCCCCCTTGGATCCTGACCCTTGGTAGTGGTACCCTGGCATCCAGGCAGTGCTCCAGCCACCTAAACAGTGCCAAGGTGCCAGCTGGGCAGTGCCACAGTGCCAGTGATCCAGGGGGCCACCTTGCACTGACCCTGACCAACCAGGGGTCTCCGATTGCCCAGGAGACCCCCTTGTGGACCAGCACTGATCGGCGTCTGGTTGCAGCCTCCCTGGGGAGACCAAAGAATCAAGAGAGACCGGTGTATCCTGAGCGAGTAGGTCTCAAGTAGGTTTACGACCTACTCTTCCGGGACCACCATTTGGTCCCGTCCCTTTTGGGCAGAGGTCCGACTCTGACACCTCGTGGGACTTGGGTGAATCTTGTGAGCACGGAGGCTGCTGGGAGGTCCGCAAGAGGTCTCTCCCAGGATTGTCCGGCCGCGTTGTGCTCTCGCTCGAGCACAATGCGTCCAAAGAATCGCACCATACTCTTTTTGTGAGGGACAGGGCGTTTGGGGTTTTTGTTCGGAACTGCCCATTGCAAATTGAGAATGACCCCCTCTAAGATAGAGCCCCCGCTGTCTTTCCAGCCGTCCATAGCCTTAAACTCCCCACCCCCAGACTTGCCTGTCTCTGGGATCCATGGGCTGTCTTCATCCTCCTCTTGCTTTCCTGGCAGCGGCCACTAATGTGCTCTTGGCACTGCTGACCAATTAAAATGAGGTGAGGGTGGAAAACAAGTTGTTCCAAAAATAAGCTGTCCCACTTACCCATCGAAAGGGAATCACACCTTTTGTGGTTTTAAAAAAAAAGGAAATTCAGGGCAGCACGGTGGCGCAGTGGTTAGCTCTGCTGCCTCACGGCGCCGAGGTCCCAGGTTCGATCCCGGCTCTGGGTCACTGTCCGTGTAGAGTTTGTACATTCTCTCATGGATTGCGTGGGTTTCGCCCCCACAACCCAAAGATGTGCAGGGTAGGTGGATTGGCCATGCTAAATTGTCCCTTAATTGGAAAAAATGAATTGGGTACTCTAAATTTTTTTTAAAAAGGAAATTCTAAAGGTTCAAACTTTGAATACTTGTGGATAATCTCAAGTCCAGAAAGAAGAACTTCAATCGTATCACCGTGTGATTCGAAAACTCGGAAATTACATTACTTCTCTCAGTGGGGAGGGCAGCTGAAGGAACAAGCAAGCGGATACAACTTCTACTGGGAAAAAATGGTTGATAAGTGATCCTTGTGTCTGTGGAGTTGATTTTGCCACTTGGAATAGGATTTTTTTCCCCATGAATTTAGAATACCCTGCACATCTTTGGGTTGTGGGGGTGAGACCCACGCAGACACTGGGAGAATGTGCAAACTCCGCGCAGACCCGTGTCCTCAGCACTGTGAGGCAGCAGTGCTAAACACTGCGCCACCGTGCCGCCCCTTGGAATCGGATCTTTGCACCGCTAGAACTCTCCAATTGTATAAATGAAAGGCTCCTGCCACTTCACCAACAGCTCAGCCCCGATCAATATGTCACAATCATCAGTGTTTATCCCCCGACCCTTGACTCCCCATCAATCTTCTAGGGATCTTTAAAGCCAGAATAGGAAATGACTCCGATGTTGTTTGGAGTGGAACAAAAACAAAGTGGGGAAAAGCCAATACAAATGGCATCCGCTGTTGGCAGGAACTCCGCATAGCCTGATTATAACAAACACCTGCCAGAAGGACAAACCCACAACCACATTGTGACATCCTACAACAAAGCGTTGACATGAATTTGAAGTAGACCATAAGGCCCATCATGCTTGCTCTGCAATTCCGTATGATCATAGCTAATCTTGGGCTTCTATTACACTTTCCTCCTGGAAAATGTTACTGTTTGGGATGCCTCAGTCCTGAGACATTCTGGCTGAAGTGAAGAGAGGCTCCCAAATACAGCTCCTGAAAACCCATCCAAATCCATTCCAGAACAACGGCATCAAATCAAATCATCTATACTAAAGTCATGTGCCCAGACCATTGGGATGGAACATCATCATCAGGACTGTTTTGATGAAAACAATGCTGAAATCTGTGAACCCCCGGAACAAAAATGAGCAGCCTTCATTGCCTCACAGAACAACGAAAGATTGCAAGTTAAGAAAACCACATTCCAACAGCTCAAAGCTGATGTACACAGACAATTCCAGAGGGAAAGGACATCTAGTAGGAAGCGAGCGACAGTATCCAATAATATGCTGATCATGATGGACAAAGTTTTTGTGAAGCAACGGGTCAAAGATAGACCAATGTCAAATGGACAACATCTCCTTCATTTGCAGGATGGTGTTTCGTTACTTAAAGATGACGATGCCATTCATCACCGCTGGACGATTTTTAGTGAATCCACAACTGCAATCTATATTCTCCAGGCTATCCTCCAGTGACCTGTGGTAGAATCCATGGGGGAGCTGCAACAAGCAATCGAATGGATGGAAAACAACAATGCCTGCACCCCTGATGATATGCAAAGGTCTTCAGAGCTGGTGGACGTTTTGCTTACGTGTAGCTATCCTGTGGGATTGAGAGGAATAGGGAATCTACTTTTCCCTCGGCTTCAGGAATAAAAAAATAATAATCGCTTATTGTCACAAGTAGGCTTCAATGAAGTTACTGTGAAAAGCCCCTAGTCGCCACATTTCGGCGCCTGTTTGGGGAGGCCGGTACGGGAATTGAACTCGCGCTGCTGACATTGTTCTGCATTGCAAGCCAGCTGTTTAGCCCACTGTGCCAAACCAGCCCCAGACTCTGAAAAGCCCCTAGTCGCCATATTCCGGTGCCTGTTCGGGGAGGCCAGTACGGGAATTTAATCTGCGCTGCTGGCCTTGTTCTGCATTACAAGCCAGCTGTTTAGCCTACTGCGCTAAACCAGCCATGACGATTGTATAACTATCAAGGTATTCCCTCTCTTCCATGGCAGTGAAAATTGACACTCGCCTATATCCTGTGGCTGCGGAAATTTTCCCAGAGGTAGTGTGGCTGAAGAACTCCTGACATGGTCTTTGTCACCAGACTAATTCCAGAAAAATGTCAAGAGCAAGAACTATTTGTGCTCCGTTTTAGACAGCTCAGAAAAACACCAGCTCCGTTGGTTCTGCATCGAAGTTGATGGTCGGTTTAGTTCAGTTGACTGGACAGCTGGTTTGTGATGCAGAACGAGGCCAACATCGCGGGTTTAGTTCCCGTACTGGTTGAGGTTATTCATGAAGGCCCTGCCTTCTCAACTTGTCCCTCACCTGAGGTGTGGTGATCCTTTGGTTAAATCACCACCAGTCAGCTCTCCCCCTCCAGTGGAAAGCAGTCTATGGTCATCTTGGACTATGGCGACTTTAAATCTACGTTGGCTGGCTAGATAAAGCTAAGTAGGAGCTGTTGGGAGGATACAAAGAGGCTGTGAAAGGACATATGCTGGTTAGGTGATTGGCAACAATATTTGGTGACACGTGAAATTATTCACTTTAGAGAATGATTAGAAAGCAAAATATTTTAACCAGGTTAGCAAATGTTGGTACTCAGCAGGAATTGGGAGTTGAGGGCCCTTGTGTAGAATCACAAAGTTAACATGCAGGCACATCAGGCAATTGAGAAGGTAACTGGTATATTAGACTTTTTATTATAAAGGTGTTTGAGTATAAGAAGTATTGGTGGGACCAGCACCTGGAGTACTATGTACACTTTGGTCGTCTCAGAATATACTTGCCTTTCAAAAGGTGCAACAAAGGTTCATTAATTTGATTCCTGGAATGAGATGGCTGTCCAAAGAGGGGAGATTGAGAAAGAGGAGAGTAGAATTTTAGGAGAATGAGAAGTGATCTCATTGAAACATTTAGGATACTTGACTGGCTAGATGCTGAGAGATTGTCTGGCTGTAGAGTCTAAAATTGGGGGTCATTGTGTCAGGATAAGGTGTTGACAATTTTCGGATTGCAGAGAAGAAGCCTCTTCACTCAATGGATAGTGAATGTTTGGAATTCTCTACCCCAGAAGATTGTGGATGCTCAGTTAATGAGAGATTTCTGGGCATTAACAATATCAAGAACTGGGAATTCCTTGATACAATATCAGGGGTGGGAAGCTAATGTTCAAGGTAAGCCATGATTTTTATCAAAAAGCGGACAAAGTGCAATGGACCTATTCCTGCTGCTATTTCTTCTGTATTACATACTTATTTAAGAACTGTCATCAAGTTAGAATTGCTTTAGACAACTGTACGGTCATATAAAGAGTGCATAATGCTAATGTTCTTTTTAGCTCCTGAATTATTCTATACGTCAGGGGAAAGTTTTTTAATTGGGTGGGTGAAAACAACTAGCTGCATGTGTCTCCGCCATTCTGTGAGTTTCTCTCCTGCATTGGTTGCTGTCTAAGGGCTACGTGACAAAGGTGTTGATACACAAGGTCATGTAGATTTGAGAAGCCGTTAGATATCTCCAGGTAGGAGTTAAATTATTCTTTGTAATGCTTAACTTCAACCCTGGAGACATCTAACTGATTTTCAAATCTACATGACTTTGCGTCGCACAAGTCTGTATTTCTGCTCCTGTTACCAGTGCATGAACAACAGCAAAAGCATCACATTGCATGGAAATTAAAACTGGGAAGGAGGAGACTTCAGCCCAACTTAGTCCTGATGCTTTCATCCTCCTTTTAGCTTATCTAACTTCTCCAATATGTTCCCGTGATTTACAGCAATACTATTCTAGTACAAATATGTACCGTCAGGAAAAATGGGTAACTACTGTGTGATTTTATTAGTTTTTAAAAATCTGAAATAAAATCTAAAATGCTGGAAATACAACATCTGGACAGAAAGAAAGAGGTTTCAGATGCATTTGACCGTTCAATTCTGGTTTTAACATTTCTAGCATTTATGCCCATTTTTTTCAAGCTCTTACAAATATCATATCAAATTCCAATGTTTCCGCTCAGGTAAATGAGGGACCATGGAAGTGGGGAGAATACATTGTGCAGGTGAACAGTGCATTCTTCACTGGCATCTACGGCATGTGGAACCTTTACGTCTTCGCTATCATGTTTCTGTATGCTCCATCCCACAAGTGTTACAGTGAAGCTGATCAGTCAAACGGTGGGTAATCCCTTTCTACTAAATCAATAGCCGAATGTCTGAGAGCTTTGTTTCTCTCCAGCATCATTGCTGAAAGGGAATCTTTAGTTTGTCCTTTTGTTTTTGCAACCGTATGCTTCCCAAATGGCTGGCTTGTATGTTTATTATGATCTCGTACAGGCTTGACAGGAAAATATCACCTTTCTGTGCCCAGTTAAAGCAAAGATTTTAGGGATTGCCTTGCATCACAGCACTTTTGTTTTAATTCAACGGATCAAAAGAAATATTAGACCTGTAAGGAACACTGGCCAGTTAACACCCATCCTCAGCTAGGAACACTGGCCAGTTAACACCCGTCCTCAGCTAGGAACACTGGCCAGTTAGCACCCGTCCTCAGCTAGGAACACTGACCAGTTAACACCCGTCCTCAGCTAGGAACACTGGCCAGTTAACACCTGTTCTCAGCTAGGAACACTGGCCAGTTAGCACCCGTCCTCAGCTAGGAACACTGACCAGTCAACACCCGTCCTCAGCTAGGAACACTGGCCAGTTAACACCCGTCCTCTGGGAACACTGGCCAGTTAACACACATCCTCAGCTAGGAACACTGGCCAGTCAACTCCCGTCCTCAGCTAGGAACACTGGCCAGTTAACACCTGTTCTCAGCAAGGAACACTGGCCAGTTAACACCCATCCTCAGCTAGGAACACTGGCCAGTTAACACCTGTCCTCAGCTAGGAACACTGGCCAGTTAACACCCATCCTCAGCTAGGAACACTGGCCAGTTAACACTGTCCTCAGCTAGGAACACTGACCAGTTAACACCCGTCCTCAGCTAGGAACACTGGCCAGTTAACACTGTCCTCAGCTAGGAACACTGGCCAGTTAACACCCATCCTCAGCTAGGAACACTGGCCAGTTAACACCCGTCCTCAGCTAGGAACACTGGCCAGTTAACACCCATCCTCAGCTAGGAACACTGGCCAGTTAACACTGTCCTCAGCTAGGAACACTGACCAGTTAACACCCGTCCTCAGCTAGGAACACTGGCCAGTTAACACCCGTCCTCTGGGAACACTGGCCAGTTAACACACATCCTCAGCTAGGAACACTGGCCAGTCAACTCCCGTCCTCAGCTAGGAACACTGGCCAGTTAACACCTGTTCTCAGCAAGGAACACTGGCCAGTTAACACCCATCCTCAGCTAGGAACACTGGCCAGTTAACACCTGTCCTCAGCTAGGAACACTGGCCAGTTAACACCCATCCTCAGCTAGGAACACTGACCAGTTAACACCCGTCCTCAGCTAGGAACACTGGCCAGTTAACACCCGTCCTCAGCTAGGAACACTGGCCAGTTAACACCCATCCTCTGGGAACACTGGCCAGTTAACACACATCCTCAGCTAGGAACACTGGCCAGTCAACACCCGTCCTCAGCTAGGAACACTGGCCAGTTAACACCTGTTCTCAGCAAGGAACACTGGCCAGTTAACACCCGTCCTCAGCTAGGAACACTGGCCAGTTAACACCTGTCCTCAGCTAGGAACACTGGCCAGTTAACACCCATCCTCAGCTAGGAACACTGGCCAGTTAACACCTGTCCTCAGCTAGGAACACTGGCCAGTTAACACCCATCCTCTGGGAACACTGGCCAGTTAACCCACATCCTCAGCCAGGAACACTGGCCAGTTAACACCCGTCCTCAGCTAGGAACACTGGCCAGTTAACACCCGTCCTCTGGGAACACTGGCCAGTTAACACACATCCTCAGCTAGGAACACTGGCCAGTCAACTCCCGTCCTCAGCTAGGAACACTGGCCAGTTAACACCCGTCCTCAGCTAGGAACACTGGCCAGTTAACACCTGTCCTCAGCTAGGAACACTGGCCAGTTAACACCCGTCCTCAGCTAGGAACACTGGCCAGTTAACACCCGTCCTCTGGGAACACTGGCCAGTTAACACACATCCTCAGCTAGGAACACTGGCCAGTCAACTCCCGTCCTCAGCTAGGAACACTGGCCAGTTAACACCTGTTCTCAGCAAGGAACACTGGCCAGTTAACACCCATCCTCAGCTAGGAACACTGGCCAGTTAACACCTGTCCTCAGCTAGGAACACTGGCCAGTTAACACCCATCCTCAGCTAGGAACACTGACCAGTTAACACCCGTCCTCAGCTAGGAACACTGGCCAGTTAACACCCGTCCTCAGCTAGGAACACTGGCCAGTTAACACCCATTCTCTGGGAACACTGGCCAGTTAACACACATCCTCAGCTAGGAACACTGGCCAGTTAACACCCGTCCTCAGCTAGGAACACAGGCCAGTTAACACCCGTCCTCAGCTAGGAACACAGGCCAGTTAACACCTGTTCTCAGCAAGGAACACTGGCCAGTTAACACCCGTCCTCAGCTAGGAACACTGGCCAGTTAACACCTGTCCTCAGCTAGGAACACTGGCCAGTTAACACACATCCTCAGCCAGGACCACTGGCCAGTTAACACCCGTCCACAGCTAGTAGCACTGGCCAGTTAACACCCATCCTCAGCTAGGAACACTGGCCAGTCAACACCCGTCCTCAGCGAGGAACACTGGCCAGTTAACACCCATCCTCAGCTAGGAACACTGACCAGTCAACATCCGTCCTCAGCGAGGAACACTGGCCAGTTAACACCCGTCCTCAGCTAGGAACACTGACCAGTTAACACCCGTCCTCAGCTAGGAACACTGGCCAGTTAACACCCATCCTCTGGGAACACTGGCCAGTTAACACCCGTCCTCAGCTAGGAACACTGGCCAGTTAACACCCGTCCTCAGCTAGGAACACTGGCCAGTCAACACCCGTCCTCAGCTAGGAACACTGGCCAGTTAACACCCATCCTCTGGGAACACTGGCCAGTTAACACCCGTCCTCAGCTAGGAACACTGGCCAGTTAACACCCGTCCTCAGCTAGGAACACTGGCCAGTTAACACCCGTCCTCAGCGAGGAACACTGGCCAGTTAACACCCGTCCTCAGCTAGGAACACTGACCAGTTAACACCCGTCCTCAGCGAGGAACACTGGCCAGTCAACACCCGTCCTCAGCTAGGAACACTGGCCAGTTAACACCCGTCCTCAGCTAGGAACACTGGCCAGTTAACACCCGTCCTCAGCTAGAAACACTGGCCAGTCAACACCCGTCCTCAGCTAGGAACACTGGCCAGTTAACACCCGTCCTCAGCTAGGAACACTGGCCAGTTAACACCCGTCCTCAGCGAGGAACACTGGCCAGTTAACACCCGTCCTCAGCTAGGAACACTGGCTAGTTAACACCCGTCCTCAGCTAGGAACACTGGCCAGTTAACACCCGTCCTCAGCTAGGAACACTGGCCAGTCAACACCCGTCCTCAGCTAGGAACACTGGCCAGTTAACATCCATCCTCAGCTAGGAACACTGGCCAGTTAACACCCGACCTCAGCTAGGAACACTGGCCAGTTAACACCCATCCTCTGGGAACACTGGCCAGTTAACACCCGTCCTCAGCTAGGAACACTGGCCAGTTAACACCCGTCCTCAGCTAGGAACACTGGCCAGTCAACACCCGTCCTCTAGGAACACTGGCCAGTTAATGCCCATCCTCAGCTAGGAAAACTGGCCAGTCAACACCCGTCCTCAGCTAGGAACACTGGCCAGTCAACACCCGTCCTCTAGGAACACTGGCCAGTTAACACCCATCCTCAGCTAGGAACACTGGCCAGTCAACACCCGTCCTCTAGGAACACTGGCCAGTCAACACCCGTCCTCTAGGAACACTGGCCAGTTAACACCCGTCCTCAGCTAGGAACACTGGCCAGTTAACACCCGTCCTCAGCTAGGAACACTGGCCAGTTAACACCCGTCCTCAGCAAGGAACACTGACCAGTTAACACCTGTCCTCAGCTAGGAACACTGGCCAGTTAACACCCGTCCTCAGCTAGGAACACTGGCCAGTTAACACCCATCCTCTAGGAACACTGGCCAGTTGACACCCGTCCTCAGCTGGGAACACTGGCCAGTTAACACCTGTCCTCAGCTAGGAACACTGGCCAGTTGACACCCGTCCTCAGCTAGGAACACTGGCCAGTTAACACCCGTCCTCAGCTAGGAACACTGGCCAGTTAACACCCGTCCTCAGCTAGGAACACTGGCCAGTTAACACCCATCCTCAGCTAGGTACACTGGCCAGTCAATACCCGTCCTCAGCTAGGAACACTGGCCAGTTAACACCTGTCCTCAGCTAGGAACACTGGCCAGTTAACACCCGTCCTCAGCTCGGAACACTGGCCAGTTAACACCCATCCTCAGCTAGGTACACTGGCCAGTTAACACCTGTCCTCAGCTAGGAACACTGGCCAGTTAACACCCGTCCTCAGCAAGGAACATTGGCCAGTTAACACCTGTCCTCAGCTAGGAACACTGGCCAGTTAACACCTGTCCTCATTTTAAATGTACCATATGTATTTGCCTTAGGCAGCTCCAGTTGGATGATTATTGAATGTATCATTCTTTTTGAATAAAGAAGATACTTCCTAATATATTAGTCAGGCATCTAGCATATGACTGTCAAATGTGAAAGTATAAATTTGTCACAGATGCAAACTACCATGTTTGAAACCTGCTCAAATGTCTTCATAAAATTGATTAAAGACCCAATTGGTTCATTTTTAATGAAGTAATCCGACCCACTCTAAATTTGCTGACACTGGCACTGAAGTGGTCTAATATGCCACTAATTTTATCTCATTGCTATATACCACAGCAGTTAAAGAGGAATGCATGCCGCCATCTTCTTGACGAAGCTATCAGAAAACTAAGGATGGACAATAAAAAGCTGGCCTTTCCAGAAATGCCCACATCCCAAGGATAATTTTGTGACTTTCTGCTTTTAAAAAAAAGTAATTACCGGGAATCTACCAATGCCCAAGTACCAAAGAGGTACAGAAACTAGCATTCAAGAATCATCGACAAACTTCAACCATCATCTGGTAACCCTCAGCACCTCACGCAAAACCCAAGATTTAAAAATGAGGATCACGTCATAAAACATATAATTACATCTGCTCATTAATCCATTAAACATTTCAATACAGCTGTCATTTCTTTGTTTGCAATTTTCGAACAATATATTTTACTGCAGCCCTGCCCCTCGTCCAAACTCTTGGGGATTCTCAACATCATCACCATTTAGCTATCAAATATATTGAATGAAGGTGCTCACAAGTACATTTTTGGAATATTATTAAGGGCACATCCCTTCCTTATGAGTCAAATGAACACCACAATTCTACAGTATGAGATACCATAAAGTTCACCTCAACCTGGCAGCAGTGAAAATTTGTGCACAGATCACACTGTCTCACGGGAAAAGTGAAAATAAAGGAGGTAAACAGAGGGCATGATCCACTGTGCTCTCGCTTGAGCGGGATGCAGCCGGTGAATGTCGGAGAGGCCTCTCGCGGGCTTCCCGGCAGCCTTCACGCCTTGCGTGATTCACCCAAGACCTGCAAGGCGTCCAAGTCAGAAACACGCCCACAAGGGGTGTGACCAAACGGCGAGTGTGAAGCCAGTTTAAAACATACCTCCGTGAACTTACGCAGGATCCACCGGTTTCGCGGGATCCGTCAGCCTCCCCTGTGAGGCCGCAACAGGCCACACAAATGTGGACCAGGTGGAACGGCATCCAGGGGGTCACCCTGGCCATTGGAGACCTCTGGGTGGTCAGGGTCAGTGCAGGGTGGCTACCTGACCTCTCCCTGGAACGTGGGCACCTTGGCACTGCCAAAGTGCATGGGTGGCACAGCCAAGCTGACTGGAGCACTGTCAGGGTGGCAGTCAAGAGTGCCCAGGTGCCAGGATGGCACTGCCAAAGGTCCAGACTTGAGGTTGAGGGGAGGTGGCATGCCCATGAAAGAAGGGGGGGGTGATGGGTGGTGGTCCTGGAAGATATGGTGCCTGTACGTTGACATGGGAGGGCCTGAATAGGGGGGCCTCTCGGTGAGAAACTCCCCAATGCCTAAAAAAGTGACTAAGTGTCATGGAATAGCAGTGGGGAACTCGCCAGCAGAGCCGGCAGGTGCTCCCTGAAAACCCGTCACAAATGAACTTTAGAAATTGTTTGAGAGAATCGTGCCCAGAAATCTTTCTGTGGTGACCTAATAATGTTCTGGTTTCGTTCATTGCCTAGGTGATCTTGGAATAAACGGCGGTGAGGAACTGCAGTTGACCACCACAATCACCCATGCTGACGGACCAACTGAAATTTACAGGTTGGCTGGCAAGGAAGCACAAGAGTAAAGTTGGAAAGGAATTGGGAGAAACCATACCAGCAGCACAAGTCAAATGAGAATTTCCCTGTGTAATTGGGAAAACTATAAATCTGCTCAATTGTATATGGACTGACATGTGATGGGGACTTGTGCCTGTTGGAATTTCTGTTGCTGGTGAGATGGGACTCCTGCTTCCAATAATTTTACCACAACTTGTAATGCCTGTGGAAGATTCCAGAACTGCCTTTTGTGAAATGGGATTATTTCCATTTTCGAAAGAATTCAAGTGCACATTTATTTGTCAAAACAAATTACCATCACCGTAGTTTATATCTCACTGAACATTACTTTCTGTAAGTATATGAAGTATTGTAGCGTTGCAACTTTTTGTAGACAGCCACCTCCAGTGCTCAAGGGATTGGTCGTAAGTGAATGCGCAAGAGGGAAAAGAAAGAACTTGCATTTAACGGCACCTTGTGAAGTCCGCTGCCCCAAAGTGCTTTATATCCAGTAAATTACATGGAGGTAATGGATTTAGACTCAAATATTGTAAAGAAAGACATTAGTGCAGATGGAATTCCTGATGGACATGAGCATTACTGTCAGTACACTTTTAAAAAAAAATCTGCATACACATTTGTTTTGAGTGGTTCTATATATACTCTTTTTTTTTTTTTTTGAAAGAGGAAGCAAAACCTAAAGGAGGTTGTATGTGTTGCTTAATGTTTTTAGATTCTTGGCAACAATATATGCAGATGATGGGTCATGCTGTACACAGACAGACTGCTGACTTTTATGTAAACCAGTAATGCTCATATTGCAGCCTGAACCTCTATGTGGTACTCTTCACCTATAGGCCAACTGGTGCTGGTGTTGTGCCTGACTTCCATTCACAGCTATGAGATGTAATCAGAGTGTTGACATTCTGTGCAATTCTCTTGACGTTCTGTGCAATTCTCCTGCTGTCTGGTGAGGGGAATTAAAGGAATGCAAGTAAAAAGGCTCTGTTAAACCATTTAATGATCAGTCCAGAAATTACTTTCCTGTTTTAATTTTGAGAATACCGGGTCTTCATTCCAGTCAAGAGCACAGGCTGTAAGGATTTGGAGGTGCAGCTCGAGTGACCCTTCAGCAAGGCACTTGCTGGGGATATGATCCTTTTTATCAAAAAGGGTGCCTTGTTCTTTTTCTCTCCTGAAGATGTCCATTACCTCTCGGGGTCAGCAATCTCCAGAATTTCACTTGCGTAACTATTCTGGATCTGAGTGTTGGTTGACAATTTAGCATAGAACAAAGACATAACAACTGGACCTGATCATATCGATAAACATCTGCCTTCCCGCAAAAGTCACTGGATACTGATCAGGGACACATCGGTGATCATGGCTGATTTTTTTTCTTTTAAGTTTTCCTCCTTCTTGGACCAGGCCACCCTTCGTGTGTGACATGGAAGCTGCTGCTATAGCTGAGATAGACTTGTGGGGAAATAAAACCGAGATCAAACTGGTCTGTATGGCTCAGAACCACACCATATAGTTATTCATCTAAGGGATCAGGAGAATTGTGCCTAGTGTTTTGAAGGCGTCTCTCATTTAGTTGATCAAAAAAAAATCAATGAATAGATGTGAAGTAGGACTTGACATCAGCAAATATGAGTGAAGGCATTAGTCAAATACTCAAAACATAAACCTGTTACTTAATGTAAACATCTATATCTTGCCATAGGGATGTACTGCACAACCCACTTTCTCGTGATAAAAGTTGAAAAAAATTATTACAATGGCCACTTTTTATTTAAAACAAAAGGGATATGGCTTGTCCTTTCTTTGACTCGAACATTTGAGGTAAGAACTATACTCCTTTTGGAGGTGTAGATATTTAATGATATAACAATGTAGAATTAATATTTCAGGTGTCAAAGGTGGTTAGGTTTTTTTTTAAACTTGGAAGTAGGTTTGCTTGTATGCTAATTTTAAATAAAGTTTGTATTACTGTGATTTGTGTACAGCCTCCGTGATTGATCAGACTGTGTTTTAAACGACTAGGATATTGGTCTCTACTCTTCCACTTGCCACAATCGGAACACCATGACTCCTGAAAGTATTGTGGTAGATATTCAACTTGGATTCTGGAAGGATGTTTCCCCTTGTGGGAGCGACTAGGGGATCCATCTACCTGGTGAGCGTCTTGGAAGGGGGGATCTGAAGCAATCTCGTAAGACGTTGCGATGTAAATCCTGCCCATTGTGGGCGGGGGGGCAGGGGCCCTCCCATAGTGCTTTGGGTGGGGCATAGCGTTGGGGACCTCCGAGATTGGGACACCATTTAAAAATGGCAACCCGATCTTTTGCTACACTGAGTAGGTCCGGCAAGCAGAGCTCTTCGATGTAGAAAACAGGGCCATGTATGGCCTCGGCTGCGCGTTCCCCGCTGAAGCCCCTTAATTAGAGTGGTGTTGTATAGCCATGTGTTTCTCAGTGCTGCAAGCACCAGGAAATGCAGTTAAATGCGCTCGCAATGGGACTTGGGGCGCGATTCAACGAAATGGGAAGTAAGTGTCGTTAGATAGAGGTGGGAAACTCCCAGCAAAACTCGCCATAAATGACACTTAGAAACTTTTCCGTTAAACGCGCCCTACAGCGAGAGGGCACAGTTAACAAATATGTGGGCCGGGATTCTCCGAGCCCGCGCTAGGTCGGAGAGTCGCTGGTGACGCCAGAAATTCCCGTCACGGCCGCTCCGATGCTGGGACGCGATTCTCCAATGACCGCAGAATCGGCACCAGTCGACGTGGTGCCGGTCGGGGGCTGTTGAAAACGGCCCCCGAGGCGATTCACCACGATCAACTAGCCGAGTTCCGCTGGTTGGGGGGGGGGGCGCCTCCATGACAGCCAAGCCCGCGATCAGGGGCTACTGATCGGCGGGTGCGCGCGATCCAGGGGGGGCCTATCTTCTTCTGCGCCGGGCCGCTGTGTCGCTACGCCATGTTGCGCAATGCCGGCGTGGAAACTGCCACCATGCGCACGTGCCGGCATGGAAACGGCCGCCACACGCATGCGCCGGCACAGAAACGGCCGCCATGCACATGCGCGGACCTGCGCCAGCAGTGCAGGGCCGGGTACCGGCGCCGGAGATGGGTGCAGCACTTCAGCGCCATGCTGGCCCCCTGTGGGCCACTGAATCGCTGGGCCAAGGGGTCTGTTGACGCCAGCGTGAAACACTCCGGTGTTTACGCCGGCGTCAACACTTTGTAGGGATTTTAGAGAATCCCGGCCGTGGTTTCCCATATTTAAATCTGAGCTGAGATGACTCTGGAGCCTGAATATTTTTAAGGCTCAATTAGATAGATTATTTATTGACAAGGGAGTCAAAATGGGTATCTCACCAACTCTTGCAGGCACATTTTCAGGAATGCTGACCAACAAGTGATTCTCCAGTGCTTCATTTTTCATATTTAGTCCTAGGCTTTTAAAGATTCAATTTTAAATGAATGCATGGGATTCAGGTGGGCGGGGAAAAGTTGGGAACCAAACCCCCCTCAAAATTAAAGAAATGTGTGTTTGGAGCTCTTGTCCTGGATTCTGTTCTCATTGCTTGAGCCAGATAGGAAAGCTACAAGGATTTCTCTACTCCGACCAGTTGGTACCTGATGACATAATTGCATCCTGATCTGCATACTTAAAGATGGACCCTGACAGCTTTACATAACTATCCTTTTCAAATGAGCAGCTTGCAACGTGACTTTTTAAACGACAATCCACTGTTTCTGCTGGTTGAGTAAATTTACAAATCACCCCTTGGGCATTGACAGATTATTGTTGTATGTGTCATCATTAGCCAGTCATCCGTGAGCATTTACCAACAGGAGTCACTGGAAAATTGATTGGGGAACACTAAGTGGTGATTATTTCCTTTTCCTCCCCAGACCTTCCCACCCCACCTCTAGCCCAAGCAAGCTGGATGCTGAATCCAAGTGCGCTCGTCTTTTCGGACCTCGCACCTCCCTATCTTTGTA
Source organism: Scyliorhinus torazame (assembly GCF_047496885.1). NCBI lineage: Eukaryota > Metazoa > Chordata > Chondrichthyes > Carcharhiniformes > Scyliorhinidae > Scyliorhinus > Scyliorhinus torazame. The sequence goes on from NC_092713.1 coordinate 93,473,935, forward strand.
ATTTCCTGTAACCCCTTCACCTTCAGATAGCTGTCGTTCTACCTCAGAAAGTCAGGTGGGAAAGGATAGAAATGGAACTGAACCGTTGCACACTTTTTTTCCTCCATTAAGGGGCAATTTAGCATAGCCAATCCACCTAGCCTGCACATCTTTGGGTTGTGGGGTGAGACCCATGCACACACTGGGAGATTGGCCAAACTCCAATGGACAGAGTTTTGCACACTTTCTAAGCTTTTATTTATTGAGATGCATGTTACAAAAATACATCTTACAAACTGTGCCTCCATACCCAACAACAGTTTCAGTCTATGCACAGCATGTATAAATATATATTTATATAAAAGCTGCAAAAATGAATCCCTAGTTAATGTAAATTACATAATAATAATTAAACTTTTAGTTAATATGCAATTAACATGTGTTTTTCTCATTCTGACTACATGCATCTCCTTTAATTGCTCTACTATTGGTGGCAATGTCTTCAACTGCCAAGGCCCTAAACTTTGGAAGTACCTTCCTCAATCTCTCCACCTCTATTTCCCTTTTTAAGGTGCTCCTTAAAATCTTCCTCTTTGATCAAGCTTTGGCCACTTGCCTTGATATCTTGTCACTGGTTTGGTGTCAAATTTTGCTCAGTGCTTTTGTGAAGTGCCTTAGGATATTTTATTAAAGGTGCCAGTTGTTGCCCAAAGGCAGGGCAGCTAGCACTGGGTGCCGGCATAAGCATTAATGTTGTTGCCTTGGCTCTGCTATTACTGGTGTAGTTACAGTGGTGAATACATTTATTTACAATTCTGATGGTTTTGGTGCACCTCATTCATTGATTGGGACGTTTATTCTGTGTCTCTGTAAAGTAAATGCAATGTTAAAGGAGCATTAGCAGCAGCATTGATTATTAAACTCTGGAGTGATTGAGTGGTGACTCCCAGGCTTGATTCGCCTAATCTCGGCCATTTTGCTGTGAAGCGCCCAACACTCCCACCATACTAAAGGAGGAAAAATACTGACTGTTGTTCTGGAAGCGCCACACAATAGCTCCAGGCAGGCAGATAAACAGGTAGAGGTCTGGGATTTGCTGGTTTGACTATTTGCTTATGACATGTTTCTGCTTTAAGATGATGTTTTATTGGGGTTATCAGTCAGCAACTGCTGAGCAGGATGTAGATTTTTGAACTTTACTATTTCAACTTGTTAGGGCGACACGGTGCCGAGGACCTGGGTTCGATCCTGACCTGGGTCATTGTCCGTGTGGAGTTTGTACATTCTCCCCGTGTTTGTGTGGGTCTCACCCCCACAACCCAAAGATGTGCAGGGTAGGTGAATTGCCCACATTAAATTGCCCCTTAATTGGAAAAGAAAAGAATTGTGTACTCTAAATTAACATTAAATGAAAAAAACTATTTCAACTTGTTATTGTTTAAATTCTCAGTGGGACAGGAGTTTGGGTGGGAGGATATAATTTCCTTCCCTGTGGATGAGTGGGCAGCAGTTATGGTGTGCCAGGAGTGGGGCACTGCTGGTATAAGATATAACCTTGGACAGACAATAAACTAGACTCATTGAAACTCAACTGAGACATATCAGCACTTTCATTATCTGAGGCACTTCTTCAAGGAACAAATAGTGCTGGAACAGCTCAGACTGCTTTTACACAATAATTTTTATTCCCACTAATTTAATCCTGTGCCTGCTGTTTCCTGGCATAATCTCAGCTTCACTCCAGTGACAAAGGGTCACAAACTTGAAAACATCTGGCATACAATTGGGCTAAACTTCCACTGAAAACTTTGTCTCAACAATGTCTAGCATTACCCCACTATATCTTCCACTCCTTAGCCAAATTTGTTTCTAGTTCAGGAATACATGGGAGGACTTGAACAACAAAACTTTCTTTTCCTAAGTTTAATTGCTACTTTATATCCATCCTTACTCTTTCTCCCTCAAGTAAGAGGAGTTCATGGATGTATTTATCTACAAGTAAGCAGGAATCCAGTTCCTGGGTTGATTTCTAGCAGGATACTTGAGTCCAAAGTGGCGTTCTCAACACCATTTGGTAATGGTCAAGCACACCGTCCTTCTTCATCACCTCTTTGTTCTTGTATTCTATGGGACTGTCTGTGTGCCACCTTCACTTCTATCTATCCTAATGCATCTCCAACAACAGCTTCTATAATATTTTGTACACAGCCATGTTCAAGGATTCAGCCATGACCCCCTTCTCCTCATCAAACATGCTCAACTTAATGACATCACCTTCAAGGAACGGATCAGATTCAACCTCTGCTGATCACACCTAGCTCCACTTCTCTGCGAATCCTCAACTCCACAACTGCCTCTGCTATTACACTACCTGATCAACATTAAGTCTTCGGTGAATCAAAATTTCCACCAAATGAAAATCGGGAAGACTATTGCTTTCAACCGTTGCTCCCTCATCACTGATTCTATCTCTTCCCTGACCATATATTTAGGCTGAACCAGACCATGTGAATCCTTGCTTTCCTGTTGAAACCAGAGCTCGACTTCAATCCTATCATCTTATCCAACAATTCCACCCTCCTGCTTTACCTTTTTAAATGTTTACCTCAGTCCCACCTTAGATGATCTTCTCCAAATTTGTGTCATCTTGGGATTCAATTTTTCCAATTCTGAGCAACAGATGACATCTGTTACGCTGCGGAAAAGTAGCATTTTTACTATTGAAAACAGGAAAACAGAAGTGAAGCTTGATAGAATGGAGGACTTAGAAGACTAGACAACCAGTGAAATCCGTGTGAACTTGATTGTAATTGTTGACAAAATAAATGGCAAATTTTGAATATGCTTAGACCTCATGGAAATATACAGGGGCAATTATTTATTTTAAAGGTTGAAAGTTATGAGTTATTAACTTGGGTATGAACATTTTGAAAAGTTCACTTAACATGGTAAATTTTGTGTGCGGCATGTGGTGCAGTGGTTAGCACTGGGACTACGGCACTGAGGACCCGGGTTCAATTCCTGTCCCCTGTTACTGTCCGTGTTGCATTTGCACATTTTCCCTGTGTCTGTGTGGGTTTCACCCCCACAACCCAAAGATGTGCAGGTTAGGTGGATTGGCCACACTAAATTGCTCCTTAATTGGAAAAAAAAAATAATTGGGTACTCTAAATTTATTTTTTTTAAAACATGATAAATTTTGTTTCCATGTTATTGCATTTAAACCATTAGTTGGTTTTAAACTGGAATGAGTTAGATCACTAACCGGAACCACTAAGCTGGTGTACATTTTGTTTTGTAAAACCAACAATTAGTTCCATGTTATCAATCACAAAGTGGGTCTTGTGGCGCAGTGGGTAGTGCCCTGTCTATGAGCTGGAAGCTCCAGTTTTGATTCCCGCTCCAGGTTTGATTCCCACTCCGGACTTGCAGGCCAAGTATGGTGCATTCATAATGGAGCCAAAACAGGTTGAGAATCAACCTACAAAACTCTTCCAACACGTTAATGGCAGACGGTAAGAGTGGGAGAGACTCCTGGTCAGTGCCCCTCAAGTTAGAAGCCTCTGGCAACCTGCTCCAGGAATAGTTAACTATGGAAAAAGATGAAAGCCTGCCTTAATGCTGGAGGAGAATTGGGAATCAGTCACACAAAGAAACTGACTCTAAATTAAAGCAATATCAAATAATTCATAGAGCGATTGTCAAAACTAAATTAATAAGGCAGTTAACTTACCATTTGCTCTGCATATTAATTTTCTCTCAACTATAAGAAATCTTTGTTTTTCCCTTTTTCATTCAATGTCTGGAGTACTGGGGATATTAATAATATAAGGTTAATGTAGGATCAGTCTGCTTAGAGACAACATTTTGCATGAGTGATATAGAACCTGTCAGAAATCCAGCAGTCAGCACTGAGCTATGTGTCAAACTTGTGCAATCTGGGACTTTGTTTTTGGCAAAGTAAATAGCCTATTATATTTGACAACCTTTTTGGAGGCTGAAAAATATTCCACTGAACCCAAATTTATTTTATTTTTTTTCCAAATACTCCCACTGCTCCATCTGTTTTGCTCATGCTGTAAAGACAGTATTGAATCAGTATTTAACCTGATTTCTAAACTTAACACTTTCAAGTTTGCAAGCGGATACATTGTTCCAACTCTCATTTTCCCCTGGGTGACTCCAACATTGGTACAATTCCACTGGCACCCACATTCCTTCCAGTACCTCACTCAGTGGTCATTTTGCACATATAATACCAGAAATTGAGTCTCAACAAAGTACTCATAGATCATAGCATTTACAGTGCAGAAGGAGGCCATTCTGCACCGGCCCTTACAAAGAGCACCCTACTCCAGCCCGCGTCTCTACCCTATCCCCGTAACCCAGTAACCCCCACTTAACCTTTTTGGACAAAATGGGCAATTTAACATGACCAATCCACCGAACCCGCACATCTTTGGACTGTGGGAGGAAACCGGAGCACCCGGAGGAAAGCCACGCAGACGCAGGCTTGTTTGGGGGCATATCTTGGCATAGGGGACATGAGCTATAGGGGATGGGTGGGAAGCATGCTTTGGCATGGAGAGTATGAGGGGAGACAGGGGATGGGTGGAAGTCATTCCTTGGAATAATGGATATGAAGTAAACTGTTCTGACCCCCTACATGGATGAAAGCCAGGGAGAACGTGCCGACTCCCCACAGACAGTGATCCAAGCCGGGAATTGAACCTGGGACCCTGGAGCTGTGAAGCAACTGTGCTAACCACTATGCTCCCATGCTTCAACCAAGGGAAGCATCACAGCAGTTGACCGATATCTAATTTATCTACATTTCAGCAGAGGCCTATTGAGGAATGTAATCCCTTCCAACTCCCTGCCTCCTTTTGCATAACCCTGAAATTCAGTAACCATTTTATTTATTCTTTCACAGGATGTGGGCATTGTTGGCAAGGCAAGTATTTATTACCAATCCCTAATTGCCCTTGAGAAAGTGGAGGTGAGATGTGTTCTTGAACTGTTGCAAACCAGGTGGTGTAGTGTTATGGGTCAGGGTTTAGAGAACATCTATGTATATCATGGAGTTCACCTGACCTACAGCTTTTAATAGATTTTGGTTATGAGGAGCACAAGGGCCCACTTTCCAGGTGTTATGCAACAGAGATCCTAAGTATTTTCAAACAAAAAATGTTTAATCTATGAATCCAGTTAACATTTCATTAACACACAATAAACATCTTATCAACTGCCAACACAAATACAGTACTCTATAGGTAACCCTTAATAACTTACCTAACAACATCCAAAAGCTAAACACCCTTTTTTCCTACAGAACAGTAGGTTTGTATTCCTTACAGAAAACAGGTATTACTTTGAAGTTATCAAGTGGTCTGGAGACATTCTTTAGCATGCAGAGAGAGAGACCAAAAATACACCTTCTTTGTTTGAATGCAGCTCTCAACTGAAAAGGAAACCAAAAAACTCAGAGCCACGCTAAAAAAGCCGAGTCCCACCGGCACCGTCCATACCACCTCTTCCCGGCGGGACCTCGGCATGGATGCATCTGGGGGCAGCCTGGTGGGGGGGGGGAAGGGGGTCCGACCCCAGGGGGGGCCTCCGTTGTGGCCTGGCCCGCGATCGGGGCCTACCGATCGGCGGGCCGGCCTCTCGGGCTGGGGGCCTCTTCTGTTCCGCGCCAGCCCTTGTAGCCCTACACCATGTTGCGTCGGGGCCGGCACGGGGAAGGGAGCCACTGCACATGTGCGCATTGGCGCTGGTCCCACTGCACAAGCGCGCATTGGTGAGGGTCCCACTGTGCATGTGCAGACCTGCGGCACCCATCTGATGCCGGGGACCGGCAGCTGGAGCGGCGTGGGTCGCTCCAGTGCCGTGCTGGCCCCCTGAAGGGGTCAGAATTGCTGCTCCTGAGGCCATGTTGAAATGCAACGCCATTTATGACGGCGTCAACACTTAGCCTCAGCATCAGAGAATACCGCCCAAGGTCCCTCGTCAGGATGGTGTGTGGCTTGGAGGGTAACTTGCAGGTGGTGGTGTTACCATATATCTACTCCAATGGGAGAATGAGGTGCACAGGGCTTGTTTGGGGGCATATCTTGGCATAGGGGACATGAGCTTTTGGGGATGGGTGGGAAGCATGCTTTGGCATGGAGAGTATGAGGGGAGACGGGGGATGGGTGGAAGTCATTCCTTGGAATAATGGACAGGAAGTAAACTGTTCTGACCCCCTACATAGATGGAACTTGAATAGCATCCGATTCCTCTCCTGCACCTCAGAGTATCGGCTACTCAGGTGACTAGGGGCGGAACTTCCTCCCAATTGGAGGAGTTCCCACAGAATATAAACCCCGCCCTGGAAGCAATTCGTGGAAAGAAACCCTGTGGGGAGTGGAGAGGAGTGATTATTGTGACTAAAATGAGTTGTACCCTGTCAGCCTGTCCTCTCGTGGAGTCTTTGCCTAGGTCTACAACATTGGCGATGAGGATCAAGTGGAGCTGCTGTAAGTGGCAAGTGCTGCAAACTCAGACCATTTTTTACCTACCTCGGGGGGCCACTCTCCAACCGGCAAGCATGGTATACATAGTTAAACTCGAGCCAGGGCAGCACGTGCAGTGGTTAGCACTGCTGCCTCATGGCGCCGAGGACCCGGGTTCGATTCCGGCCCCGAGTCGCTGTCCATGTGGAGCTTGCACATTTTCCCCCTGTCTGTGGGTCTCACCCCCACAACCCAAAAAGATGTGCAGGGTAGGTGGATTGGCCACGCTAAATTGCCGCTTAATTGGAAAAAAAATAATTGGGTACTCTAAATTTAAAAAAAAGTAATCTCGAGTCTTTTGATGTGCATAGGGGACATAAGCTATAGGGAATGGGTGGGAAGCATGCATTGGCATGGGGAGTATATGGGGAGATAGGGGATGGGTGGGAAGCATGCTTTGGCATGGGGAGTATGAGGGGAGATAGGGGATGGGTGGGAAGCATGCTTTGGCATGGGGAGTATGAGGGGAGATAGGGGATGGGTGGAGGTCATTCCTTGGAATAAAGGACATGAAGTAAACTGTTACTTCCTGCTACACGGTCAGAGCTTGAATCGCATAGCATTGGGCCCAATATGTTGAAAGACTTCAACTTTCTTTCTGCACAAACAGCATCACCAGTGACTAGCGACAGACCATCACCTTACTGCCCGCCGTTGGCGGACCGACTTATGCACTAACCAGGAACTTCACTTAGCCTGACAGGCCGGACGGGTTGGCATTCGCTACGCTGATCCACCGGGTGGGTCGTCACCTAAATCCACAGCCCCCGTTTATGGTCCGATGGTACGATTTCCATACCGCTTCACAGACGCCGGCGGGGTCCACTGGGGAATATTTGGTGCGCTTACAGGGATTTGTTCCCCCCTGCACGTTCACAGCTGCCCTGGTTGAATCGCAACGGGACCGGGAGACACAGCGGAAGCTACTAATGGAGACCCCCCTGACCCTTACCTGGCTGTAGTCATAGCGCTCGCCCAGGAAAGCGACGATCGCATGCTCCAGGAACTCCAGGGCCTGGCGGTCCTGAACATTGGGCGTCGCCAAGACTGTCGACCGACAACTACCGAAAGATGCTGCTAAACGGACACCCCACCGAGACGGAACTGGACAGGGGAGCGGCAGTTTCAGTCATCAGTCTTTGCACGTTTATCGCCATCCGGACAGGTCTTCAGCCACTATAGCTTCACGGCACAGGGGCCCCATTGGCCACATATACCAGAGAGCCCTTAGAAATCGAGGGCACTGCCCACGTGGCATTCAGAGACCAGTCCGCATACCTCCCATTAGTGGTAGTCCACAGCAACGGGCCAAGCCTATTGGGGTGTGATTGGCTGCGTCAACTACATTTGGATTGGCAATGTGTGTGCCAGATGTACCCTCGTGGACTGGTTGGAGTGTTGTCCAAGTTCCCTTCAGTTTTCACCGAAGGCCTCGGGACCATTAAAGGAGCAATGGCCACGATCAATGTGGAAGAAAACGCACAGCCCCGATATTTCCACGCCCACCCTCTGCCGTACACACTTTGCGCCAAGGTATACCGGGAATTGGACCCTTTGGTGCACCTGGGCATTATTCGCCCTCTCCACTATGCCAATTGGGCTGCACCTGTTGAAGCTGGATGGGTGGGTGCGGTTCTATGGGGAGTATAAAATGACTGTAAACTGGGTATCTCACCTTGACCGTTACCGGTCCCTCGGATCGAGGATCTCTATGCCTGGCTCAGTGGAGGAAAAGTGTTCACTAAGCTGGACATGAGCCATGTGTACTTGCAGCTGGTGCTTGAGCCAAGTTCCTGGAAATATGTGACGATCAATACCCATTGGAGATTGTACAAGTATACGCGATTGCCGTTCGGAGTCCCCTCGGCTTATTTGATATTCCAGAGGGTTATAGAGAATATCTTGCGAGGGTTGCCAAGGGTGACCGTCTACCTGGACAATGTTCTCATCACTGTGACCTTGCATCAGGAACACGTGGAGAACCTAACCGAGGTCCTCGAGCGGTTTGATCAAGTCGGGGTCCACCTCCGCAGGGTGAAGTGCGTTTTCCATGCACTTGAGGTCATGTATCTCGGCTACCGGGTAGACAGCTGACCCTCCATCCAGTGGAGGAAAAGGTGCGGGTGATTCACCAGGCCCCATCCCTCCTGACCAAATAGAGCTCTGCTCTTTCCTTGGCCTAGTGAACTACCCAGGATGGCCATGCTGCTCAGTCCACTCCGAAGGGGGGACAGGAATGGGACTGAGGCACCAGAAGGCATTTCACAAGATAAAGCAGCGCCTCTCGTCAGAGGAATTGCTGACCACTTTGACCTGGACAAGCTCCTGCTCCTCACGTGCGACGCCTTGCCATATGGTGTCAGGGCGGTTCTGGCACACCACATGGGCAGCACGGTGGCACAGTGGTTAGCACTGCTGCCTCACACCTCCAGGGTCCCAGGTTCAATTCCAGCTTTGGGTGACTGTGTTAGAATTGCTGCTCCTGAGGCCATGTTGAAATGCGACCCCCCCCCCAACAAGGTGCTCCCTCCCTGCTGGGAGGTGCGCTGCAGCCCCCCTTGCTATCATACTTCCTGCGCTAGCTATCCCCGCTACTGTGGTGGCCCCCCTTCCCGGGCTGGTCTTATCCTGTCTGCTCCCTCTGCCTACGCCTCACCCTTACCTGCGGGCCGCTGCCCTCACCCTTCCCTGTGATCAGGTCTTTCTGATCAAAGTGAGTACAGTCCCACTCAAACATAGTGTGTGCCCATCATTGTTCTTTCTTTCTCTCTTTCCTCCTCTGCTTTGACTTCAGCGTTGTCTTGCCTGCCCCTTGTCCAGACTATTCGTCCAAACAAACTCGTCCGCCTCCGCTGGGGTGTTGAAGTAGTGTTCCTAATTTAGGAATGTGACCCAGAGCCTGGCTGGGAACAGCATTCCAAATTTTACTCCGTTCCTGTACAGGACCGATTTGCCTGGTTAAATTCGGCCCTGCGTTTTGTCAAGTCAGCCCCAATGTCTTGATAGACCATGATTCTGTGTCCTCCCCAGTTACTCGTCTTCGTCTGTCTCGCCCACCTCAGGATCCTCGCACGATCCTGATGCCGATATAGTTTCGCGATTATCGCCCTTGGTTGTTCCCCCGCCTTCGGCTTTGGCCGGAGCGACCCCTGTGCTCTGTCGATCTCCGGGGGGGTTGGTGAAGCTGTTCCTCCCGACTAGGTTGCCCAACATTTGGGCCACATTGCTCGTCGGGTCCCTGTCATTCGATCCCCTCTGGCAAGCCCACAATCCGAATGTTTTGGCATGAGGACCTATTCTCCTTGTCCTGAACTTTCCCCTTCAAGCTCCTCTGGGTCAGCACCAATCTTTTGATTTCGGCCTCCAGAGCAACAATCCTGACGCATTCTACAGCTCGAGGAACGTTTTTTCCTGCGCCTCCACCTTCTTCCCCAGTCCATCGATTGCCGTTTGCATGGCGACCAACGCCTCTGTTACTGCCACGTAAACCGCCACCTGGATTTCCACCTTTATTGCCTCTCTCATCGTGGCCACCTCCTTCATAAGGAATGTCTTCCATCCATCTCCAGGCGGGGGTTGGGGGGGAGGGGCGCGGGGCTGCTGGGAGGCTGATGCTCGAGTCATCAGTCTCCCTCTCTCTCTGGGGTAGTCGGGACCCCCTCTCCTCCTGGGTCCACCGGCACACCCGCCTGTTGTTCGTGTCCTTTTCCTCCGCTCCTGTCATCTCTATGGCCTCTCGAGCTCCCCTATGCTGGCATGCTGGCTCTCTTCCTTCCCATTCTTAATTAAGGGTGTGATGTTATCAAATTTCCAGGCTAATTTCGCCCAAAAGTGCCTATTTGGCTATGTTCTGGAGAAGAGCCACCTGATGTGCATCTGCTCAGCACATTGATGCACTATCAATTACGACGAGACGAGATTAGAGAGTAATCGAGGCTTTATTAAGCAGAGATGTGTTGCCTCCTACAGCTGCTGCCGAAATGGCTGCAGCTTGGTGAGCATACACATTTATACTCCGCCTACTGGGCGGAGCCAGCAGGCAGGGATCTACCCCCGTACCTGTAGTACAGGAACCTTACCATATTACTTCTCATCTACGTCATATATACAAACAGTGTTGACTACCACATTCACCCCCTGTTAAAAAAGAGTCCAGCGGGGGTGGTGGAAAAACTATTTACATGTATGTGAGCATTTTTAAAGTGTACAGTTTGGAGAAAGTTCACAAATTTAACCGGTCGGGTGCCTTGATCCTCCGTTGTGAGCGCCGCAGTCCCGGTGGTGATGCAGGCGCCGGCTTGGTCGCCGGTGACTCTGGGAGCATGTAGTCCTCATCTTCATCCCTGGGTGGAACCAATGGGAGGACGGATCGTCCTGGAGCGGGGGCTGTGGTGAGGTGTGCTGGGGGGAGGATGGGTGGCGCCGGGGCAGTTGAGGGGGGGGGGGGGACCCAGCTGGTGCCAGGTCCCTGAGGGAGACTGTGTCTTGGCGGCTGTTGGGGTACGCCACGTAGGCGTACTGCGGGTTTGCATGGAGTAGCTGTACCGTCTCGACCAACACGTCCGCCTTGTGGAGCCGCACGTGCTTGCGGAGGAGAACAGGTCCTGGAGCTGCCAGCCACGTTGGGAGCGAAAACCCGGACTTCCTAGGGAAGGCAAGGAGGCGTTCATGGGGGGTTGCATTAGTCACAGTGCAAAGTAGCGATCGGATGGAATGGAGGGCGTCGGGGAGGACCTCCTGCCAGTGGGAGATCGAGAGATTTTTAGACCGTAGGGCCAGCTGGACAGCCTTCCAGACCGTCCCATTCTCCCTCTCCACCTGCCCGTTTCCCCGGGGGTTGTAGCTGGTCGTCCTGCTTGAGGCAATGCCCTTGCTGAGCAGGAATTGACGCAGCTCATCACTCATAAAGGAGGATCCCCGGCCGCTGTGGACGTAAGCGGGGAAACCGAACAGAGTCAAGATGCTATTGAGGGCTTTGATGACAGTGGCAGACGTCATATCGGGGCATGGAATGGCGAAGGGGATCTGGAGTATTCGTCGACCACGTTAAGGATGTACGTGTTTCGGTCGGAGGAGGGGAGGGGCCCTTTGAAATCCATGCTGAGGCGTTCAAAGGGACGGGAGGCCTTCACCAGGTGCGCTCGGTCTGGCTGGTAGAAGTGCGGTTTGCACTCCGCGCAGACCTGGCAGTCTTTGGTGATCGCCCTGACTTCCGCAATGGAGTAGGGTAGGTTGCGGGCCTTTATGAAGTGAAAGAACCGGGTGACCCCCTGGGTGACAGAGACCATCGTGTAGGGCCCTTGAGTCGGTCCACTTGTGCGCTGGCACATGTACCTCGGGATAGGGCATTGGGGGGCTCGTTGAGCTTACCGGGGCGATAAAATATCTCGTAATTGTAGGTGGAGAGCTCGATCCTCCATCTCAAGATTTTTTATCATTCTTGATCTTGCCCTGCTGTGTATTATTGAACATGAAGGCAACCGACCATTGGTCAGTGAGGAGAGTGAATCTCCTACTGGCCAGGTAATGCCTCCAATGCCGCACAGCTTCAACGATGGCATCCTCCTTTTCGATGGAGGATGTCCGAATTTCGGAGGCATGGAGGGTGCGGGAAAAGAATGCGGGTCTGCCTGCCTGGTTGAGGGTGGCGTCCAGAGCGACGTCTGATGCATCGCTCTCAACTTGAAAGGGGAGGGTCTCGTCGACCGCATGCATCGCGGCCTTGGCAATGTCGGCCTTGATACGGTTGAAGACCTGGTGAGCTTCGGCCGTCAGGGGGAAAACTGTGGAGTGAATGAGTGGGCGGGCCTCGTCCGCATAGTTAGGGACCCACTGGGCATAGTATGAGAAGAACCCCAGGCATCGTTTGAGGGCCTTGGGGCAGAGGGGGAGGGGGAGTTCCATGAGGGGGCGCATTCGGTCGGGGTCGGGCCCTAGAACTCCGTTTTGCACCACATAGCCAAGGATGGCTAAGCAGCTGGTGCTGATCACGCACTTCTCCTTGTTATACGTTAGGTTCAGGAGTTTGGCGGTGTGGAAAAATTTGAAAAGGTTAGCATTGTGGTGCTGCTGGTTGTGGCCGCAGATGGTGACGTTATCAAGGTACGGGAAGGTGGCCCGCAGTCCGTACCGGTCAACCATTCGGTCCATCTCCCGTTGGAAGACCGAGACCCCATTAGTGACGCTGAAGGGAACCCTAAGGAAGTGGTAAAGGCGGCCGTCTGCTTCGAACACAGTGTATTGGCGATCCGCCTTGCAGATGGGGAGCTGGTGGTAGGCAGATTTCAGGTCCACTGTAGAGAAGACCCGGTACTGTGCAATCTGATTGACCATATCAGATATGCGTGGGAGGGGGTAGGCGTCGAGCTGCGTGTACCAATTGATGGTCTGACTGTAGTCAATGACCATCCTGTCTTTCTCCCCAGTCTTTACAACTACCATTTGGGCTCTCCAGGGGCTGTTGCTGGCCTCGACGATGCCTTCCTGCAGTAGCTGCTGGACCTCCGACCTGATGAAGGTCCTGTCCTGGGCACTGTACCGTCTGCTGCTGGTGGCGACGGGTTTGCAATCCGGGGTGTGGTTTGCAAACAGGGAAGGTGGGTCGACCTTAAGGGTCGTGAGGCCGCATACAGTAAGGGGTGGTAGGGGCCCGTCGAATTTCAGAGTTAGACTTTGGAGGTTGCACTGGAAGTCCAGGTGGAGTAGCAAGGCAGCGCAGAGGTTGGGGAGGACGTAGAGCCGGAAGTTGCTGAACTCTGCGCCCTGGACAGTGAGGGTGGCGGTGCAGTACACCCGGATCTCCACGGAGTGGGATCCAGAGGCCAGGGAGATTCATTGGGTGATGGGGTGTACTGCGAGGGAGCAGCGCCTTACCGTATCGGGGTGGATGAAGCTCTCCGTACTCCCGGAGTCGAGAAGGCAAGGTGTCTTGTGGCCATCGACTTTCACCATCGTTGTCGTTGTTGCGAGATTGTGTGGCCGGGACTGGTCGAGCGTGATGGAGGCGAGCTGCGGCTGGCGTTGGTGGGCCCCAGGCTGGTCGGCGGCGGTTGCAGGCGATGAGCGGCCCGATGAGGTGCCCAACGGGTAGGAGTCCTGAGGTGCCGTCCAAAATGGTGCCGAAGATAGTGGCGCCCATGGGGCGCATGTGGCGGGCGGCGTTAAAGGTGGTGGCGCCCACAGGCCGCACGTGGGTTGCGGGGAAGAAAATGGCGGCGCCAACGGGTCGCACGTGGGGGGTGCAGGAACAATGGGCCTGGTTACAGCGGTGATCGACCGGGCCTGGCATACCGCAGCGAAATGTCCTTTCTTCCCGCAGGCCTTGCAGATTGCGCTCTGAGCCGGGCAGCGCTGCCGGGGGTGCTTTGTCTGCCCGCAGAAATAGCACTTGGGGCCCCCCGGGGTTGGCTGGCTGCCGCACGGCGCAGGCTTGGCTGGGGGTGGTCGTTGGTGGGGTCCACGATGTCCAGGAGGGGGGTGCCGTGCGGTTGGGGGCGTACGCTTGTACATTACGGGAGGCTACTGTTAGTGAGGTCGCGAGTTTCTTGATCGCCGCGAGGTCGAGTGTACCCCTTCTAAGAGGCGCTGTCGGATGTACGCCGACCGTATGCCCATAACGAAAGCGTCCCTGATTAGGAGTTCGGAATGTTCAACGGCCGAAACTGCCTGGCAATCGCAGTTCCTCGCCAAGGCGTGCAGGGCACGCCCAAAATCTTGCAAGGACTCACCGGCGAGTTGTTGCCGCGTGGACAGGAGGTGCCTGGCGTAAAGTTTGTTGATCGGCCGGATGTAGGTCTCTTTCAGAAGCGCCATGGCCTCAGTGTAGATGGGCGCATCCTGGATAAGGGGAAAAATATCAGAGCTCAACCGTGTGTACAGGATCTGGAGTTTCTATGCTTCTGAGGGTTGTTCTGTCATTGATCCAATGTAGGCCTCAAAGCAAGCTAGCCAGTGGTCGCAGGCCGACGTGGCGTTGTCTGTTTGAGGGTGCAGCTGCAGGCGATCTGGCTTGATGCGTAGATCCATCGCTGTAAGATCTCTGCTTAATAAATTGATGCACTATCAATTACGACGAGACAAGAGTAGAGAGTAATCGAGGCTTTATTAGACAGAGATGTGTTGCCTCCTACAGCTGCTGCCGAAATGGCTGCAGCTTGGTGAGCACACACATTTATACTCCGCCTACTGGGCGGAGCCAGCAGGCAGGGATCTACCCCCGTACCTGTAGTACAGGAGCCTTACCGTATTACTTCTCATATACATCATATATACAAACAGTGGTGACTACCGCACACATCACCGTCACCGGAAGTCATAACAACATTTCTTAAAACTATCAAGGCTATAGTTAATTTAACTTCTATTATGCTGAGCTAGCCTTTTCTCCCCCAATAGGATTCCATTGCATTTTCTCACTAACAGTAAGCTAAAGGGAACGGATTGAATCCCAGCTCTTTTGACATCGATACCCAGGGGCTTGTTAATGCTCACCCGAGGGGGGCAGGAGGCAAAACAGAACATTTGCTGAGAGCCACAGTGAAGTGGGAGTAGACCTCAAATCCCTGAAGTGGACTGTGTTTGGTAAACTCATGTAGAGTAACCCCTTGGGCTAAATACCAAAGGGGATCAAGTGCCCCCAGAAACATGATTAAATGGTGGAATTATAAACAGCAAAGATTGGTACTGAAAGACTGGTGTAGCTCCACTCTCTGAAACCCAGCTTAAGGATATAAGGATTAAGAGCAGGGGCTGGTTTAGCATAGTGGGCTAAACAGCTGGCTTGTAGTGTAGAACAAGGCAGCAGCGTGGGTTCAATTCCCGTACCGGCCTCCCAGAACAGGTTTAGCGCAGTGGGCTAAACAGCTGGCTTGTAATGCAGAACAAGTCCAGTAGCACCGGTTCAATTCCCGTACTGGCCTCCCCGAACAGGCGCTGGAATGTGGCGACTAGAGACTTTTCACAGTAACTTCATTGAAGCCTACTTGTGACAATAAGCGATTATTATTATTATTATTATTAACAGCTTTTTATGGGTTATTCTTCAGTACACTTCTTTCTTTTAGTGGAATCTTTTGAATTCCTGCAAATTCACCGTACTGGACTGCACAAATGCCTAGGCCTGCAGATAATTATGAAAAGACTGATATTTCTCAGATTACAGTATAGTTTCAGTATATGCTCGTGATTGGGATTGTGTAACCAGCGATATCACTGTGCAGGATTCTCCGATGCTGAGTTATAAAACCACGTTTTGGTTTCGGCGATTAAAAGCGAATTATAAAAATGCCATGAGTTTTGCACCTGGACTGTCTCAGAGTGCAGGTTATAATTTTACAGGATTTGCATAAAGGAATCTTTCTCCTTGCTGTGTTGTGTAAATAAAGCAATGTCTTCAGAACACTAACCCCTTTGTGCTTTTGTTGCACCTTTGCACCAAAGTTTTATTAGGAAAGGAGCAAATTACATGGTTATTGATTGAATCGTCCCAAAAGGTAGCTGACCATTTGCCAAAATACACTTCCATGGGTGCCAGCAGCCTCCAGTACAAGCCTTGAATTGTCAGTGTCTCTTATTTAACCAAAGGTTATTTGAGGAGGAGGGAAACATCACAGCTAATCCCAGTCCGGTCTTCATCAATGACTCCTTTCCAGCTGGATACCAGTCAGAAAGATGATGCGGCCCTCACTAATTGTAGTCTGGGAGAAAGCATGACACACATAGCAACCACTGAACAAGCCAGCAGTAAAGGTCATGTCTGTCATGAATTATCTGCCCTATTCTTACTTTTACGAAAAGCTGATGAAGTTTATCGAGCAGAACTCCTGCCAGTAACAGAGAAAACATGTTTTCAAAAACTATTTGGCTGACGAAAGCAACAGACCTCGTTATCAGGTCTGTGTTAAGCTGGGTGACCTTTTTTTTTGCTAATGTTGCTATGGCATTGTTGTTATGCAATATATACATTTATCAAATGTCTAATTTTACACTCTGAAGAAAGAAACAGCCGTATTGTTGGAAATAGTCAACTGAGTAAAGTGTTCTGTCAGTAAGAGGAACTCAGATACTAAATCTTGCAGTAGAATGCAGTTACTCGTAAATCAAAATCCCAGCTGGTATCAAAGCAGCTCCCCTATACCAAACTGTTATTTTCCAAGATCATTTAACCAATTCAGACTGAAAAATAGAGACCTGGAAAGTCCCAGGTTCAATGCAAGGGCTGTGCTGAACTATACGTTCTTAGCTGGGACAAGATGCTCGGCCAGCTTTAGTGAACTAGGAAGGAGAAAAATCGGTCAGGGTTTTAACTCAGTCCTCAACTGGAAACTTTATGCAAATAACCAGTCAACAATCATTGCCTGAGGCCACATATGGCGAACAATCTCTTGTGCCAGGTGCCAGAAGGCTCCCTGTATCCCTGAAACTAAATCTGAGAATGAGCTAACAGCTTCAAGAGATTAAGGGGAAAACAATTGTAATTTCCTCCTACTTTTTCCACATAAAAACAGGAAAATGTATGAGATCTGAAATGGCTGGGAAGGGTTCTGGTGGGCAAAACACCGAACCTTAACTGGAAACACTAAAAAAATCAAATGTGATCTTATTTCAAAGTCTGTCATTTTTGTCTTTTAAAAGGGATTTGGGGCTGAATAATTGGAGGGATAAAAGTGTTTCAAGCTCTGGAAGCGATTCAGAATTTGTTTAGAACACTGATCTGGTCCCACTTGGAAAACTGTATACATTTCTGCTCACTGTGCTTTAAGAAAAATATCCAAGCATTGGAGAGAGTATGGAACATGATAGTTACATTGCTAAACAGGATTATGGCACCAAGTTATGAGGAGAGGCTATTGAAGCAAGGAGTGTTTACAACAGGGAAGAAAAGGCTTGAATGATCTTATTAAAGAATTCAAGATCCCAAAGTGCATATAAATCAATATGATTAACAAAGTCACAGATTCTACAAGAAGATATAGCCTAAAATTCACTATCCCGTAAAATAGGGATTTAAGTTTATAGTAGTGAATATATGTAATGGACAGCTCGGTCAGGCAATGGGGACTGCTGATATCAGTACATTTAAAAGATAAATACTGCAATAAAAAATGAATAGAAGGGTGTGAGGGATAATGTAGGATAAGATATTTCCTAGAAATTTGGGGTCAGATATGTGAATTGCAACGGTCTTTTCCATACCTCTATTCCTATGTGATGTAAGAAGTTTGATATTTCAAATTGTTTCCTCTGTGATGAAGATGCTGACTCAAGCTGGAGTACCTTTCCACAGTCTTCAATTCCTCTCCGTTATTGTAGAAGTGACTGTCATGTGTAAGTCACAACAGTCAATATTATGGGCCCTGAGAAACATCTCAGCCTCACTTAATTCTCTCCACATATATCAGGGGCCACTGGAAGACAGGGACCCATCATGGATTTGCACCACACATTAGCCATTTTATGTGCACAGATGGCATATGAAAGGGAGGCCATACAGCACTGTCAGTAAAACTGGTAATAATACCAAGCAGGTTACAAGTGTGCAGCAACCATTCATAACCTGTGTCAGAATCCTCCTCATTTCACAGTTTAAAAAAATAAATTTATTCAGGCATTTTCATAAAAACCGAAGCAGAAGCAGAATTATACACCATTATAAATAACCAATACCCACTACACCCCGCCCCGCTCCCCATCCTCGCCCCCCTTCTCCCATCCTTCCCCATTTTAACCCTCTTACCTCCCCTACCCTCCCCTTTTGCTGACCCCTCAATCCTCCTTAAAGAAGTCAATGAAGGGCTTCCACCTCCGAGCGAACCCATCAACCGACCCCCTCAGGACAAACCTGACCTTCTCCAGCCTCAGGAATTCTTCCAGGTCACACACCCATACCCCCATGTTCGGCAACTCCGAGTCCCTCCATCCAAGTAAGATCCATTTCCCGGCCATCAGGGAGTCAAAGGCCAAGACATTGGCATTCCTTGCCCCTGGACTCCCAGGTGTTCCGAAAACCCGAATATCACTACCTCCGGACTCGTGGCCACCTTCACCCCCAGTACCGCGGACATTACATCAGTAAACCCCTGCTCGAACCCCTTTAGCTTCGGACATGCCCAAATCATGTGGATGTGATTCGCAGGCCTCCCCGTACATCGCCCACATCCAATCATCTACCCCCACAAAAAATCTACTCATCCACGCTACCATCATATGTGCCCTGGGAAGTACTTTAAACTCGCACACGACAAGGATGCATTCACCCTCTGCAGGGCCTCAGCCCACGTCCCGGACTCCACCTCCCCATCTAGCTCCTCCTCACGCTTCTGCTTTATATCCCCCACTGGGGCCCCCACCAAATCCATCAGCTCCTTATAGACCTTGGACACCTTCCCCTCTCCTATCTCCTCCTTTGACAGTTCCGAATCCTGCAACCCCAAGGGCAGTAACCCAGGAAAAGACGGCATCTTTCTCCTCACAAAATCCCGAAACTGCAAGTACCTGAAACCGTTCTCCCTGGACAGCTCATACTCTTCCTCCAGGTCCTCCAATTTCACGAAACTGTCCCCTATGAACAGGTTGCCGAATCGTTCAATCCCTGCCTGCCTCCACCCCTGAAACTCGCACCCAGCACCCCCCGGTGTAAACCTATGATTGCCACAGATTGGTTCCCACACCAAAGCATCCGCCAGTCCCAAATGCTGCCTCCACTGCCCCCCTCATACTCAAGGCCGACACCACCACTGGGTGCATGGTGTGCCTGGCCAGCGAGAACAGCAGAGGCGCCGTTAACAATGCCCTTAAGCTTGTTCCCCTGCAAGAAACCATCATCATCGGCCCCCATGCTGACCCCTCCCCCACTACCCATTTCCTAACCATGGTGATGTTTGCCGCCCAGTAGTCGTTTATATTCGGCAATGCCACCCACCCTCCCCCACCCCAGCTCCAAAAAAGTCCTCTTGATCCGTGGGGCCCTCCCCGCCCACACAAACCCAGATATCAGTGTGTTAAACTTTTTAAAGAACGACTTTGGGACAGAGATTGGGAGGTTTTGAAATACAAACAGGAACCTTGGCAGCATTGTCATCTTTACTATCTGCACCCATCCCGCCAGTGACAGCGGCAGCACATCCCACCTCTTGAAGTCCCCCTTCATCTGCTCCACCAGCCGAATCAAATTCAACTTGTGTAGCTGCGCCCAACCCCGTGTCACCGGAATGCCCAGTTATCTAAAACGAGCCCCAATACTTTAAACAGCAGCTCAACTAACCTCCTCTCCTGCCCTCTAGTCTCAATCGGGAATACCTCACTCTTTCCCATGTTCAACTTGTACCGGGATAACCGGCCAAAATTCTCCAAAATCCCCATGATTCCCCCAATGACACCCAATGGGTCTGAAATGTATAACAACAGGTCACCGCATACAACAAAACCATGTGCTTGACGACCCCCCGCACTATCCGCACAATCCCTCAACGGTCTAAGCGCCATTGCCAGTGGCTCTATTGCCAAGGAAAAAAGCAACGGGGCTGGCGGGCACCCCTGCCTCATCCCCCGATGCAGCCCTTAATATCCCGAACTCACCCGGTTTGTCCACACAGTTGCAACCGGTGCCTTGTATAGCAGCCGACCCAGTCCACAAACCCCTGCCCGAACCCAAACCGCCCAGCACCTCCCACAGATATCACCAGGCCACTGCCACCTCCACCCCCTGCACCTCTGGAGGCATCATAATTACATTGAGCAGCCTTCTCACATTCGCCAACAGCTGTCTCCCTTTCGTGAACCTTTTATGGTCCTTGCCTATCACCCCCTGTGACACAGTCCTTAATTCGCGAAGCCAACACCTTGGCAGCAGCTTGGCGTCTACATTCAATAGCGATGTTGGGCGATACGATACACACTGCTCCGGATCCTTGTCCTTTTTCAACATCAAAGGGATGGATGCCTGCGATAGAGTGTACGGGAGAGTTTCCCCCTCTCCCTTTCCTCATTATATGCTCTCACAACAGTGGCCCCAGTTCCCCCCAAACGCTTTATTAAACTCCACCAGGAACCCATCCGGGCCCGGGGCCTTCCTTGCAACCACCCTTCCCATCTCATCCTTTGTTCTGCCAATCTACCTCGCTGCCTCTTGCTTTCTCAGCTGGTGGGCCAGCCCTTCTCACCATATTCATATACTGCCCCTCTGGCCCTCCGTAGCTGCCCACCGCCTTCCCATGGACACTAATCCAAACTCCATCAGGAGCCTCTACCCCTCCCTCCTTCAACAGACCCGCCTCCGGCAGCTCCGAATACCTCCTGTCTACCCTCAGGATCTCCTCCACCAGTCTTGCCAACTCTGCCCGTTCCACCTTCTCCCTATGTGCCGGAACCGAAATGATCTCCCCCCCGAACCACTGCCATGAGTGCCTCCCACAGGGGCAGCACGGTGGCACAGTGGAAAGCACTGCAGCCTCACGGCACCAAGGTCCCAGGTTCGATCCCAGCTCTGGTTCACTGTCCGTGTGGAGTCTGCACATTCTCCCTGTGTCTGCGTGGGTTTCGCCCCCACAGCCCAAAGATGTGCAGGGTAGGTGGATTGGACATGCTAAATTGCCCCTTAATTGGAAAGAATTAATTGGCTACTCTAAATTTAATAAATAAATAAATCCCTGCAATGATAGAATTATTAAACTGGTCATGAATGGTATGATCTCCACTGAAAGGGAGATTTTCCAAAACTGTTTGAAAGAGAAATGTTTATCTTTGAAAATTCTCACAACGGCCCAGCAGGTAAATGCAGATGAGAAGATCACAGATTGATTCCCAGTATTAATCGGGTGATTTCAGCCAGATCAGTCGTTGGAATGCGACCACTGGCCTCACTACGTCTGGGCCAAGGGAGAGAAAATAATCACTTTGGGTTTCCACTCCTATTATTTGAAGAAGGTTGCATGTGTGTGAATGTATGTGTCAGATGAGGACTGTCAGAAACTCCTGCGATGGTCCCATGATCAAGTTGGCCTTTTATACTCGCTGGCTAGAAGTGTAAATAATGTCCAATTTGGAAAAGTACAAGAGCACTGTTGGTGTCTGGCCGTCTGTATTCCAGCAACAATGGGCACATTTTGACCAGGGTGGCATTAAAGTGTAAAAAACCCAAAACATAGATTTTGACTAGGAAATCAAGAAGTATTTCCTAGCATTTGATCCTGAAATCAGATAGTTTTGAGAAAATAGCACTCTTAAAGGAGTCCATGGTGGAATTTCATGTTCACCCATATTTCTGCTGTAGCAGGGGATCAAATTATTGTTGAACAAACATGTATAGTGTACGATTATAAAAAATGTAGCATTGGATAGAAAAATGTGACTTTGGGTCTGTGGTTCCCAATGTTTTTTTTTCCCATGTTATTTCTGGGTCTATTATGCACTAATTGATAGAGATTGATTGCAACAACAATTGTATCAACTACCAGGATTCTGGAAAGCGAACTAGATGGACCTTGGTCCATTTTCATTTAGAAATTCCTGATTCTGTGATTATTCAGAATGCTTGAACCCTAATCGTTGCTGTCAAATTGTGCCATCCTCTGGTGAAAAGATGTATTACTGACACAAATGGACACACTGAAATTATGGGAATCTTAGGGGAATTTGGCCGGTTTTTGGGGTACAAGCTTAATATGGGGAAGAGCAAGTTGTTTGTGGTTCAGGCGAGAGGTCAGGAGAGGAGACTGGGAGAACTGCCATTTAGAGTGGTAGGGGACAGTTTTAGGTACTTGGGTATTCAGGTGGCAAGGGATTGGGACAGGCTACACAAATTGAACCTGGCCCGGTTGGTGGACCAGATGAAGGAGGATTCCCGGAGATGGGATGCGCTCCCGTTGTCTCTGGCGGGTAGGGTGCAATCGGTAAAAATGATGGTCCTCCCGAGGTTCCTTTTCATTTTCCAGTGCCTCCCCATCTTCATCCTTTTTTAAGCGGATCAGTAAGATTATCGTGGGCTTTGTGTGTGGGGGGTAAGCCCCCGCGGGTGAAGAGGGCAATGCTCGAGCGGAGTCGGGGAGATGGTGGTCTGGCGTTGCCGAATTTCAGTAATTACTACTGGGCGGCTAACATAGCCATGATTGCTGGCTGGTGGCTTTTGGGGGGGGGGGGGGGGGAGGGGTGCCGGCATGGGTGCACATGGAGGCGGCTTTGTGTAAGGGCACAAGTTTAGGGGCACTGGTGATGGCGCCCCTGCCGTTCCCGCCGGCGCAGTACTCCACCAGTCCAGTGGTGGTGGCGGCCCTGAGAGTCTGGGGGCAGTGGAGGAGACATGTGGGAGCAGAGGGGGCATTGTTGTGGTCCCCAATCTGCGATAACCATCGGTTTGCCCCGGGGAGGATGGACAGGGGGTTCCGAATTTGGCGGAGAGCAGGGATTGAAAGGATGGGGGACTTGTTCTTGGAAGGTAGCTTCCCGAGTATGAAGGCGCTGGAAGAGAAGTTTGCATTGGCTGGGGGAAATGAATTCCGATATTTACAAGTACGGGACTTTTTGCGGAAGCAGGTATCAACCTTCCCACTCCTGCCGTTAAGGGGGATTCAGGACAGGGTGGTCTCTAGAGGATGGATAGGGGAGGGGAGCGTCTCGGACATATATAGAGAGCTTATGGGTTTGGGGGAGACGCAAACCGAGGAGCTGAAGCGAAAGTGGGAGGAGGAGCTGGGGGGAAGGAGATAGAGGAGGGCCTTTGGGCAGACATGTTAGGAAGGGTCAATGCTACCGCAACATGTGCCAGGCTCAGCCTGATCCAATTTAAGGTTGTTCACCGGGCTCACATGACAGTGGCCCGTATGAGCAGGTTCTTTGGGGTGGAGGATAGGTGTGCAAAGTGTGCGGGGGGGGGGGGGGGGGGGGGGAGCGAACCATGTCCACATGTTCTGGGCTTGTCCAAAACTGAGGGGATTTTGGCAGGGGTTTGCTGACACCATGTCCATGGTATTGAATATGAGGGTGGTAATGAGTCCGGAGATGGCGATTCTTGGGGTATCGCAGGACCAGGGAATCCAGGGGGAAAGAGAGATGGACGTTCTGGCCTTTGCTTCCCTGGTAGCCCGGAGGCGTATATTGCTGGCATGGAGGGACTCAAAGCCCCCGAAATCGGAGTCCTGGCTTTCAGACATGGCAGGCTTCCTCTGCCTGGAGAAAATTAAGTTCGCCATGAGAGGGTCTCTGCTGGGGTTCACCCAGAGATGGCAACCATTCGTTGACTTCCTCGCAGAGAACTAATCGTCAGCAGAAAGGGGGGAGGAGGGGGGGAGGGGATTAGGTTAGCGTAGATTAGGGGGGTAAGTAATGGCAAGACCTGCGGGAGAGGGTGGTGGAATTTGCACTATGTATATATTTCTCTTGTTATTTATATTGTTGATTTTGTTGCTGTTAAAATGCCAAAGAAATACCTCAATAAAACGTTTATTTTTTTAAAAAATGGACACACTGGATACCAAATTCTCCATGTGTTTTTTTACTTTAAAACTATTTTGCAATACATCACCAGAGTGGTAAAACTCTCTCATTTGTATTATATCCAATAGTTTGTTATATAGGTTTAACTACTGTCAGACACTGCATTTATTACCAACATCTTCAGTGTCAATCATTGTACACTCTCCCATGTTAGAGGAAACTCCCAAGCTTGGTTGTGAAGAAGACACTGAGAATAGGATGCATTGGTAAAGACTTCATTGCTCACCATGGAGTTTACTTCTCTGCTCTAATATAGGGCGTCATCTAACCAAAAAAAAAAGTCCGTTCTGGAAGGGATGAGAGGGGTCAGTCCTGGCACTTGTAGCACTGGGAACGACCCCACTATCTAACAGCACTCTTTTTGTTTTGGGCCTCGATGCGGAATGCCACACCGAGGCCTCACGTAGCCGCATTTCCCTCACTGTGGAGCTCTGACGAGCGGAGCTCCTTAGTGCAGGAAGAGAAATGGCGCCCCAACCCCGCAACTCCCCCTACGTGACCCAGGATCCCCCCCCCCCCCCCCCCCCCTCCCTCAGCAAGGCTGGTAGATCCCAGGAGCCGGTTCAATTTGCTGAGGGCAGAGTTAAGTAAATTTTCAAAAGCTGAGGACCCGAGTTCGATCCTGGCCCCGGGTCACTGTCTGTGTAGAGTTTGCACATTCTCCCCGTGTCTACGTGGGTCTCACCCCCACAACCCAAAGATGTGCAGGGTAGGTGGATTGGCCACACTAAATTGCCCCTTAATTGTAAAAAATAATTATTGGGTACTTTAAATTTATTTTTAAATACTCTGTGAGTCTGGGTCCCACCCATTGTGGGTGAGATCTCGCGAGGCGTAGCGACTGACAGGAATCCCAAGAGAGGCCTCTCCCAGGATCTCCAGCCATGTCCAATTCTGATTCCAGCTGGATCCGGCCCATAATCTCCCCACTGCTGGCTAACTCTTCTTTACTTTTTTTATAAATGTTTTTTCTGGGTTTTTGAACAAAGTATATTTACCGTTATGTACACAGAATGAGATATATATATATATATAGAGAGAGAGAGAGAGAGAAGAGAAGAGCACACACAGACATACCACAAAAAGAACAAACATAAAATAAAATAACTGGTAAGGTATTATTCACCAGCTCAAAAGCAGCAACTCTGTACAATTGGCAATATTATTTATAACACATAAGTAGGCATCTGTTTGTGGGGGTGGGGGTGGGGGGCGGGGACTGGGAGGTAGATATACATTTGGGTGCCAGAGAAACAATACAGAGGGCAATACGCGAGTGGGTCTGGTGCTGGTGTCATCACTTGCTTCTCCCGGATGGATTTCGCTGCCGTTGCCGTCTCGCGTTCGCCTCCGCTTCAGCCATTCATCCCGTCTTTCGCCCGGGTTTTCCTTGTTCTCTGTCCCGTAGGTGCCAAGTTTTTTTAAAAAATGTATTTATTCAAAGTTTTTCAATAATTTTACAAAACACTCCAAAAAGGAAAATAATACAAAGAAAGAAGGGCAACATGCCAAAAAAACAAAACAACTTAACCCTCTAAACGATGAACAGTTTAACAAACTAACACCCAACTCAAAACGAACTGGGGCATGCGCCCCTTACAAAAAGGAAAATAAATCCTTACAAAAAGGAAAATAAATAGACCTTGGACATAGCCTTTGCAAAGCCCTTCCAAAACTCCGCAAGCGCCAGGCACGCCCAGAACATATGGGTGTGGTTTGCTGGGCTCCTAGAACACCTCACACACTTGTCCTCCACCCCAAAAAACATACTCATCCTCGCCCATGTCATATGCGCCCTGTGTACCACTTTCCACTGGATCAGGCTGAGCCTGGCGCAAGATGAGGAGGAATTGACCCTGCCCAGGGCGTCAGCCCACAGGCCCTCATCCAGCTCCTCACCCAGCTCCTTCTCCCACTTGCCCTCCAGCTCCTCCACCGAGGCCTCCTCTGCCTCCTGCAGCTCCTGGTATATCTCCAAGGCCTTACCCTCTCCGACCCACACGCCCGAAATCACCCTGTCCTGTAACTTCCGGGCAGGCAGCAGTGGGAATTCCCCTACCTGCCTCCTCACGAACACCCGAACCTGCATATACCTAAAGGCATTTCCCGGGGGTAACCCAAATTTCTCCTCCAGCGCCCTCAGACTGGCAAAAGTCCCATCGATGAATAAATCCCCCATCCTTCTAATTTCCGCCCGGTGCCAGCTTAGGAACCCACCATCTATCCTGCCCGGAGCAAACCTATGGTTGTTCCGTATCGGGGACCAGACTGAGGCCCCCATCTCTCCCCTGTGCCGTCTCCACTGCCCCCAAATCCTCAGTGTCGCCACCACCACCGGGCTCGTGGTGTACCGCATCGGCGGAAGCGGCAACGGTGTCGTCACCAGTGCCCCCAGGCTAGTACCTACACAGGACGCCACCTCTAGTCTTTTCCACACCGCCCCCTCTCCCTCCATTACCCATTTCCGAATCATCGACACGTTTGCTGCCCAGTAGTAGCTTGATACACAATCAATACTCTCGAGACCACGAGGAGTCATATCGATTCAGCTTTAATCAGATAGAACTGTACCCAGCAGCGATGTTACAGAAGTGAAGACTGCTGGGACGGCATCGGTTCTTATACCCAGCCTCGCAGGGCGGGGCTATATACATTACCCAATGGTAGACCCCGCGGTCTAGCCAATGGTCATTTACCTCTCAGGTACTGCAATACCTGGTATTACCACATAGCTGCACAGGTTCGGCAGCGACAGCCGCCCCCCCCCCCCCCCCCCCCCCGCCCCACGACTGCGCTCCAAGAACAGTCTCTTAACCCTCGGGGTCTTATTTGCCCACTGTAGCGCACAAAGACTCCGAGAGACGAATAGAGTGAAGTCGATGAGGCTTTATTAAGCGTGTCTGTTCCCCCGCAGCTCAGTAGTAGACTGGCCTGCGGGGGAGGACTCCGGCTTCTTATACTCGCCTTCAGGGCGGAGCTACAGGTCAACGGCCAACCAGGACCCGGGATCTGTCAGCCAATGACATTAGGGCTTCCAGTCCCACATGACCCCTAATACATACTACCACATTCACCCCTTGTCAAAAATGAACCCGGCGGGGTGATGCTTCGCACGGTGGTAAGGGTTTACAGGGCTGGTCCTGGGAGGAAAACATTCATATGGCAATACAGTATGTACAATTTTGTCCTGTTTCAACTATTTACAGAAGGTATCGGGAGAAAAAGCTAAATGTTCTTGTGAAAAGTCCATATATTGATTTAGATCGACGCCACGAGTCGGTCGGGCGGTCTGGTCGTCCGTGTCGATCGCCTCGGCCCCGGTGGTGGTGGTGGTGTTTGTTCCGGTGTTGCCGTCTCCGGGAGCCTTACGGTTTCAGCTTGGACTTTATTCTTGGTCGGGCCTGGGGGGCGGGGGACCGATCCTCCTGGGAAGGGGGCGGTCGCGGGGTGCGGCGGTGGCAGGAAGGGGGGGGGTTGGGTGAATGGTGTCGGGGGGTGTGTGTGTTGCCGGCGGGCGCCAGATCTCGCAGAGAGACCGTGTCCTGTCGGCCGTCGGGGTACTCCACGTAAGCGTACTGCGGGTTCGCGTGGAGGAGGTGAACCCTTTCGACCAACGGGTCCGCCTTGTGTGCCCGCACATGCTTTCGGAGCAAGATGGGTCCTGGGGCCGCCAGCCAGGTCGGCAGCGACGTTCCAGAGGAGGACTTCCTAGGGAAGACAAGGAGACGCTCATGAGGCGTTTGATTAGTGCTCGTACACAATAGCGACCGGATGGAGTGGAGAGCGTCCGGGAGGACCTCCTGCCACCGTGAAACTGGGAGGTCCCTGGACCGTAGGGCCAGTAGGACGGTCTTCCAGACCGTGCCGTTCTCCCTCTCTACTTGCCCGTTCCCCCGGGGGTTGTAGCTGGTCGTCCTGCTTGAGGCTAAGCCCTTGCTGAGCAGGAACTGGCGCAGCTCGTCACTCATGAAAGAGGACCCCCTGTCGCTGTGGACGTATGCGGGGCAACCGAACAGTGTGAAGATGGTGTTCAGGGCTTTAATGACTGTGGCCGCGGTCATGTCCGAGCAGGGGATGGCGAATGGGAAGCGAGAGTACTCGTCCACCACATTAAGGAAGTATGTGTTGCGGTCGGTGGAGGGGAGGGGCCCTTTGAAATCCAGACTAAGGCGTTCAAGGGGCGGGAAGCCTTAATCAGGTGCGCACCATCCGGCCTGAAAAAATGCGGTTTGCATTCTGCGCAGATGTGGCAGTCCTTGTGACTGTACGGACCTCCTCTAAAGAGTATGGGAGGTTGCGGGACTTGATGAAATGGTAAAACCGAGTGACCCCGGGGTGGCAGAGGTCCTCGTGGAGGGTTTGGAGGCGGTTAATTTGTGCGTTGGCACATGTGCCGCGGGATAGGGCATCGGACAGCTCGTTCAGCTTTCCGGGACGATACAAGATCTCGTAGTTGAAGGTGGAGAGTTCGATCCTCCACCTTAGGATCTTGTCGTTCTTGATTTTGCCCCGCTGTGCATTATCGAACATGAAAGCTACCGACCGTTGGTTGGTGAGGAGAGTGAATCTCCTGCCGGCCAGGTAATGCCTCCAATGTCGCACAGCTTCCACTATGGCTTGGGCCTCCTTTTCCACTGAGGAGTGGCGGATTTCTGAAGCGTGGAGGGTTCGGGAGAAAAAGGCCACAGGTCTGCCCGCTTGGTTAAGGGTGGCCGCTAGAGCTACGTCGGAGGCGTCGCTCTCGACCTGGAAGGGGAGGGACTCGTCGATGGCGCGCATCGTGGCCTTTGCGATATCCGCTTTGATGCGGCTGAAGGCCTGGCAAGCCTCTGTCGACAGAGGGAAGGTCGTGGTCTGTATTAGGGGGCGGCCTTGTCTGCGTACTGGGGGACCCACTGGGCGTAGTATGAAAAGAACCCCAGGCAGCGTTTTAGGGCTTTTGAGCAGTGCGGGAGGGGAAATTCCATGAGGGCGCGCATACGTTCGGGGTCGGAGCCTATTATCCCATTGCGCACTACGTAGCCCAGGATGGCTAGCTGGTTGATGCTAAAAACACACATGTCCTCGTTGTACGTGAGGTTCAAGCTCTAGCGGTCTGAGGAATTTTTGGAGGTTGGCGTCGTGGTCCTGCTGATCGTGGCCGCAGATGGTTACATTGTCGAGATACTGGACGTGGCCCGCAACCCGTGTTGATCAACCATTCGGTCCATCTCTCTTTGGAAGACCGAGACCCCGTTTGTGACGCCAAATGGGACCCTTAGGAAATGGTATAATCGCCCATCTACCTCGAAGCCTGTGTACTTGCGGTCACTTGGGCGGATGGGGAGCTGATGGTAGGCGGACTTGAGGTCCACGGTGGAGAAGACCTTATACTGGGCAATCCGATTGACCATGTCGGATATGCGGGGGAGAGGGTACGCATCTAGTTGTGTGTACCTGTTGATGGTCTGGCTATAGTCTATGACCATCCTTTGCTTCTCCCCTGTCTTTACTACCACCACCTGCGCTCTCCAGGGACTATTGCTGGCCTGGATTATGCCTTCCTTTAGCAACCGCTGGACTTCGGACCGAATGAAGGTCCGGTCCTGGGCGCTGTACCGTCTGCTCTAGTGGCGACGGGTTTGCAATCCGGGGTGAGGTTTGCAAACAAGGACGGGGGTTGCACCTTGAGGGTTGCGAGGCCGCATATAGTGAGTGGGGGTATTGGGCCGCCGAATTTGAAGGTTAGGCTCTGTAGGTTGCATTGGAAATCTAATCCCAGTAATGTGGGGGCGCAGAGTTGGGGAAGGACGTAGAGCCTATAGTTTTGGAACTCCCTACCTTGCACCGTTAGGGTAACTATGCAGAATCCCTTGATCTGTACGGAGTGGGATCCTGCAGCTAGGGAAATCTTTTGTGCGCTGGGACGGATGGTCAAAGAACAGCGTCTTACCGTGTCGGGGTGGATAAAACTCTCCGTGCTCTCGGAGTCGACTAGGCATGGTGTTTCGTGGCCGTTTATTAGCACAGTTGTCGTCGTCGTCTGGAGTGTCCGGGGCCGAGCTTGGTCCAGCGTCATAGAGGTGACACGTGGTTGTAGTAGTTGATCGTCTGCCTCGAACCCCGTGGAGCCGTCGATACTGGGGTCCGTTGTTGCCGTCCAAGATGGCGTCGGGGGTGAACAGGATGGCCGCCCCCGTGCATCGCACATGGCTGGGGGGTCACAATATGGCGGCGGGAGTGGACAAAATGGCCGCCCCCATGCGTCATACAGGTCTGGGGCGGTCCAAGATGGCGGCGCCCCTCCTCCCCTCGTGGTGGCCGGGCCCCAAAATGGCGGCGTCTGCGGATCGCACATGGGGCGCTGGGGTTGGGGAGCGTCAGGAACGCGTGGGGTTCCCTCTTCTTTGGGGACAGCGGTGGTCGGGACCCAGAGTGGCTGCACCTGCGGGTCGTACATGGGGCGCTGGGGGGGTTGGGGAGCGTAAACGGCGTGCAGGGCTCCCTGTTCTGCCGGGACAGCGGCGACCTCCCGGGACCGGCACACAACCGCGAAATGGCCCTTTTCCCCGCAGCTCTTACAGGCCGCTGCGCGGGGCCGGGCAGCGCTGCCGGGGGTGTTTCGCCTGGCCGCAGAAATAGCAGCGGGCCCCCCCGGTGCGACTCGGCGTTTGGACCGCACAAGCCTGTGGGGTGTCCGGGGGGGGGGGGGGGGGGGGGGGGGGGGGGGGAGGGGGTTTGTCGCGACAGGTGCGTACGGAGCCCAATGGGCTGCCGCGCGGTCGGGGCGTAGGCACGGGCGTTTTCACGCGGCCACGTCCAGGGAGGCTGCTAGGCCCGTGCCTCTGAGAGTCCTAGCGACTCTTTTTCTAGAAGTCTTTGGCGAATTTGGGAGGAGTGCATACCTGCCACAAAAGCATCGCGCATTCACATGTCCGTGTGTTCGTTTGCGTTCACCGACGGGCAGCTGCAGGCTCATCTCAAAATCAGCAGCGCGGCGTAGAATTCGTCAATCGATTCTCCGGACTTTGCCGTCTCGTCGCGAGCTGGGAGCGAGCGTAGATTTGGTTAACTGGGCGGACATAGAGACTTTTCAGTGCTGCGAACGCCGTCTGGAAATCCTCCGCGTCTTCGATGAGGGAGAAAATCTCCGTGCTTAACCTCGAGTGCAGGACCTGTAGTTTCTGGTCGTCTGTGACCCGGCCGGTGGCCGTTCTGAGGTAGGCCTCGAAACAAGTCTGCCAGTGCTTGAAGGCTGCTGCCGCGTTCACTGCGTGGGGGCTGATCCTCAGGCATTCCGGGATGATCCTGAGCTGCATAGTCCTTTTTAGGCACTACCACACCCACACAAATCCCATAATACTCTTGCTCACCCGCTTGAAAAAGGCCTTAGGGATGAGAATAGGCAGGCACTGAAACATGAACAAGAACCTAGGAGGACTGTCATCTTAATGGACTGCACCCTGCCCGCCAGGGAGACTGGCAGCATGTCCCACCTCCTGATGTCCTCCTCCATCTGGTCCACCAGCTGTGCCAGATTGAGCTTATGCAAAACCCCAACTCTTGGCCACCTGGATACCTAAATACCGAAAACTCCTCTCCACCATCCTAAGCGGCAGCTCCTCCAACCTCTTTTCCTGGTCTCTCGCATGCACCACAAAGAGCTCGCTCGTCCCAACATTGAGCTTGTATCACAAGAAGTCTCCAAACTCCCTAAGGGTCTGCATGACCTCCCCCATCCCCTCCACCAGATCCGCGATGTCACGTATAGTGAGACCCGGTGGTCCTCCCCCCCGCCCCCGAACCAACCCCCTCCAGTTTCTGGACTCCCTCAGCACCATGGCCAGCGGCTCAATTGCCAGGGCAAACAGCAGGGGGGACAGGGGGCACCCCTGCCTCGTTCCACGGTACAGTCTAAAGTACTCTGATCTCAGCCGGTTCGTCGATACACTCGCCACCGGAGCCTGGTACAACAATTTAACCCACCCTAAAACCCCTCCCCGAACCCAAACCTGCCCAGCACCTCCCACAGGTACTCCCACTCCACCCGATCAAAGGCCTTCTCCACATCCATTGCCGCCACCACTTCCGCTCATCCACCCCCCCACTCCCCCCGCCCCCCACCCCCCCCCCTCCCCCTCCGAGGGCATCATAATCACATTCAGGAGCCTCCGCACATTTGCATTCAGCTGCCTGCCCTTCACAAACCCTGTCTGATCCTCATGTATCACTCCCGGGACACAATCCTCAATCCTAGTGGCCAGGACCTTCGCCAACAACTTGGCATCCACATTGAGGAGCGAAATCAGCCGACATGAGCCACACTGCAGCGGGTCCTTGTCCCGCTTGAGGATAAGCGAGATCAGAGCCTGCGACATCGTCGGGGAAGAATTCCTTTCTCTTTCGCATCGTTAAAGGTTCTCAATGGCAACGGGCCCAACTGTTCTGAGAAACTCTTGTAGAACTCAACTGGGAACCCATCTGGTCCCGGGGCCTTGCCCGCCTGCATGCTCCCCAACCCCTTAACCAGCTCCTCCATCCCGACCGGGGCCCCCAAAACCTCTACCTGGCCCTCGTCCACCCTCGGAAACCTCAATTGGTCCAGGAACTGCCGCATCCCCTCCCTCCTCTCCGGGGGTTCTGACTTGTACAAGTTCCCATAGAAGTCCCTAAAGACTTCATTTATTTTGGCTGGACTCCGCACCGTGTTCCCCCCCCTGTCCCTGATTCCCCCAATTTCCCTAGCCGCCTCCTTCCTTCGCAGCAGATGCGCCAGCATCCGACTCACCTTCTCCCCAAACTCATACGCTGCACCCTGTACCTTCCTCAACAGGGCCTCAGCTTTCCCGTAGTCAGCAAGTCAAACTCCGTTTGGAGGCTCCGGCACTCCTACAGCAGCCCCTCCTCAGGGGATTCCACGTATCTCCTACCCACCCTCCGTATCTCCCCCACCAATCTCTCCCTCTCCGTCCTCTCCCTTTTTTCTCTGTGAGCCCTGATTGAAATTAGCTCCCCTTTGACCACCGCCTTCAGCGCCTCCCAGACCACATTCACCGGCACCTCCCCGTTCTCATTGGCCTCCATATACCTTCGAATGCACCCCCGGACCCACCCACAGAACTCCTCATCCGCCAACAAACCCACGTCCATGCGCCACAGAGGCCGCTGGCCCCTCTCGTCCCTCAACTCCAGCTCCACCCAGTGCGGGGTGTGATCTGAAATCTCAATGGCCGAATACGCCGTCCCCTCCACTCTTGGGATCAGCGCCCTGCTCCCCACGAAAAAGTCTATCCGTGAGTAGGCCTTGTGCACGTGGGAGAAGAAGAACTCCCTCGCTCTTGGCCTAGCAAAACCTCCACGGATCCACTCCCCCCATCTGATCCATAAACCCCCTCAGGACCTTGGCCACAGCCGGCCTCTTACCCGACCTCGACCTAGACCGATCCAGTGCCGGGTTAGGGTTAGTCCCCTAACCCATTATCAGATTCCCTGCCTCCAGATCCAGGATCCGGATTAACATTCGCTTCATGAACCCTGCATCGTCCCAATTTGGGGCATATACATTCACCAACACCACCCGGGCCCCCTGCAGCCTACCACTCACCATCACAAATCGGCCCCCCTTATCCGCCACAATACCCGCCGCCTCAAAAGTCACCCGTTTGCTCACCAAGATTGCGACCCCTCTGTTCTTCACATCCAGCCCAGAATGAAAGACCTGCCCCACCCATCCCTTCCTCAGCCTGGTCTGATCCGCAACCTTCAGGTGCATCTCCTGTAACATGGCTACGTCTGCCTTTAGTCCCTTTAAGTGCGCAAACACCCGGGCCCTCTTGACCGGCCCATTCAAGCCTCTCACATCCCATGTGATCAGCCGGATCGGGGGACTACCCACCCCCCCTGCCAACTAGCCATCTCCTCTTTTAGGCCAGACACGTGCCCACGCCTCCCGCACTCTCCCGCCCCCCCAGGCGGAGGCTCCCCGCCCCGACTCTCCCTCTTACCTCCAGCTCCCCCTCAGTCAGTACAGTAGCAACCCAGTCCCCCCCCCCAACCCCCCCTCCCCCAGCCAAGCAATTGCTTAAGCCCCCTGCATTCCCGTAACTCAGCTGACTCCTGCTGACCCCAGCCACTCCCGCCTCTACCACCGATCCTCCTGTTGTATTCCCCCTCAAAGTCCCCCACCCTCCCCCCACCATAGTGGGATGGCCCAAGTCCCCCCCTCCACTCCCCCTACAAACCAATGTGTACTCCAATCCAGTACCGCACCCCCCCCCCCTTTCCGTGGGAAAAAGCCCGCGTTCCCTGCCTGGGCCGGCCCCGCCCCATATGGCGCAGCTCCTTTCTCCTGCAATCTCGCCCCATTCCCCAAAGGCCTGGGGCCTCCGGCCCAGACTCACCCCATCGAACGCGGGGAACAACCCCTTCCAAACCAGCACCTACAGAGAAAACACAAATATCGCCCCCTCCCACTCCCCAACATCCCCCATAGCATGCTACAAACCTCTAATTTGAGTCCAGCTTCTCGTTTTTGATAAAGGTCCACGCCTCGTCCAGCGTATCAAAGTGGTGGTGTCGGTCCTGATACGTGACCCACAGCCACGCTGGCTGCAACAGCCCGAACCTCACCCTCTTTCCGTGGAGAACCGCCTTGGCCCGGTTGAATCCCACCCTCTTCTTGGCCAGCTCTGCACTCCAGTCCTGGTAAATGCGGATTTCAGCATTCTCCCACCTGCTGCTCCGCTCGTTCTTCGCCCATCTCAAGACACACTCCCTGTCAGTGAAACGGTGAAACCTCACCACCACAGCCCTCGGCGGCTCACTCACCCTCGGCCTCCTCACCAGGACTCTGCGCCCCATCCAGCTCCAGAGGCCTCGGGAAGGCTCCCGCGCCCATCAGCGTACCCAGCATCGTGGCCACATACGCCCCAGCATCCGACCCCTCCACACCTTCAGGGAGACACAGAATCCGCAGATTCTTCCTCCTCGACCTGTTCTCCAGATCCTCGAATTTCTCCTGCCATTTTTTATGCAGCGCCTCGTGCGCCTCCACCTTCACCGCCAGGCCCAGGATCTCGTCCTCGTTATCAGAGGCCTTCTGCTGCACCTCCTTGATCGCTGTCCCCTGTATCCTCTGGGTCTCCACCAGCCTTTCAATTGACACCTTCATAGGGGCCAACATCTCCGCCTTCAATTCCGCAAAGCAGCTTCTCAAAAACTCCTGCTGCTCCCGCGACCACTGAGCCCACGCTGCCTGGTCTCCGCACGCCGCCATCTTGCTTTTTCACGCCCTTTCTCCTCTCTTCTCTCATGCCACTTTTTTGACCGCTCCGCTCCTGGTCCACTCCATACAGTGCTGGGGGAACCTCACTGCTGCCTTCCCACACCGGGAATCGTCGTCCAAGTGCCACTGGGGCTCCTTAGAAGGGCCCAAAAGTCCGTTCATGGCAGGAGCTGCCGAATGTGCGACCTACCCAGGCATA
This sequence comes from Scyliorhinus torazame, assembly GCF_047496885.1. Lineage (NCBI taxonomy): Eukaryota > Metazoa > Chordata > Chondrichthyes > Carcharhiniformes > Scyliorhinidae > Scyliorhinus > Scyliorhinus torazame. The sequence continues at coordinate 93,509,417 of NC_092713.1, forward strand.
GCCGCACCACCGTAGATGCCAAGTTTATTATTGTTACCCGTGCCCTCTTTCCGGCTATCATTCCCCTGCCTCCCCCCCCACCTCTCTGGTTCCCCTCTATTGTTCCCTGTCACCTCACTCTTTCCCCCCCTCCCCCCTTCCCCCTCCCCCCCTCCACTCTCTACCCCCTCCCCCTACCCCACTCTCCCTCTCCCTCCCTCACCTCCCCTCCCCTCCCCCACCTCCCCTCCCCTCCCTCACCTCCCCTCCCCTCCCACCCCCCCTTCACGTTTCGCGTTAGGATCACAAGGAGGGTGTGTAGCCACCGAAATTGGCCAGCTCCCGATTTAAAATGGCGAACGGCAAAGGCTGATGGGAAAGTCAGCCAACACAGACAGAAACCAGCAGGTGCAGGTTTGCTGTGTATTTAACTCTGCAAAAGGCCAGACAACATCGATACCAGCGACCATCAGCATAACAATGCAGCAGCCATCTACATACTGATGAGCAATCCCCGGGAACAATAAGTAACATTTGGGACACACAAAGCAAAGCCAGACTCCTCGTCGTCAGCAGGAGCCAACACAAAGGTGGTCAACGAGCACCTCAAGACCGCCCATTGATCAGGGAACCGCTCCAGTATTGGAGAAATCGAACCAAGCGATTGGGACAAAGTCCAATCATTTGGGACCAGGTACAGGGTCCGCCCCGAAAGGCGGGAAGCCCCTGGGGACTATAAGAGTTAAGCCCCAAGTTCAAATCGCGCTCTTCAGCTCTCTCTTCATCCTGCCCGGGTCACCCAGCAACACAAACCAACATTGACCGTGACCAGTGTAGTGACCGCCGACGGAAGTAAGTCTTAATTCAACGCTCGCTACGAGATAGGCGCTCCTAGCTACCAATCCGTACCAACTTCGAATCCCGCAGACTCAGAACCCGAAACAAAGGCCATTTGTTCCCCTGACCTGGTGGGCCAGTCCGAAGTTAAGTATAGGCCTGTTAGTTGTAGAAGTAGCTTAGACGTAGAATTTGTGCATGAGTAGCGATTACTGTGTATAATAAATGTGCTTTGATTTGAATCTTACTAATCGGTGTATTGAGTTATTGATCATTACTTGGACTTGAACCTCGTGGCGGTATCATAAAGATACCTGGCGACTCGAGAGCAAAGGTAATAAAACAGAGCAACTGAACCAACCAGAAAGTTAGCAACATTATTTGGCGACTCTGGTGGGACCCGATCTAGAAGTGGCATAACCACTCCGGGGGAACCCAAGAATTTGAATTAGAAATCCAATTGGGAACAGAAAACCACAAGCGTTCAAGCAGTTCTGATCAATACTCATAATTCGGATGTGTGTGTATGCATGCGTAACTAACAGGGCGATAAGGTAAAACTGATAGATTTTTTGTTGCGATAAAACTGTCGGGAGTTTGTATATCAGAAAGTAGTGAAAGCCGTACCCGTATTTACAGCACTGCCTTAATACCCCTGTCCCAAATTTGAAGAGCAGCATTCGGATAGGAAAGATGGCAATGCAGGCAATGCAACGCCTCATGAACCCTGAGGAATTTGCGGTCGCAGCGACCAGCAGCAGTAGAGTGGGATAATGTCCCATTTGGGAGGAAGAAATCAGGAAATATCTCAAAGGGAAAGGATGGCCCCTTTGGAGTGAATTCTGTGACAACGAGGAATCAGGCCCCGGGGGTATAGGACATACTTGGTGGGAGAACCTGAGCGAGATCCATAAAAAGAGCTTAGGGAAAGCTCGCAAGCCGATGGCAATCGTGTCCTGCTTGGCACAATTGCGAGGCACAGAGGAGGTCGTTAGGACGCTCCGGAAAGAAGTAGAAGGCATACATCGAATGAGTAAGGTCGATGGAAGTGAGGTAGAAAGAGAGAACTTAGAATTGAGAAGGAAGTTGGCAGCAAAAGACGGAGAGGTGGAGGATGCCAAAAGGGTACACCAGTCTTGTCTGGCGCACTTAAGCAGCTTCCAGTCCCAATATGAAAGGCCTATCAGGACACGCAACGTGCAGTCCTGGTGCGTGAAGAAACAGAGAAGCAGGTAGAAGCATTGCAGAGACAGTGTGGTGACCTGAAGGCAGCGTTAAGAGCACTCCATGCTGCCACCACAGAGCAAAGACAAAGCTCACTAGACCACGCAAAGTGCCGGAAGCAGATTGCAGAGCTGCAATCTCTGCTTTCAGTTCAAAAAGGATTCCAGGAAACCTTTGGAGCAAAATTAGACGAGGAAGATGGCCCTGATTGGGAAGAGTTGAATGAGACAGCGCAGAGATATGTTCAGGGAATTAATAGAAAGCAAAGAGTGGGGATTAATGGGTGTTTCTCTGGTTGGCAATCAGTAGCTAGTGGTGTCCCTCAGGGATCAGTGTTGGGCCCACAACTGTTCACAATTTACATAGATGATTTGGAGTTGGGGACCAAGGGCAATGTGTCCAAGTTTGCAGACGACACTAAGATAAGTGGTAAAGCAAAAAGTGCAGAGGATACTGGAAGCCTGCAGAGGGCTTTGGATAGGCTAAGTGAACGGGCTAGGGTCTGGCAGATGGAATACAATGTTGACAAATGTGAGGTTATCCATTTTGGTAGGAATAACAGCAAAAGGGATTATTATTTAAATGATAAAATATTAAAACATGCTGCTGTGCAGAGAGACCTGGGTGTGCTGGTGCATGAGTCGCAAAAAGTTGGTTTACAGGTGCAACAGGTGATTAAGAAGGCAAATGGAATTTTGTCCTTCATTGCTAGAGGAATGGAGTTTAAGGCTAGGGAGGTTCTGCTGCAATTGTATAAGGTGTTAGCGAGGCCACACCTGGAGTATTGTGTTCAGTTTTGGTCTCCTTACTTGAGGAAGGACGTACTGGCACTGGAGGGTGTGCAGAGGAGATTAACTAGGTTAATCCCAGAGCTGAAGGGGTTGGATTACGAGGAGAGGTTGAGTAGACTGGGACTGTACTCGTTGGAATTTAGAAGGATGAGGGGGGATCTTATAGAAACATATAAGATTATGAAGGGAATAGATAGGATAGATGCGGGCAGGTTGTTTCCACTGGTGGGTGAAAGCAGAACTAGTGGGCATAGCCTCAAAATAAGGGGAAGTAGATTTAGGACTGAGTTTAGGAGGAACTTCTTCACCCAAAGGGTTGTGAATCTATGGAATTCCTTGCCCAGTGAAACAGTAGAGGCTCCTTCATTAAATGTTTTTAAGATAAAGATAGATAGTTTTTTGAAGAATAAAGGGATTAAGGGTTATGGTGTTCGGGCCAGAAAGTGGAGCTGAGTCTACAAAAGATCAGCCATGATCTCATTGAATGGTGGAGCAGGCTCGAGGGGCCAGATGGCCTACTCCTGCTCCTAGTTCTTATGTTCTTCTGTTCTTATGTGCGCAGGGAAAGCCACAGTAGAGGAAAGTGCCCCAACCCCCCACAGAGCAGATAGTTCAGGCTCCAATGAACCCAGTCACCACCCACCGCACAGCCACATCGGACGATGCGGAATTTCTATACTCCACCCCCTTAACAGTGACCCAATTACGGGACGCGTGCAATAAGATCACACTGTTCCTCCCCACCTCAGACCCCCACCATTTCTTTGCCAGAGTAAAGCAGCAGGTGACCATGTACGGCCTGGATGAGCGAGAGCATGGAAAGCTCACAGTTTTAAGTTTAGATCCTTCAGTAGCAGCAGCCCTTCCCGACCCACAGAATGTAGGAGGAGGCACCCTTGCAGAAATGCAAACCACGATCCTAGACGCGATCGGGTATAACCGGGGTGACCCCGTAGACGGCCTCAACAAATGCAGGCAAAAGAAAGCCGAGCACCCCACAACATTTGCTGGACGCCTGTGGATCCACTTTGCAGCAGTCTTTGGAAACATAGACCGTGCCCATTTGTCCCCAGACAACATGGCCAAATGGACCCACACCCTTATCTCCCATGCCACGGAAACAGGACAGAAAGCGTGTGCAAATTATGATCCCTCAGAGGAGGCTCATTACGAGAAGCGGGTAGTAAAAAGATTGTCCCGCGCCTGGGAGCAATCTGTACAAAGCAAACCCGCAGATAAAATTCCCGAGGAAAAGCAGGCCGACGCAGATATACAGGCAGTTACAACACACCAGAACCCCGCATGGGTGAATGAAGGAAAGAACAGCCCCCCACCCAGGTCACAGGAGTGTTACAACTGTGGACAGTTGGGACACTTCGCAAGAGAGAGCAATGCCCCTAGAAAGCCACAGAGAGCCCTGCAGATGGGCACTCTGAGTAAGAAAAAGACAGAACCCATTCATAGTGTTAGCGCCCGTTCAGATCAGACAGACCTGACCGGAACGGACTGACGATGTACGGGCTTCCCCAGTTGGGTCTGCGACACCCTTTGCGATAGATCTGGACGACCGGTAGTTGCAGCGAAAATTCGGGGACAGCCCATCGAATTTCTATGGGACACAGGAGGGTCCCGCACCACAATAAATTCCTCCACCCTGTTTCAAAAAGACACGTGGCCCACTACAGCCACCATCACCCTCAGCGGCTTTACAGGCCACTCACAGCAGGGACACATCACAGCCCCTGTACCCATTCAAATCGGCAACATCACCATCAAGCACCCCGTAGTCTTAGTCGATCTGCCCTACACAGCAGAACACATATGGGAATAGACATCATGAATTCCCACAATCTTTCATTTGGTCCAGTCAACCAGTGTGTCTGGAAAATGGCAAAGTCTGCGAGAGCCCCGCAACGCTCAACATAGGAGAATACGCCAACAAAATTAGCGCAGTAGGCGAATTTTGGTTCAACCCGACCACGCTTTGTATGGACAAGCAAGTTAGGGCAGTTCTGCAAAAGAACAGGGCAGCATTCACGACCCACAAACACGACTGTGGCCGGATGACTGGCTCCGTACAGATCACAGGACCTGACCCTAGACCCCAAAAACAATATGGATTTCCCCAAGAGGCAGAGGGCGAAATCGCAAAAGTAATAGAAAGCTTATTAGATCAGTAGCCTCCACTAATAATGCCCCGATTTGGCCAGTGCGAAAGCCCGATGGATCATGGCGACTGACCATCGATTACCGGGAACTCAACAAAATTACCCCCGCAGCAGCCCCCACGGTAGCCACAAGTCCCGAGAGCAAAGGCGTGCCAGTACAAATTTGCCTTCACTTTTAAAAATCAGCAGTACACGTGGACATGCCTGCCACAAGGATTCCACAACTCCCCCTCCATTTTCCACCGACAGCTGGCAAATGGTTTAGCCAAATTTTCTCGCCCCGAATGTCTGGTCCAGTACGTAGACAACCTACTACTGCAGACAGACACCAAGGAAGAGCACATTGAGCTTCTGTCCGAACTCCTGGAACTCTTTCACTCAATTGGTTGTAAAGTTAACACCAAAAAGGCCCAGATTTTGGAAGATAAGGTGATATATTTGGGAACAATTATCACACATGGTAAACGCGAGATCGAGCATAAAAGGATTGACTCGATTGTGAAATTGCCCCTTCCCCAGAACGTTCCAGCCCTCCGGTCGTTTTTAGGACTGGTTGGCTACTGCCGAAACCACATTGACGGTTTCGCCAGCAAGGCAGCACCCCTCTCAGTCCTCCTAAAGAAAGGAGCCCCCTGGGAATGGCTTCCGCAGCATACGGATGCTGTAGACTCTTTAAAACAGGCACTCATAGCAGCCCCCGCACTACAAGTTCCAGACCCGCTTTCCCCTTATGCTATAGAGGTAGCAACCACAGACCGCACCCTTTCGGCCGTGCTCCTCCAGGAACGGCACGAACAGTTAAGGCCCATAGCTTACGCCTCCAGAATTTTAGATGCTGTGGAGCAGGGATTTTCAGCCTGTGAGAGGCACCTGCTCGCAGTATTTTGGGCAGTTCAGTATTTTTCGTACATTACCAGACTGAACCCCATCACAATCCTCACAGAACACACCCCAACCCAACTTTTACTAGACGGACGACTCAAGGACGGTACAGTCAGTCAAATAAGAGCAGCCACATGGACCCTTCTCTTGCAGGGACGGGACATCACTGTGAAACGAACAAAGACCCACACTTTTTTAGCCGACAACCTACAGTACCCCGGAACCCCCCATGAATGTGAAATTATCTCTCCACACCACAACACAGGCCCCTTTATTGCTAAAACACCCCCCAGAAAGATAGGTAGTTCAATCCAGAGCCCCAAGCACACAGACACGTGCGAGTCCATAAAGATATATGTGGATGGATCTTCCACAATATTGGATGGGAAGCGCATAACAGGTTGCGGTATTTATGTCGAGGACGCGCAGGGACGCGCCCTAGAAGAAATAGCAATAAAACTTCCAGGTCACTTAGGCGCGCAAGCAGCAGAACTTGCGGCCATCGCATATATAGTGGAACACCCAGATTCCTTCCCCAGCCCAACCGACATATACTCGGACAGCCTCTATGTCTGCAACAGCCTTACGGAATTCCTACCCCTGTGGAAAGCAAGAGGATTTGTTTCCGCAGACGGAAAACCCCTCCCCTCAAACCCATTGCTCCGTCACATTTTAGAGAGAGCACAGAACAGGACTTTTGGGATAGTCAAAGTTCGAAGTCACCATCGTTCCTCCCCCCCTGGAAATGTAAAAGCCGACGCACTGGCAAAAGCAGGTTCCAGGCATGGATATTTTTGGACACCCCCCGAAAGCGCACCAGTGAATGCAGTTCAGGTCTCACAGTCTAGGATCGAGGATCTAGTGGAGGCCCAGAAGCAGGACAGCAATCTCAGGGGGATCTTAAAAGGAAACTATCCAGCACCCTACGAGAGATTTAAAAATGCTCTGACCACACATGACGGTGTGGTGTTAAAAGACACCCTTTATGTGGTTCCTGAACAGGACAGGAATCAACTGATTTGTTTGTTCCATGACGGTCATGGACACCAGGGAATCGATCCCACTACAGCCCACCTCAAGCAGCTTTGTTGGTGGCCGAGTTTAAAGGACAATGTTAATCACTACATCGAGAATTGTCTTATCTGCGCCCAGAATAATCCAGACAGATATGCCAAAAAGGCTGAGCTTAGTCACACCAGACCCGTTAATGGCCCCTGGACTAACCTCCAGATCGATTATATTGGACCATTGCCCCCTTGCAGGAATGGTTATAAATATGTACTCGTGGTGATAGACACGTTTCGTTTACAAAATGGAAAATGGGTGGAAGCATTCCCATCCAGAACAAACACGGCAAAGACCACAGCCAAGATTTTGACACACCATATCTTTACAAGACGGGAAGTCCCCCGCAGCATTGAATCCGACCAAGGTTCCCATTTTACGGGACGTGTCATGAAGAACGTCCTCACGATATTTGGCATCAACCAAAAATTCCACATTGCATACCACCCACAGTCGAGTGGTATCGTGGAGCGCATGAATCGGACCCTAAAATCCAACCTCAGAAAAATGGTCCAGCAAAACAACACCACTTGGGACTCCGTCCTCCCTTTTGCGCTGATGTTTTTGTGCAATACAGTTTCAACTTCTCCAGGTTACACCCCACACACCCTCATGACCGGACGACCCATGAAAGGCACAGAATTTTTATTAGGTTTAGACTTGACCAGCCCCGAGGTGACGGCCCTCACACACGAGAAAGCAGTAGAGCAGTTATTGGATAATGTTAATACGGCTCAGCTAGCAGCCGCAGTGAAATTGGGCACAAGAAAGAAACAGAGCAAGGCTTGTTTCGACAAGACAGTGCATGCGACTGAGTACAGTGTAGGACAGCAAGTCATGCTCTCCGTACACAACCCCAGCACATTCCTGTCACCAAAGTACTCGGGTCCGTACTCCATTGCGGACAAAGTAAGCCCTTCCGTCTACAAGATAAAGTATCCCAACGGAAAGATTGCGTGGTTCCATATCAACCAGCTTAAGGCATATGGAACACAGTCTAACCACGCACACCACGTCATGCTCGACGCAGCAGACCACGCCCCGCACACAGCCAACGTAACCCTACCATCCCCCACCACGTCCAGCCCAGCCACGGACTCAACCTCGACTCCACCCCCGAAATATGCACTCCACCCCGGAACGCCCACAGACTGCAGCAGCAGAGACAGCGACTGTGACTCGGACGATAGCCACAGCACGCCTCCCTACTATCCCCATGCAACAGGACCCACACCCAGTGAATCTGACCACGATTCGAGTGATCCCTTCATGATCACTTTCCTGAACAAACCCCACCACCGACCACCGACCCACAATGACGACCCCGATTCCGTCCCCACACAACTAGACACCACCTAGTGGCACAGAGATAATTCGTACAGACTCATCCGGAATGACGAGAGCGATCCAAAATCATACCAAGCAGCCCTATCAGCCCTGATACATTCAAGAGTTTGGCATCCGGGAGAAGATGACGACTTTGAGTCTGACTCCCAAAACTAAAACCCCTTTGCGACCCTGTTCGCAACCGATAACTGAGGTGTCCAGATGATGTTTTAAAAGGAACCGCTTGGGAGAAAACAATGTCCTTTCTGATGGAACCTGCAGCATGTTTTATGTTGTGTGTAATTTTGTTAAATGTTGTATGTCAGACCGGAATTTTTTTTTTCCACCGCCCCACGCCCTTTCGGCCGAAACCTCTGAGGACTTGCCCACAGAGACTTGTTAAGGTCCCAGACGCCAGTTCAGCGGAACTCGTCTGTCGGCAGACGCCCGTTCATAACTGCCCTTCTGGTTAGAAGGAAGAACCACTACGGCAACCCCCCACGATGACCACATTTCTTGCCCGTTCTTGTCGGTTGCTCAGGCAGTAGAGAAACGGCTTGGGACCCGCCCTGCCTGGGAACTCCCCCTCTGGTCAACTACGCTCGGGTAGGGGAGACACGGCATTGGTCGCCGTCCTACCCGGGGACTCCATCCAACTCTTGGAGAAGAGAAGAGAAGAGAAGAGAAATGAAAGAAGAAGAACCATGAGGACATCCTCCGGATTGTTCATCGTGATAATGGACATTTGGTTGCGCGCGAACGCGAATCCCATGACCTCAAGCCCCCCAGCCGTTAATGATTCACTTCCCCACAGTACCCAGAGCCCAGTCACCAGCAACACCACACCATCTTGGTGTGACAGGTTTATAACCTGATATTACCTGTCCTACGTGATGGAATCCTTATTGGTATTGGCGATACTCTGCTGCATCGTGCAGACAATGCGTCTGAGAAAATGGAGAAGGAGAGCCTACCGCGCTCGCACCCCGGTATATAGGATCAGATCCCCTATTTTCGGATACGACCAGACCCCCGACCCCCGCGATCTATAATAAAGAGCATTCGTTTGCGTTTTTGTTGTAAATAAAGAAATGTTCATGAGCAATTGTTCGATCCTGAGCTTGACTGCCAAGCCAGGAAAAATGTGTATAAACTGCTATGATTTTGTTTGTATGGTTGAGGAAGTTAGAGTGATGAAATGTTTAAGTGAGAGTAGTGTATTAAGGATAGTTAGAGGTTCCCATTTTCTTGTTTTGTGATGCATGTCCCTGTTTGACATAGCTCCCCTTAGAATTGTCAGGTAAACATTTTTTTGCATAGTTTTCTACATGGTCAGTGTGGAGGCCATGAAAGAACTGCTCACCGGGTCAGGGAATGAAAGCAACGTAGTTATGTGATCCTTCACGTTTCGCGTTAGGATCACAAGGAGGGTGTGTAGCCACCGAAATTGGCCAGCTCCCGATTTAAAATGGCGAACGGCAAAGGCTGATAGGAAAGTCAGCCAACACAGACAGAAACCAGCAGGTGCAGGTTTGCTGTGTATTTAACTCTGCAAAAGGCCAGACAACATCGATACCAGCGACCATCAGCATAACAATGCAGCAGCCATCTACATACTGATGAGCAATCCCCGGGAACAATAAGTAACATTTGGGACACACAAAGCAAAGCCAGACTCCTCGTCGTCAGCAGGAGCCAACACAAAGGAGGTGAACGAGCACCTCAAGACCGCCCATCGATCAGGGAACCGCTCCAGTATTGGAGAAATCGAACCAAGCGATTGGGACAAAGTCCAATCACTTGGGACCAGGTACAGGGTCCGCCCCGAAAGGCGGGAAGCCCCTGGGGACTATAAGAGTTAAGCCCCAAGTTCAAATCGCGCTCTTCAGCTCTCTCTTCGTCCTGCCCGGGTCACCCAGCAACACAAACCCACATTGACCGTGACCAGTGCAGTGACCGCCGACAGAAGTAAGTCTTAATTCAACGCTCGCTACGAGATAGGCGCTCCTAGCTACCAATCCGTACCAACTTCGAATCCCGCAGACTCAGAATCCGAACGAAAGGCCATTTGTTCCCCTGACCTGGTGGGCCAGTCCGAAGTTAAGTATAGGCCTGTTAGTTGTAGAAGTAGCTTAGACGCAGAATTTGTGCATGAGTAGCGATTACTGTGTATAATAAATGTGCTTTGATTTGAATCTTACTAATCGGTGTATTGAGTTATTGATCATTACTTGGACTTGAACCTCGTGGCGGTATCATAAAGATACCTGGCGACTCAAGAGCAAAGGTAATAAAACAGAGCAATGGAACCAACCGAAAAGTTAGCAACACTATACCCCGAACCCTACCGTACTTCCACAGCAAAGTATAAGTACTGCTGTTCTTTTTAATGAAAATGTTTCACCATTATGAAATGCAAAATAATGTTCTTGGACATACTTCCAGTGTTGGTGGTGATGGAGGAGTAGACCAGGGTGTCCCGGAGGGAACAGTCCTTGCAAAATGCTGGTGGGGGAGTGAGGGGAAGATGTGTTTGGTGGTGGAATCGTGTTGGAGTTAGTGGAACTACTGGAGGATGGTTCTTTGATTACGGAGGCTGGTGGGGTGAAAATGAGGACAAGGGGGATCCTATCCTGGTTATGGGAGGGAGTGGAGGGGGTGAGAGCAGAGATGCGGGATGAACTCGGTTGAGAGCCCTGTTGATCACAGTAGGTTGGAAACCATGAATAAGGAAGAATGAAGACATGTCAGCAGCAGAGTTTTGGGAAGTGGCATCGTCAGAATAGATGCGACGGAGTCAAAGGAACTGGGAGAATGGGCTGGAATCGTTACAGGATGTGGGGTGTGAAGAGCTGTAGTCAAAGTAGCTGTGGGAGTCAGTGGGTTTATAATAGATATTCATGGACAGTCTATCCCCAGGAATTGAAATAGAAAGGTCAAGAAAGGGAAGGGAGGTGTGGGAGATGGACCATTTGAAGGTGATAAAGGGGTGGAAATTGGAAGTGAAATTAATACATTTTCCAGGTCCAGGCGGGAACACGAAGAGGCACCGAAACAGTCGTCAATGTACCGATAAAAGAGTTGAGGGATGGGACAAGGAATGTTCCACATACCCCATAAAGAGACAGGCAAAACTGGGAGTCATGTGGGTCCCATAGCCACATCTTTGGTTTGGAGCAATGAGACATGTTAAAGGAGAAATTGTTCAGTGAGAGAGGCAAGTTCAGTCAGGTGGAGGAGAGTAGTGGTGGATGGGGATTGTTCAGGCCTCTCACTTCCATTCACTTGTCGGGAGCTGCCGTGTACCCAATTACAATGTAAGTTGTGAGTGTGTGTGGCAGGCATGTGTCCCAAATGAAATCACGTGGTGGGCGCAGGCAGTCAGTGTCTGCCTCCACCATCAGCTGCAAGATTATCAGACCACTAACCAGAAAAGCAATTTCTAAAATCAATTTTGACAAAGAATCATCCAGACTCGAGACGTTAGCTCCCTTCTCTCTGCTTGTCAGACCTGCTGAGATTGTCCAATAGTTTCTGTTTTTGTTTCAGACTCCAGCATCCGCAGTAATTTGCTTTTATATTAAAATCTAACTTTATTATTAGACACTAACATCTAACTTTATTAGGAGCTTGTTCTGGTGGTAAAGTAGAGTTGGAAAACTTAGAAATAGGTTACAGTATAGCAATCATACAAAGTTAATGCGACCATGGAAAAGTTATGAGAAATTTTAAACAGCTTAATACATCAAAAGCTGAGGCCTTGAAGGCTGTGTGATAGACTGATTACGTAAGAATGGAATATAGAAGTCGCTTACTCTGTAATAAGAGAGCAGAGGATGTAAAAGCTTGAAATACAGTGATAAATACAAAGGACGTTATGTAAATATATATGGTTAGCAACAGCCTTATGAACTATTTTTGGATGGTCCAAGAAAGCATGGTCATGAGGCTGAAGATGATTGGAGAGACAGGTTAATTGAATAAGAGCCAGGATAAAAGAAACCCTGACTGTGGGCGCGATTTACCGGCCGCATCCCACTGGAATCAGGACAGGATATGGCCGGTAGATCCCGCGAGAGGTCTCTTCCGGGATTCCTGAGGGTCGTTAGCGCCATGAGATCTAATGAGATCTCATGAGGCGCTGCGATCTGGATCCCGCCCACCTTAGACGGGATTCAGACTGCTCACTTAACTCTGCCAACGCACCCGAGATCTACCAGCCTCGCCAAGGAGACACCAGCTAGGCACTGCTGATGCCACCTGGGCATTGTCGCACTGCCAGCCTGGCTCCTGACAGTGTCACCTGGGCACCATGGCAGTACCACCGGTGTGCCAGCCTGGCACTACCAAGCTGGCAGGGGCACTATCAGGGAGCCAGCTTGGCAGTGCCTAGGTGCCCGGGTGGCATTTTGCCCATGTTGGGTATCGGGCCACGGGTGCCCTGCCTGCATGAGTGGGGTGCGGAGGGAGGTCTCAAGGACCCTCCAACAGATGAGTTGGGGTGTTGGAAGAGTCTGGGGGTTCAGAAATTGGGTGGGAAATGACGCCCTGATCTCTTCCCGCACTGGCGAGCGGAGCTCTTCAATACAGGAAATGCGACTGAGACCCAGAGCACCAGGAACGATCCTGTTAAACCTGCCCAAAACAGGACTTTTTTGGTGTTGTTAAATCGTGCCCTTTGTCGCTGTTTAGTGGCGAAACCTGGAAAGCAAAACAAGAGACAAGGGAGAGAGGGAGAGAAACCGAAAGAGCCCAAAGACTAAAAGCTGCAAGAAGAGATATCATTGTTCACTCCCCATCCAGTCCTAATACAGGAAGCATAGACTTTGTGTTAGACTACTGTAGCAATAAAACTCGGGCAGTGATTCATAGTTTACCTGAAAACCTAATAAACCTGTTCTGACTCAATCTCATTAAATTCGTTTCATGACTGAAACTTTTGCCATTATATTCCCATAACAATGAGGAACCCCCAGAAAGTAACATCAGCACTACAGAATGGGACTGACTAGACCATGAATACATTCTGGGGGAAGGTCAAAGTCTTGAGCAAATGCATATGGCCAGCATACACCTCGGGAGGGGAAACATTTGAGAAATGTGGAGACCTTGCAGATTCACCAATGGTCAAATGCTCTTACACAAGAATGGATCATTTTATGTCGTCCACAGATGTTAAACAGGTCTTTGAGCAGAAACTAGAGTTCATCCAACATAGACTAAGCGCAGGGCGGCATGGAGGCACAGTGGTTAGCGCTGCTGCTTCACAGCGCCAGGGACCCAAGTTCAATTCCGGCACTGGTTCACTGTGAGGATTTTGTACATTTTCCGCATGTCTGTGTGGGTCTCCTCTGGGTGCTCCAGTTTCCCCCCACAGTCTAGCAGTCTAGATGTGCAGGTTAGGTAGATTGGCCATGCTAAATTGTCCCTTAGTGTCCAGGGCTGTGCAGCTTAGGTTATGAGGTGACAGGAATAGGGCTGGGTGAATGGGTGAGTGGACATGGGTAGAGTGCTCTTTTGAAGAGTCGGTGCAGACTCGATGGGCTGAATGACCTCCTGAACTGTAGAGATTTTATGAATTCCAGCCTTGGGTAACTGTCATTGTGGAGTGTGCACTTTCTCTCTGTGTCTGTGTGGGTTTCCTCCTGGTGCTCCAGTTTCCTCTCACAGCCCAAAGATGTGCAGGTTAGGTGGGAGGTTAGTCCTCCGTTATTTCCGCTGTCTTTTATTTTTGTCGTTACATTTTTGATCCATGGATGATTATTGGACATGTTTTTTTAAGGCAAGGTGCCTGTATTTTTAATTCAAGCAGGAAGGATCCAGAAGGCTGTGCTGGTTGAAATTAGAAGCTGCAGACTAGCCGGCATCAGTGACGGAGAGATGGGTTGGGACTTGGTTTGATTGATTTGGCTGGTGGCCAATGGATTGGCCCAAAAGGTTGTGCTCTGCCCAATAACAGGTGGTGATTGGGTCTGATCTCACTGATATGCTTTTCAGAGTCTCAGGTTTTGAATTTGGTTTCAGTTTTGGTTCTGGCAGTTCAGTGAAGGGATTCAGCTAACTTTCTCCAAAGAAAGATCCAGCTAACTCTCTCCAGAAGGCTACTGTGAGGCTGACTTGCACTTCAGAAAGCCTGTCGGGGCTGAGTTCCTGAGACTACAGAGGCCTGAAGACAAATCACAAACTGAAAGCAAAGTTTGATGTGAAGCAATGGGCCTCTCCAGAAATAGCTGTGAGTAATGTATGATTAAACTACAGAGTACCTGAATGAATCAATCAAAAAGAAGTTAATTACAGCTGCAAACCAAAGATCTTTAATCTGCAAGCTTGCTGTGAAGAAATGTGTGCTAGGACCATCAGCTGAAACAAAGACTCTTTCTTCCCTTTACTGATTATTTTTTCACCCCTTTCCCCCTCTATGTTTGTCTGTCTTGTGTGGGTGGGGTGGGGGGGGGGGGCACAGTAAGAAGTCTTACAACACCAGGTTAAAGTCCAACAGGTTTGTTTCAAATCACTAGCTTTCGGAGCACTGCTCCTTCCTCAGGTGAATGAAGAGGTAGGTTCCAGAAACATATATATAGACAAAGTCAAAGATGCAAGATGATACTTTGAATGTGAGCATTTGCAGGTAACTATGTTTTTCCGGATCCAGAGAGAGGGGTAATCCCTGGTTAAAGAGAGGTGAATTGTCTCAAGCCAGGACAGTTGGCAGGATTTCGCAAGCCCAGGCCAGATGGTGGGGGGTGAATGCAATGCAACGTGAATCCAAGGTCTCGGTTGAGGCCGTACTCATGTGTGCGGAACTTGACTATATGTTTCTGCTCGGCAATTCTGCGTTGTCGCGCGTCCTGAAGGCTGCCTTGGAGAACGCTTACCCGAAGATTAGAGGCTGAATGCCCTTGTCTGTTGTCCCTGACTGGGAGGGAACATTCCTGCCTGGTGATTGTCGCGTGATGTCCGTTCATCCATTGTTGCAGCGTCTGCATGGCCTCACCAATGTACCACGCTTCGGGACATCCTTTCATGCAGCATATGAGGTAGACAACGTTGGCCGAGTCGCACGAGTATGTACCGCGTACCTGGTGGGTGGTGTTCTCACGTCTAATGGTGGTACCCATGTCGATGATCTGGCCCGTCTTGCAGAGATTGCCATGGCAGGGTTGTGTGGTGTCATGGTCGTTGTTCTGAAGGCTGGGTAGTTTGCTGCAAACAATGGTTTGTTTGAAGTTGCGCGGTTGTTTGAACGCAAGTAGTGGGGGTGTGAGGATGACCTTGGCAAGATGTTCATCTTCATCGATGATGTGTTGAAGGCTGCGAAGAAGATGTCGTAGTTTCTTCGCTCCGGGGAAGTACTGGACTTCTTACTGTGCTCACCCCAGTCCAAAGCCGGCATCTCCACAATCAGCGCAGCACGGTAGCATAGTGGTTAGCCCAATTGCTTCACAGCTCCAGGGTCCCAGGTTCGATTCCCGGCTTGGGTCACTGTCTGTGCGGAGTCTGCACGGTCTCCCCGTGTGTGCGTGGTTTTCCTCCGGGTGCTCCGGTTTCCTCCCACAGTCCAAAGATGTGAAGGTTAGGTGGATGGCCATGCTAAATTGCCCTTAGTGTCCAAAATTGCCCTTAGTGTTGGATGGGGTTGCTGGGTTGTAGGGATGGGGTGGGGGGGTGGTCTTTGGTAGGGTGCTCTTTCAAAGAGCCGGTGCAGACTCGACGGGTCGAGTGGCCTCCTTCTGCACTGTAAATTCTATGAATATGGGTGGGGGGGGAGCAGTTAAAGTGGGAGTCAGCAGTTAAGTGATAGTTAACCAGTTGTATTTACTGCATATCTTACAGTTCTTGTTATAAATAAACAGTAATTAAGCAAGATATTCCCGGTGAATGAGCTGGGACAGCGGGCTAATTTAGGGGGATGTCATTTCCGGCAGCGAGGGATAGGTTTAGGTATTTGGGGATTCAGGTAGCGAGGGAATGGACGGGGCTCCATAAGTGGAACTTAATGAAGCTGGGGGAGGAGGCCAGGGAGGATCGTAAGAGGTGGGGTACACTGCACGTAACGTTGGTGGGGAAGGTCGAAGTGGTGAAAATGAATATTCTGCCGAGGTTCTTGTTTATTTTTCAGGCTCTCCAGATCTTTATACCAAAGGCCTTTTTTTCGGAAGGTGGACATGATCATTTCAGACTTTGTATGGGCGGGGAAGGTGCCGAGGGTGGGGAGGACCCTGATACAGAGGCAGAGGCAGCAGGGGGGGTTGGCGTTGCCGAACTTGCTACATTATTATTGGGCGGCGAATGTGGACAAGGTGCGGCGGTGGTGGGAAGGAGAAAGGGTAGAGTGGGTTAGGATGGAGGAGGAAACTTGTCTAGTTTGAGGGCTATAGTGACGGAAGCATTGCCAATGGCTCCGAGTAGGTATTCAGGGAGCCCGGTGGTACAGTCCACGGTGAGGATATGGAATCAGTTGAGGACGCATTTTAGGGTGGAAGGGATGTCGGTGTTAACGCTGCTGTGCGCGAATCATGGGTTGGGGGGGGGATGGATAGTGTATACAGGAGGTGGAGGGAGGTGGGGCTGGTCAAGGTGAGGGATCTGTATTTGGAGGAAGGGTTCGCCAGTCTGGAGGAGCTAAGGGAGAGGGTAGAGCTGCCAAGGGGGAGTGAGTTCAGGTATCTGAAGGTTAGGGACTTTGCACAAAAGGTCTGGAGGGGGTTCCCTAGGTTGCCGGGATAGACCCTGTTGGAGTGACTGCTGCTTCCGGATGTGGAAGGGGAGGGAAGAATTGGGGATATGTACATGTGGCTGAGGGAGTAGGGAGGTGAGCGGGTGATGAAGATCAAGGAAATATAGGAAGGGGAGTTGGGAGAGGAGATCAATTGGGGAGCATGGAGTGAGCACTAAACAGGGTAAACGGGACCTCCTCTTGTGCAAGGCTGAGCCTGATACAGTTTACGGTGGCGCACAGGGTGCATATATTCAGGCGAGAATGAGTGAGTTCTTTCAGGGGGTAGCAGATGAGTGTAAGAGGTGTGGGCGGGGGCCAGCGAATCACACGCTCATGTTTTGGGCTTGCGAAAAATTGGGAAGATTCTGGGTGGGAGTGTTCGCAGTCTTAGCCAGGATAGTGGAGGACCCTTTGGTGGTGATATTTGGGGTTTCAGAGAAGCCGGAACTCATGAAAAGGAGGAAGACCGATGTCATGGCCTTCGCCTCTCTGATTGCATGGCGGCGCATTTTACTGGAGTGGCGGTCGGCAACGCCACCGGGAGTAGCTACTTGCTTGGCTGACCTGTACGACTTCCTGCGGTTGGAGAAGATAAAGTAAGAGTTAAGGGCTCAGCAGGGGAGTTTGAGAAAAGGTGGTGGATGTTTGTGGCCGTTTTGAGGGGGGGGTGGTGGTGAAGAAGGGAAAAAATCTGTACAGGCTGTATAGTTGATTGCTGGGAAGTATGTTTCCTGGGGTGTTTATTTGCTGTAACCTGTTTTGATACATGTTTGTAATAAAATATATATATTTTTAAATAAACAGTAATTGTGTTTAAACTTACAAACCTGGTGGCTGCAATTATTGGACAGCCAAGGGCCAAAGATGTCTGGTATTTTTATGAGAATTACTGGTTAATTCACTTGTGTTGCGACTCTGGGGCATGTGGGGCTGGAATTGACCGCTTACTAGCCCAGGGTATTGGAACAATTGGCATGATATAATTGCCCCTTAGTGTCCAGGGATGTACAGGTTGGGTGAGGTTAGGGGATGGGACAAGGGAATGAGCCTAGCTAGGGTAATCTCTCAGTGCAGGCCCGATGGTCCAAATGGTCTCTTTCTGCACTGTAGAGATTCTATGGCTCTAAGCCAGAAGTTAAAAAGTGGGAGTGTGCTTACAGTGCACACTTAAGCACTCAAAGAGATTATGAAATTGTTAACTGGAAAGATCAGGAAATTGAGCAACTGAATCTGTCAGTTTGAGATTTGGAGCTGTACAAAAAATGTACGGCCGTTTTGTTATTGCAGCAACATGTCTTTAACCTGAACATTGGTGCAAACCCGAATCAGGCCAAATAAGCTAGAAACTAGTTGAAACATCAGAAGGAGGAAAATGAATATTTAAAAAAAAAATGATTTAGTGATTCAAAACAAGCTGTTGAGAGGACAGGTCAAAAGGCTTTTCAAAACACACTTAGCGAGTTGAAATTATCACTTCGGCTGATAGCAAATGCGGCCAGCTTCTGTGCAAAGCAAAATTTATGACTGTGCAGGAGGCAAAATGGTTAGGAGGAAAAGAAATATGTTAAAAAGTCCACAACGTTAGTTAAAACTGCTGTGAGAAAGGAATAAGTGTAATTTCTGTTTTAAGGAAATGATGACTGGATGTTGGTTTCATTGTTTGTGTGTATGTGAATATCGGAAGCTTCCAGTATTGGCCTTCTTAAAATCTTTACAGCCAACATCCATTGCATTCCCTTCATCAACCTTCCCTATTCCTTCATCTGTAGGTTAGTCAAGCATGAACTGCCTTTTGAAAATCTGTGCTAGCTTTCTTTAATGAGCTAAAACCTCTCCAAGTACCTGTTAATTTTTTCCCTGATTATTTTTTCTAAAATCTTGTACACTATCGATATTGAACTGACCAGCTTGTGGTGACTATGAATTTCATTGCTCCCTTTCTTGAATAAGGATGTCACATTTTCCAGTCTCCAATCTTCTGGCATTGCCCCCATTTGGAGGGAAAATTGGAAGAATCCGTTATCTTCATTTTCACTTCTTTTAGCAACCTGGGATACAAGCCATCTGCTCAGTTGACTTAAGCACTCTAAGCATAATCTTTGCAGTGCATTGTAATAACCTATTTCTCTTCCTCAAGTAATTGCTTGCTAACTGCATAGCAAAATACTCACTTAACTTCCACTGTCGAAAGGGACATGTGAACCCCAACATTCAGCAACATATTCTAGCTTCTCTTCATTTTTTTCTGACTCTAGTTATGGCCAAAATAAAAGCAAAGAAAGCATGAGAGGGACAGGGCCATCTACCAGAAAGGCCAATGATGGAAATATCCAGGAAATATCTAAAATTTCAGAGAGCTTCATAGAATCATAGAATCCCTACAGTGCAGAAGGAGGTCATTCGGCCCATTTGAGTCTGCACTGACCCTTGGAAAGAGCACCCTGCCTAGGCCCTTCCCGTAACCCTGTAACCCCACCCAACCTTTTGGACAATAAGGGGCAATTTAGCATGGCCAATCCACCTAACGTGCACATGTTTGACTGTGGGAGAAAACCAGAGCAGCCGGAGGAAACCCACACAGACAGGGGAAGAACATCAGCCAGTCACCTGAGGCCAGAATTGAACCCTGGTCCCTGGCGCTGTGAGGCAGCAGTGCTAACCACTGTGCCACTGTGCTACCATGCCGCCTTCAGTAATAAGGGAGAACCCTGGGGGTGAGGAAACACGGAGTGGTTGCCTTCTCAGAGGGATATTATGGATCATTTTGATTATGTTCTCTTTTTAAAAGTCTGAGATGCTGAGCTTTACTGACTGTAACTGAGTTGAGAGTCATGACAGTAACAAATCCATTTACCTAATTCAGAGTGTAAATAACATAATTACATTATGCACCATGATATTTAACTCATTTTCCACTTCAGTACTGATTCACAAATGTCATTTTGAGGTTGAGTCAATGTCTGAAGGAGCCACAGAACAGTTGGAATATTGATGTTTCATCTGACAGCTAGATACAAATTATGATCATAGAGCACTCTATGGGCTATTTCTTACAGCCCACGATTATAGATATAGAGCAGCTGGCAGCATTCCAGCTGTTTTAATAAATTGGTGTCTGGTTCTCTTCTGAGATCTTTCACTGCATTGTGATATGGTTGGATGGACATTTAAAGGAAACGCTTAAACTGAGCTTCCTTTGATGGCTTGATGGTTAAGTGAAATATGGGTTTTATTTGGTTACTGTTCCAGTTGGTGATTCAACTGCACAGGCAGATCCCAGAACGGAACCCTTGGCTCAAAAAACTGTAACTTTTACTTTTTAAAAAATAAAATCTGAGCGAACAGAGCCACAGGACCGCTAATTAGTTTCTGCACCAGGAGAAGAAACATTTGCTAAACATGAAAAAATTGGATTATGATACAATTCGCCTTTACTCCCCCTTAGTTTAACAATTACACAAAGATTTTAAGCTTAGCGTGGATTACAAGGTATATCTTAAACTACAATGGTCTCATTAACACGCAAAGCCCTTTTTAAGCACACAAGGTGACTTTGGTAAGGGACACTCCTCTCTGAACCCAAGTGAATGTCTGTGGAATTCTCCTCAAAATCCCCCCCCCCCCCCAGACCATTCTTGTACCGCGAGCCACCTTGTCTCACTGAACTCCGGCTTCCATCTGAGTGATTTCAAATTCCACTCTCAAATGTCATACTTTCAAATCTTCTTTTAAATTATCCTTTCCCTCCATTGCTTCCATCAAGGTTTCGCTTTCAGGTTTTACACCTCTCCCTTCAGGTTTCCTTTGTCTTAAAGGCTTTTACACCAATTTCCACAATTTTTTCAAACACTGACTCCTAGACTGTAGTAATTTCTCACAAATCTTAACACTGCTGCAGATATTATTCTGGCTTCTCACGATGGAATGTCTTTTTAGCTTTCTGTGACTTTACTGAAGAGTAACCTGTTCTGGTTCCCACTTTCCTCTGTTCTGTTACACACAGACTTCTTGGAAACTTCTCTTAAGGTCTCTAATTTACTTAACTAGCTGGACTTTAGATCTAATGCATCTGTTTTCTAACCATTACTCCATAGTGCGGCTTTCTTCTAGCAAGGCTGAGAAAAGTATTCTATCTAAAGCCTTCTGAAACCAACTGTTTCTAGTACAGCTGTGAGAGTTGCCTTGTCTCTTACTACCGATCTCCAACTACCAACAAATTCAGCTAAAGCTAAAACTAAAAGCTTTTTAAAAATCCTTACAAGGGCCTTCAGTTGCTAAGCATCCCCTGCTAGTTCTATTTATTCTTCATGCCCTAACCCTCTCTAAAGCACAATATAATCACAGTGGGGATTGAAACCAACCCCCTCACACATAAACACCTTTGTCAAGCATGAATCTAGCTATAAGTTAAAAACCCTTTCAGGCACAGAAACATTAAATTAAACCCATTTAAAATGATGCCTTTTTTCTGATGTTTACCAATACAAATATAAATCTCGTAAAACTACTTTTGCTTTCCTAACAATTAGGGCTACAGAACAAAAGCAGGTAGAGGAGGTAAGATATTGATCAGCCATGATTTAATTAAATGTTTCTAGGATGTGTTACGAAATCACCAGCCCAGAAACATTTGCTTTGATTCTTGCTCTGTGCTCAGTTAGTTGATCTCAGATAATTGCCAGCAATTAGATACAACAGCCAGTTTCATCATCCATGAGGGAAAATTATTATTTAGGACTCCTGCAGATACCTGTGCAGTAGCTGTGAGAGTGGACAGGATTGGACTCAGATCATATCCATTGCACAAAATCTCCCCACAGCCAATCTCTGGGCGCACAGGTGAACTGGCCACTTGGAGAAGCTATTGAAAAATGACCAGAGTTTGAAGAATTGTACCCCAGGTGTTCTTCATTTTAATGTTGTTCAGGTATCCTGGGAAATGCACAGGTGTCATTAGCCAGGTGTAGTTTACTTTTTCTGATGCACCAAGAGATTTAACATTCTGGGTGAAAATTTCAATTCACGAGGACTGCCTTAAATTGAAGAAACTGTTTTCAGGAAAGCAAGCATGGATGGTGGAAATCTCCAACTTTGGGGAATCCTGGCATTGTATAAACTGCTTAAAATACGGCCACCATGGAGAAATTAATGAAATGGTTTGCTCTTGCAAATAATTTATCTGAAACTAGTCTTGTGCAGCTGTGCACAGCCGAGAGGCCCATGTTACTGATGTTGCCAGTGGAACAACTTTGATTCTTACAGCTACAATTCCATAGGTTCAAGATTAGTTTGCAACTTGTAGTGTGATGCATTGATGATTTGCTTTCTGAAGCACAATCTCTTAAAAATGTGCTTCTCTGTAGGCTAGAGATATAAGAGCCTTGATCTGTATCTTCTGCAATGAGGGTGTCAACAGTTTCATGCCTTCCCGTACCAGCCTCCCCGAACAGGCACCGGAATGTGGCGACTAGGGGCTTTTCACAGTAACTTCATTGAAGCCTACTTGTGACAATAAGCGATTATTATTATTATACTCCTGATTATCCTGGTCTCCCTCACTACTTAATAATTTTCCTAAAACAAACACATGTGCAGGGATATTGCCAATTAGAAACCCACTGTAGATATTTTTAATGTTAGTTGGGCAAAAATGGAAACATCATAGCAGAAAAATCCAAAGGGGATGATGAAATAGTTTTCAACTCCACAAAAAGCAAGAGAAACAAGCTTTTATGAATTATTTCATGAAGGCAGCTTGGCCTCTTTAAATGCACTCTGCCTTTACATTGTTGCCTAGCAACATTTTATATTGTCGCGTAGCCTTTTTTATGAGTATGATTGATATCTAGCTTGAATGAGGCAGCGTTGATCAAAAATAGGACATGTGGCGTCATCCTCTCACATTGTATCGTGGACTGAAGTTGTTGTGTTATGCTACTTCGGATAACACAGGCTGCTACTTGATGCAATCTTAAATAAAGAATGCTCCAGACTCTGAAATGAGTTCAATGTGTTTGTTGAACTATTAACACAGTTCTCAGATGAGTTCAACTCTCTGCTAATCTAACTGTAGTAACTCAGTCTAACTGTACCAGCTTGCTCTAAGCCACGTACTGGGGTGTGATGCTGCTGATCAACCCTGTCTAACTCTCTAGATGTCTGTCTGTGGAAAGAGGCAGGGTGTGAGTGCCTCATCCCTTTTATAGTGTTTATGTCATGCCCCCTTGTGGTGATGCCACCTCTGAGTGTCCTGACTGCCCATTGGTTGTGTCCTATTCTGAGTGTTCATTGGTTGCATGTTTGCATATCATGACATCTCCCCTTTTTTTTCAGATGTATATACATGTGAATGTGTCTGTCTAATGTGACTGACTGAGGAATACAGAACAGAACAAACAAAACAAATGCTCATAAGTCCAGTCTCTGAGGCTTGCGCCTGATCCTCGCCGACCGCCGGAGAGGTGGTGGAGGGGATGACGGTGTCTTGACAGGCAAGTGGAAGACACGACTGGTGGCCTCGTGGTTCGAGGTGTCTGGAGGTGGCAATTCGACATGTGGAAGTGGCGGGGAAAGTGGTTGTGGGCAAGCAACCTTTTGCAGTGCCCTTCGATTCCTTCGCACAATGGAGCCATCAGCCATACGTATGACATAGGATCTGGGCGCGGCCTGTCGAACAATGAAAGCCGGAGCTTACCACCCACCATCCGGTATCTTGATCCTGACCGTGTCTGCCGGGGATAGCATGTCCAGATCGGTGGCATGTGTGTCATAGCCCTGCTTCTGGCTGTTGCGAAGCTGCTGCATCTTCTACAGCAGCGGGAGGTGATCAAGATTGGGCAGGTGTATGGCTGGAAGGTCCGCAGGTCCCTGTTCATCAGCAGTTGAGCTGGCGACATGCCAGTGGACAAGGGAGTCGCCCCGTACGCAAGCAGCGCGAGGTGTATGTCGAAAGCGGAGTCCGAGGCCTTGCGGATGAGCTGCTTAACGATGTGCACCCCTTTTTCGACTTTGCCATTGGACTGCGGATAGTGCGGACTGGAGGTGACCTGCCTGAAATTGTAGCTCTTGGTAAAACTCTTGGACCATTCTCGACTGTGGAAGCACGGGCCATTGTCGTTCATGACGGTGTTCGGGATGCCAAGCCGTGAGAATGTCCCTTTACACACTTTGATGACGCCCCGTGAGGTGAGGTCTGGCAGCTTCAGCACCTCAGGATAGTTCAAAAAGTAATCGATGATTAAGATATAGTCGTGACCATTCGCGTGGGATAGGTTAATGCCAACCTTGGACCACGGAGAGGTCTCTAGTTCATGTTGTTGGAGCGTCTCCTTGCTCTGTGCTGGTTGGAACCTCTGACAGGTTTTGCAGTTCAGGACCATGTCCGTGATGTCCTGGTTGATGCCGGGCCAGTAGACAGCTTGCCGGGCCCTGTGTCGGCATTTTTCTACGCCCAGGTGTCCCTCATGAATCTGCCGCAGCACCATGCTCTGGAGACGTAACGGGATGACTATCCTACCCAGGTTGAGCAGGATGCCATCGATCAGCGTCAGGTCGTCCTTGACGTTGTAGAATTGAGGGCATTGCCCTTTCTGCCAGCCATTGCTGAGGTTGTGGATGACTCGCTGCAACAGGGGGTCTTTGGCCATCTCTTCTCGGATGATCTTCTCATCTGTTGCCAGGAGAGTGCTTGCACACAGTTGTACCTGCAATTCAATGTGCTGGATGATCTCCAGTGGTTCACTGGGTGAGTTGACGGAGCGGGACAATGCATCGGCAATGATGAGTTCCTTGCCAGGTGTGTACACCAAATTGAAATCATACCTGGTGCAGAGTTTGAGCAGAATTCTCTGCAAACAAGGCGTCATATCATTCAGGTCCTTTTGGATGATGTGGACCAGAGGCCTATGATCCGTCTCAACAGTAAATGTTGGCAAGCCGTCGACATAATCATGAAATTTGAGGATGCCGGTGAGAAGACCTAAATACTCCTTCTCAATCTGCGCATATCTGGTCTCAATGAGTGTCATTGCCCGTGACGCGTATGCTACTGGTACCCAGGATGACGTGTCATCTCTTTGAAGCCACACCGCCCCAATGCCATCCTGACTCGCATCTGTGGATATCTTGGTCTCTCGGTCTGGGTCAAAGAATGCAAGGACGGGTGCAGTGGTGAGCTTGGCTTTCAGCTCCAGCCACTCTGTTCGGTGCTCCGCCTTCCACTCAAAGGTGGTTGATTTTTTTCACCAGGTTGCGTAGGGCCGTGGTGTGTGTGGCCAAATTTGGGATGAACTTGCCAAGGAAATTGACCATTCCCAGGAAGCGCAATACTGCCTTCTTGTCCTCGGGGACTTTCATTGCCTCGATGGCTTTAATTTTGTCTGTGTCCGGGCGCACACCGTGTTGCAAAATCTGATCGCCCAGGAACTTCAGCGTAGATGTCCCAAAACAGCACTTGGACCTGTTTAGCTTGAGGCCATGTTCATGTATGCGTCAGAATACTTTCTTGAGTCGCGACACATATTCCTCTGGGGTTGTGGACCAGATTGTGATATCGTCAACGTAGACACGAACCCCTTCTATTCCCTCCACCATCTGTTCCATGATGCGATGGAAAATCTCTGATGCTGAGATGATGCCACATGGCATTCGGTTATAGCAGAATGTGCCAAAAGGTGTGTTGAAGGTGCAGAGCCTTCTGCGGGATTCTTCAAGTTGGATTTGCCAAAATCCTTGGGATGCGTCCAATTTTGTGAAGAAGCCCGCGTGTGCCATCTCACTCGTGATTTCCTCCCTCTTCGGGATGGGGTAATGTTCCCGCATAATGTTTTTGTTTAGATCCTTGGGGTCAATGCAGATGCGTAGGTCACCCGAAGGCTTCTTTATGCACACCATCAAGCTGACCCAGTCGGTTAGTTCAGTGGCCTTGGAGATGATGCGTTTTTGTTGTAGACTCGTGAGCTCTGTCTTCAGGCGCTCTCTCAGTGGAGCAGGGACACGGCGTGGTGCATGGACCACTGGCTTGGCATCAGGCCGCAGTAGAATCTTGTACTCGTACGGCAGCGTGCCCATCCCGCTAAATACATCTGGGTACTGGGTTAGGATGTCGTTGATGTTGGCCTGAAGATCCGAATGGGGCGGCGTCGTGGTGTAGACCCTTTGAATGAGGTTCAGTTGCTTGCAGGCGTGCACACCTAGCAGGGACGCCCTGTCTGGTTGAACAATCTCGAAGCGTAAGCTTGCTTGTGTGTGTCAGCTGGACACCTGCAGATGGCAGGACCCCAGTGCCTTGATTGTGTTTCCATTGTAGTCCAGGAGTTTGCAGGCAGCTGGAAGCATTGTTGGGGGGAGGGGAGCTTCTTGATTCTCTTGAAGTCCACCTGCGAAATCAGGTTGACGGAGGCATCTGTGACCAGTTTGAACTGGATGGGGCAGTGGTTGACCTTCATCACTGCATGCCGTTCATCCTCGGAATACACGGCCAGGATTGATTGGACTCGCAATGTGTCCCGTGTGGCGTATTTGCACTTCGTAATAATGCCCATTCGGTAAGTGTTCCAGGTATTCTTCATCTGGATCCGTCGCACTGCCTGGATCAGAGTCATGCATTCGGTTGCACACTTCTGATGCGCCACTGTCGGAATTGGGAGCGCTGGCTCCTAACTGGTGCTGCACATCTGCACAGGGCTGCATAGTGGTTTGGTTTCCCAGTTGAAACAGCATTTGCCTCTTGCAGGGCAGTTTTTTAAAAAATGGGTGGTGCCGCAGTTCGCACACGTCCTGACACTCAGTGCGTCGTTGCGCATGCGCGGTACGGTTCTCGGCCGTCTGCACCTGCGCAGTGCGGTTTTTGGCCGCTTTGTGTTCCCAATCGCATGCGTCGGGCCCCAGGAAGAGCGCACAAAATGTCCGCTTTCGTCAATGTGGAGGCGCTGCATCCGGGAAATGGCCTGAACACGCTCCGCCTCACTCCGGCTTGCTTTTTTCACTTTCTGCCATTTTGTACTGTGAATAGCGATTTTTAGAGTGCTCATGCACAGTACACGTTTCAACCGCGACTGGCAGGGTCATGTGCTTGATTTTCAACAATTGCTCTCACAGAGGATCAGAGTGAAATGATTTGGTCTCTGATCATGGAGTCAGTGATATCACCGAAGTTGCAGGATTGCGCTAGCAGTCTAAGGTTAGTTAGATAGGAATTGAAGGATTCGTCTTTACCTTGCATCCTCTGCTTGAAGATGTAGTGCTCGAAGATTTTGTTGGTGTCCACCTCGCAGTGGCTGTCGAATTTGTCCAGGATGGTTTGGTACTTTGTTTTGTCCTGCCCTTCGGAAAAGTGAAAGGAGTTGAAGATCTCTATCGCATGGCCACCCGCAGTGGTGAGTAGAAGAGCTATCTTCCGAGCTTCGGTCGCGCCATTGAGGTCGGATGCTTCCACGTATAGTTGAAATTTCTGCTTGAATGATCGCCAGTTGGCACTAAGATTGGCGGTGGTCCTGAGCTGATGAGGAGCCTGAATCTTGTCCATTGTGCCCGTATTCAGTAGCTGGTTGTCACGGATCTTGCTGAGTTGAACTAAACAGATTGAACAGTCACTCCTGGTATCATGTTGTGTTATGCTGCTTCAGATAACACAGGCTGCTACTTGATGCAGTCTTAAATAAAGGATGCTCCAGATGCTGAAATGAGTTCAACGTGTTTGTTGAACTATTAACACAGTTCTCAAATGAGTTTGACTCTCTGCTAATCTAACTGTAGTAACTCAGTCTAACTGTACCAGCCTGCTCTAAGCCACGTGCTGGGGTGTGATGCTGCTGATCAACCCTGTCTAACTCTCTAGATGTCTGTCTATGGAAAGGGGCAAGGTGTGAGTGCCTCATCTCTTTTATAATGTTTATGTCATGCCCCCTTGTGGTGATGCCACCTTTCGTTGAGTGTTCTGACTGCCCATTGGTTGTGTCTTATTCTGAGTGTTCATTGGTTGCATATTTGCATATCATGACAGAAGTGACCTTGCAAAATTGGACAGACCAAGATTGGGCAGCAGGAAGAGGAAAATCCAAGCTAAAAACTTCATTAGAGAAAGAAAGGAAATCAAAGGAAACAGAATAGAAGTAAACAAAGGGCCTTTGCAAAGATTCTGTGTCATATTTTTACTGGGCATATGAACCACTTTTGGCATTCCAAACTTACGCTGCTTGTCCTCTTCCATTTATATTTATCTCACGTCTGTAATTCGCAAATTACTAAAAACTTCAATTGCCCAAGTCCCACAGTGCTTCGGAAAGTCAATGCTTCAGTGACTGCGACAGATGCAAATATACAAGTTACAGGAATAAACACTGTGTGCTCAAGTGATGATGAAGCTGAGAAGTTACAGTTCTAATTGCTGAACAGAAAATCATACAGTGCAAGCACCATGTGGCAAAAGGTTTTTCACGCAAAAGAGCTGCATGGTTTACCAAGTGAGAACTCCTTTGGCCCTTCTGTTCAAATTCACTCAGACAACTAGGAAAAGCATTATCGTCTTACCAAGGCCTAGGGAGAGCACATTATTCAATCTAGAACATTCCGATCTGCAAAAATAACATAAACTGGTGTGGGTGGGTTGAAAACAATCAGAAGATTATTATACTGATAAATGATGATATTTAACACATTGAAGGGCCTGAAATGTTGAATGTATTATGAACCGTAGACAGTGAAAGATTTCCCAGAAACTTTCAGGGAAAGTACAATGATCCAGGAGACCCGAGGAAGAAGGTTCACCTACCTTCATTATAAATTTAAAGGTTAAGGCCGCTATTGCGGCATACAATAGGGTCTCAATCAGGGACTCACGAGAGTGCCGGTCCCGGTTTCGGACGGTATTTAAAGGGCTAAGTAACAAGCTCCAGCGGGTGGACCTCTACCTACTAGCAGGGTTGCTCGTATTCTCTGAGTCCCACGGGGAAATCTATCAGTGTATCTCCTTGGACTTGTGAAGGTTATCACAAAGAGAATTTTGTTTTTTTATTTAACTTTGGATGACTCTTGTCCCCAATAGCTCATTAGGTAACTGCACTGTGTGATTTGGTGGCAAACTCTACACAACTCTGATTGGTTTCTTGGATTTTCCAGTATAGCTGAAATGAGAGTCATCAGCTAAATTATGATTCGGAAAGGGGTACATTAGCCAGGGAAATGGAATGGGAGTCCCTGGTACTGGACTTCTACTTAACCTTGGCAGGACCTACACATGCTACCATCCTGAGAGAGCAGTATAATGCATGCACGATCTTGTCATGGCAGTAGAATCTCTTCCTGCAGAGCACTAGACCTGATGGCACCAGTACTATCAGTACAGCCCTATAAGATACTTGTTTGTGGCCTAGCTGGAAGACCAATTTCTCCTACCTGTCACCCCAGAGACGAAATACAAACTATTGTTAGGATCCCTGCTTCAGATGCTGTTAGGAATGCAACTGTGGTGAACGTATTATGGCAACCATTCACCACTGTATTGCATTGTACTATGTTGTTGCCCTTGTGGGTTCCACCTATGGACCATTGTATTGTATTACACCACTTGTATCATGTTGGTGCCCTTGTGGGCTCTGCCCCTAGCCCCGCCCCCATGAGGGGAGGTATATAGAGCAGCTGTCCTGTAGGCGGCTCTCAGTGCAGAGCAGTCGCAGTCAGGCACTGTTCTAGTTGATTAAAGCCACTGTTCACTTCAACTCTCTGTCTCGTGTGAATTGATGGTCGCATCAATTTAATCAACTACAACATCGCGATGGAAGCAGCCCTCAAACCTGACCGACTGGAACTCGACCCACAGGCCGCGGAAGCCAAAGGGATTTTTTCGCACTGGCTCCGATGTTTCGAGGCCTACCTCGCCGCCTCCTCCTCGCCCTCCATCACCGACGAACAGAAGCTGAGCCTCCTCCACGCCCGGGTGAGCCATCGAATCTCCGTGCAAATCGAGGAAGTGACCACATACGCAGACGCGCTTGCGATCCTGAAGCGGCAATAGGTGAGGCCGGTGAACGAAGTGTTCGCGCGGCATCTCCTCACCACTCGCCGCCAACGCCCCGGGAAATCGCTGGAGGAGTACCTACACAACCTGAAAGTCCTCGCGCGAAGCTGCAACTACAAGGCCGTCACGGCATCGCAACACATGGAACTGGCCATCCGGCACGCCTACGTGGCCTGAGTCCGGTCCAACTACGTCAGACAGCGCCTGCTCGAGAAGGGCGCCCTCAACCTAAAAGAGACGGTAAAACTAGCCACCTCCCTAGAAGTAGCGTTTCAGAGCCTCAACACTTTCCCCTCCGACCACGCGACCCCCTCACGGACACCCGACCAGAGAGTACCCCAGGCCTGTGCCGCACGGCTGCCCGCCCAACCCGGGGGGCTGCCCTGCTACTTTTGCGGCCAGAACCAGCACCCCAGGCAGCGTTGCCCGGCTTGGAACGCGAACTGTGGCGACTGCGGCAAGATAAGACACTTTGCCAAAGCGTGCCTGGCCAGGCCCAAGTCCTCCAAATCACAGGCCCGACTCTCAGACTCACAGGCCCGCAGACCCCACAGCGTGGCTGCGTGCCTGCCAGCTCCGCCCCCTTTGGACGCGCCACCTGCCTCGTGTTGTCCGTGGGGGCAACCATCTTCGACTCTACACAACACGTGCGACTCACGGGGGCTGCCATCTTGGCCGCCGTCTCCCATGCGGCCCGCCATGTGCGACCGACGGGGGCCGCCATCTTCAACGCCATCTTCAACGCCGCCTAACACGTGCGACCGACGGGGTCAGCCATCTTGGGACCACTCCACTACCTCTGACCACGCCGTCTACCCGCAACTCGGCACGGTCACCCTCGACCAGTCACGCCCAAAGCACCTCAGGAACTCCATGATGACCGTCCGGGTCAATGGGCACGAAACGCCCTGCCTGTTTGACTCCGGGAGCACGGAGAGCTTCGTACACCCAGACACGGTAAGCCGCTGTTCGCTCCAAATCTCCCCCGCTTTTCAAACAATCTCCCACGCTTCTGGATCGCACTCAGTGCAGATCCGGGGGTACACTGTCACGAACCTCGCGATACAGGGCATCGAATACGCAAACTTTAAACTATATGTACTCCCCGATCTCTGCGCTCTTCTTCTGTTGGGACTGGACTTCCACTGGAGCCTGACCCTAAAGTTCGGCGGGCCCCTAACCCCCTTCACTGTTTGTAGCCTCGCGACCCTGAAGGTCGACCCTCCCCCGCTATTCGCGAGTCTCACCGCCGACTGTAAACCCGCCGCCACCAGGAGCAGGCGGTACAGTGCCCAGGACAGGACTTTTATCAAGTCCGAGGTCCAGCGGCTCATGAGGGAGGGGATCATCGAGGCCAGTAATAGCCCCTGGAGAGCCCAAGTGGTGGTCGTCAGGGCCGGGGAAAAGAACCAGATGGTTGTAGATTACAGCCAAACCATAAACCGCTATACGCAACTCGATGCGTACCCGCTTCCCTGGATAGCGGACATGGTGAATCAGATTGCAGACTACCAGGTGTTCTCCACGGTAGATCTGAAGTCCGCATACCACCAGCTCCCAATCCGCCCGGAGGACCGCCACTACACGGCCTTTGAGGCAGACGGCCGCCTCTTCCACTTCCTCCGGGAGTTCCCCTTCGGCGTCACCAACGGGGTCTCGGTCTTCCAAAGAACGATGGACCGAATTGTGGACCAGTACGGGCTGCAGGCCACATTTCCGTACTTGGACAACGTCACCATCTGCGGCCATGATCAGCAGGATCACAACGCCAACATTCAGAAGTTTCTGCAAACCGCCCAAGCCCTCAACCTCACTTATAACAAGAAGAAATGCGTTTTCCGCACAACCAGACTCGCCATCCTCAGCTATGTCGTAGAAAACGGAGTCCTAGGGCCCAACCCCGACCGTATGCACCCCTCCTGCAACTCCCCCTTCCCCACTGCCCCAAGGCCCTGAAAAGATGCCTCGGGTTCTTTTCCTATTCTGCCCAGTGGGTCCCCAACTATGCGGCAAAGCCCGCCCACTGATCAAAGCTACCATCTTCCCATTGGCGGCTGAGGCCCACCAGGCCTTCAGCCGCATCAAGGCAGATATTACCAAAGCCACGATGCATGTGCTGGACGAGTCCGTCTCCTTCCAGGTGGATAGCGACACGTCAGAGGTCGCCCTCGCCGCCACCCTTAACCAGGCAGGCAGGCCCGTAGCATTTTTCTCCCGTACCCTCAATGCCTCCGAGATTCGACACTCCTCAGTCGAAAAAGAAGCTCAAGCCAGTACTATCAGTACAGCCCTATAAGATACTGGAAGCTGTATGGCACTGGAAGCACTACCTCGCTGGTAGGAGGTTTACCCTCGTCACCGACCAACGGTCGGTAGCCTTCATGTTCGACAATACACAGCGGGGCAAGATCAAGAACGATAAGATCTTGAGGTGGAGGATCGAACTCTCCACCTATAATTACGATATAGTGTATCGTGCTGGGAAGCTCAATGAGCCCCCAGATGCCCTGCCCCACGGCACATGCGCCAGCGCGCAAGAGGACCGACTCCGGGCCATCCACAATGACCTCTGCCAGCCAGGGGTCACCCGGCTTATCCACTACATCAAGGCCCGCAACCTGCCCTACTGGTCAGGGCCATGACCAGGGACTGCCAAGTCTGCGCGGAGTGTAAGCCGCACTTCTATCGACCGGATAAGGCCCACCTGGTGAAGGCATCCTGGCCCTTCAAGCGCCTCAGCATCGATTTCAAAGGGCCCCCCCCCCTCCACTGACAGCAACGCGTATTTTCTCAATGTCATTGACGAGTACTCCCGTTTCCTGTTTGCCATACCTTGCCCCGACATGACCGCAGCCACCGTCATTAAGGCCCTACATAGTATCTTCACCTTGTTCGGTTTCCCCACTCACGGCCACAGTGACCGGGGCTCCTCGTTTATGAGCGACGAACTGCGTCAGTACCTGCTCGGTAAGGGCATTGCCTCGAGCAGAACTACCAGTTACAACCCCTGGGGAAACGGACAGGTGGAAAGGGAGAACGCGACGGTCTGGAAGGCCGTCCTCCTGGCCCTGCGGTCTAGGAATCCCCCAGTTTCCCACTGGCAGGAGGTCCTCCCCGACGAGCTCCACTTCATTTGGTCACTTCTTTGCACAGCCACGAACGAGACCCCTCATGACCGCCTATTTGTTTTCCCTAGGACATCCACCTCCGGGGTCTCGCTTCAGGCCTGGCTGAAGACACCGGGGCCTGTACTCCTCCGGAAACACGCGAGGAGACATACGTCCGACCCCCTGGTCGAGAGGGTCCAGCTCCTTCACGCCAACCCCCAGTATGCATACGTGGCGCACCCCGACGGCCGACAAGATACGGTCTCCCTCCGCGACCTGGCACCCGCAAGATCCCCTACGACCATCCCCTACTCCCCGCCCCCAAGCTACACCGAACAGCGTCCCTGCCCCTACATGGCCTCCACACCCCCTCCTATACCCCCTCTCCCCATCGCCGGCCTATAGGGATGAATCTCCAGAAGACACGCTCCTGGAGTCCACACCCGTGACCGCATCGATGAGTTCAACACCCATGCCCGCACTGACGAGTTTGACACCCGTGCCCGCTGCGAAACCAGAGCTCAGGCGATCGCAGCGCACGATCAGGGCACCGGACAGACTCAACCTGTGAGCCCTTCACCCCCGCTGGACTTCAATTTTTTAACAGGGAGTGAATGTGATGAATGTATTTTGGCAACCATTCACCACTGTATTGCATTGTACTATGTTGTTGCCCTTGTGGGCTCCACCTATGGACCATTGTATTGTAATACACCGATTCTATCATGTTGGTGCCCTTGTGGGCTCCGCCCCTGGCTCTGCCCCCTTGAGGGGAGGTATATAGAGCAGCTGCCCTGTAGGCGGCTCTCAGTGCAGAGCAGTCGCAGGCAGGAACTGTTCTAGTTGATTAAAGCCACTGTTCACTTCAAATCCCCTTTGGATTTCGGCGGCAGCGGTGCGCAGGGGCCTTCTGGGAGGTGAGTAGTGAATTTAAAAAGCCTTGCCTGGTCCCGTGTCTGTTCTTTTCTGTTTTATTTGTTTTTATATAAGGCGGGAACCGGAAGTTCGACCTCTGGCAAGTCCCCCCCGCCCAACCAATAAATTCTGGTGGAGAGGAAACCCGAGACACTGCACGTGTAGTGTCTCCCACCCGCCCTCCTCCTCTAACCTAATAATAAGACCCATTGGTGTAAGGTAAGTGCCATATTATATTATTATATTATTAGCATTGTGCAGGTCAAGGATCGGAGGTGGAGGAGCAGTCTCTGTCAGCGAGAGAACCTGAGAACATCTCAGACACTCAGAAGGTAAGTAAGTGATTTTTACTTTTATACCTTTTTTCAAATTGTGTGTGTCGGGGGGAAACTGAAGTGACATCACAGAAAAGCTGTGACCTGAGTGGCTGGTTGGGATTCTAACCTAAATTTTAAAAAAAATTTGAGTATTTGGGAACTAATTAAACATAATAACTTAATTATAATTTAGAGGATATCTAAGCCAGAGATCGGAGAGTATTATAGTTAGCTATTGCATTTCTATTAGAAATCTAGTGCTAGGAAACAGATAGTTGACAGTAACTTTGCAATTTAAAAAAAAAGTATTTAAAAAAAAAAAAGACAAATTTTAATTTTAATTAATTGATGCAATGTCAGTTAGAGGGGTGCTGTGCTCTGACTGTGAGATGTGGCAGGTCCGGGAGGCTTCCAGCGTCCCGGGTGGCTTCATCTGCAGAAAGTGCACCCAACTGCAGCTCCTCACAGACCGCATGGTTCGGTTGGAGCAGCAATTGGATGCACTTAGGAGCATGCAGGTGGCGGAAAGCGTCATAGATCGCAGTTATGTAAATGTGGTCACACCCAAGGTGCAGGCAGAGAAATGGGTGACCACCAGAAAGGGCAGGCAGTCAGTGCAGGAATTCCCTGTGGTTGTCTCCCTCTCGAACAGATATACCCCTTTGGATACTGTCGGGGGGATAGCCTATCAGGGGAAAACAGCAGCAGCCAGAGCAGTGGCACCACGGCTGGCTCTGATGTTCAGAAGGGAGGGTCAAAGCGCAGAAGAGTAATAGTAATAGGGGACTCTATAGTCAGGGGCACAGATAGGCGCTTCTGTGGACGTGAAAGAGACTCCAGGATGGTATGTTGCCTCCCTGGTGCCAGGGTCCAGGATGTCTCCGAACGGGTAGAGGGAATCCTGAAGGGGGAGGGCAAACAGGCAGAGGTCGTTGTACATATTGGTACTAACGACATAGGCAGGAAGGGGCATGAGGTCCTGCAGCAGGAGTTCAGGGAGCTAGGCAGAAAGTTAAAAGACAGGACCTCGAGGGTTGTAATCTCGGGATTACTCCCTGTGCCACGTGCCAGTGAGGCTAGAAATAGGAAGATAGAGCAGACAAACACGTGGCTAAACAGCTGGTGTAGGAGGGAGGGTTTCCGTTATCTGGACCACTGGGAGCTCTTCCGGGGCAGGTGTGACCTGTATAAGATGGACGGGTTGCATCTAAACTGGAGAGGCATAAATATCCTGGCCGCGAGGTTTGCTAGTGTCACACGGGAGGGTTTAAACTAGTATGGCAGGGGGGTGGGCACGGGAGCAATAGGTCAGAAGGTGAGAGCATTGAGGGAGAACTAGGGAATAGGGACAGTGTGGCTCTGAGACAGAGCAGACGGGGAGAAGTTGCTGAACACAGCGGGTCTGGTGGCCTGAAGTGCATATGTTTTAATGCAAGGAGCATTACGGGTAAGGCAGATGAACTTAGAGCTTGGATTACTACTTGGAACTATGATGTTGTTGCCATTACAGAGACCTGGTTGAGGGAAGGGCAGGATTGGCAGCTAAACGTTCCAGGATTTAGATGTTTCAGGCGGGATAGAGGGGGATGTAAAAGGGGAGGCGGAGTTGCGCTACTTGTTCGGGAGAATATCACAGCTATACTGCGAGAGGACACCTCAGAGGGCAGTGAGGCTATATGGGTAGAGATCAGGAATAAGAAGGGTGCAGTCACAATGTTGGGGGTATACTACAGGCCTCCCAACAGCCAGCGGGAGATAGAGGAGCAGATAGGTAGACAGATTTTGGAAAAGAGTAAAAACAACAGGGTTGTGGTGATGGGAGACTTCAACTTCCCCAATATTGACTGGGACTCACTTAGTGCCAGGGGCTTAGACGGGGCGGAGTTTGTAAGGAGCATCCAGGAGGGCTTCTTAAAACAATATGTAAACAGTCCAACTAGGGAAGGGGCGGTACTGGACCTGGTATTGGGGAATGAGCCCGGCCAGGTGGTAGATGTTTCAGTAGGGGAGCATTTCGGTAACAGTGACCACAATTCAGTAAGTTTTAAAGTACTGGTGGACAAGGATAAGAGTGGTCCGAGGATGAATGTGCTAAATTGGGGGAAGGCTAATTATAACAATATTAGGCGGGAACTGAAGAACATAGATTGGGGGCGGATGTTTGAGGGCAAATCAACATCTGACATGTGGGAGGCTTTCAAGTGTCAGTTGAAAGGAATACAGGACAGGCATGTTCCTGTGAGGAAGAAAGATAAATACGGCAATTTTCGGGAACCTTGGATGACGAGTGATATTGTAGGCCTCGTCAAAAAGAAAAAGGAGGCATTTGTCAGGGCTAAAAGGCTGGGAACAGACGAAGCCTGTGTGGCATATAAGGAAAGTAGGAAGGAACTTAAGCAAGGAGTCAGGAGGGCTAGAAGGGGTCATGAAAAGTCATTGGCAAATAGGGTTAAGGAAAATCCCAAGGCTTTTTACACGTACATAAAAAGCAAGAGGGTAGCCAGGGAAAGGGTTGGCCCACTGAAGGATAGGCAAGGGAATCTATGTGTGGAGCCAGAGGAAATGGGCGAGGTACTAAATGAATACTTTGCATCAGTATTCACCAAAGAGAAGGAATTGGTAGATGTTGAGTCTGGAGAAGGGGGTGTAGATAGCCTGGGTCACATTGTGATCCAAAAAGACGAGGTGTTGGGTGTCTTAAAAAATATTAAGGTAGATAAGTCCCCAGGGCCTGATGGGATCTACCCCAGAATACTGAAGGAGGCTGGAGAGGAAATTGCCGAGGCCCTGACAGAAATCTTTGGATCCTCGCTGTCTTCAGGGGATGTCCCGGAGGACTGGAGAATAGCCAATGTTGTTCCTTTGTTTAAGAAGGGTAGCAAGGATAATCCCGGGAACTACAGGCCGGTGAGCCTTACTTCAGTGGTAGGGAAATTACTGGAGAGAATTCTTCGAGACAGGATCTACTCCCATTTGGAAGCAAATGGACGTATTAGTGAGAGGCAGCACGGTTTTGTGAAGGAGAGGTCGTGTCTCACTAACTTGATAGAGTTTTTCGAGGAGGTCACTAAGATGATTGATGCAGGTAGGGCAGTAGATGTTGTCTATATGGACTTCAGTAAGGCCTTTGACAAGGTCCCTCATGGTAGACTAGTACAAAAGGTGAAATCACACGGGATCAGGGGTGAACTGGCAAGGTGGATACAGAACTGGCTAGGCCATAGAAGGCAGAGGGTAGCAATGGAGGGATGCTTTTCTAATTGGAGGGCTGTGACCAGTGGTGTTCCACAGGGATCAGTGCTGGGACCTTTGCTCTTTGTAGTATATATAAATGATTTGGAGGAAAATGTAACTGGTCTGATTAGTAAGTTTGCAGACGACACAAAGGTTGGTGGAATTGCGGATAGCGATGAGGACTGTCTGAGGATACAGCAGGATTTAGATTGTCTGGAGACTTGGGCGGAGAGATGGCAGATGGAGTTTAATCCGGACAAATGTGAGGTAATGCATTTTGGAAGGGCTAATGCAGGTAGGGAATATCCAGTGAATGGTAGAACCCTCAAGAGTATTGAAAGTCAAAGAGATCTAGGAGTACAGGTCCACAGGTCATTGAAAGGGGCAACACAGGTGGAGAAGGTAGTCAAGAAGGCATACGGCATGCTTGCCTTCATTGGCCGGGGCATTGAGTATAAGAATTGGCAAGTCATGTTGCAGCTGTATAGAACCTTAGTTAGGCCACACTTGGAGTATAGTGTTCAATTCTGGTCGCCATACTACCAGAAGGATGTGGAGGCTTTAGAGAGGGTGCAGAAGAGATTTACCAGAATGTTGCCTGGTATGGAGGGCATAAGCTATGAGGAGCGATTGAATAAACTCGGTTTGTTCTCACTGGAACGAAGGAGGTTGAGGGGCGACCTGATAGAGGTATACAAAATTATGAGGGGCATAGACAGAGTGGATAGTCAGAGGCTTTTCCCCAGGGTAGAGGGGTCAATTACTAGGGGGCATATGTTTAAGGTGAGAGGAGCAAAGTTTAGAGTAGATGTACGAGGCAAGTTTTTTACGCAGAGGGTAGTGGGTGCCTGGAACTCACTACCGGAGGAGGTAGTGGAAGCAGGGACGATAGGGACATTTAAGGGGCATCTTGACAAATATATGAATAGGATGGGAATAGAAGGATACGGACCCAGGAAGTGTAGAAGATTGTAGTTTAGTCGGGCAGTATGGTCGGCACGGGCTTGGAGGGCCGAAGGGCCTGTTCCTGTGCTGTACATTTCTTTGTTCTTTGTTTTGTTCTAACTCTCTGTCTCGTGTGAATTGGTGGTCGCATCAGCTACGTGCTTCACAATGAGCTGCGGTGGTTGGAGTGAGACTCCTCAATCCAACCCACCATCTTCAACACTCTGTCTGATACGTGCTGTGCCGCCTGCACCTAAGCTTGATCTTCTGTGGGTATTTTTCTTTGGGTCCCCAGATTGTTGTATCTTCCCACCTGCAGGTCAGAATCCGTATCCTCCTCACCTTCGACTCCCAGTTACTCCTGCTCACTCATATTCTTCATTTCACCTAATGCATTCCCTTTACGTTCACCCTGTAATTCCACTGCAAGGATGGCAGATAGTGTCAGCATACAGAGACACAAAATAGGAAGAGAAGCAGGTCATTCAGCCCTTTGAGCTTGCTCTGCCATTCAATAAGATCATGGTTGATCTGTTGCTGTTTTGAATTCCGACATTCCTATGTACCACTGATAATCTTTGATTTCCTTGCCTAACAAGAATCTATCTACTCCGCCTTAAAATATTCAATAAAGAAGTTTCCTCAATTTTATCATTACCCAATCTGAGGTGTGGCAATTTCACTCCACTACTCAGATTGCCATTAAGCAGATCCAGCTCCAGATAAACATTGCGCACAACTTGAGCTGTCTCTTTTTATTCTGCATGAACATATTTCCTGTACGGTCTACTCCTGTATAAACTCCGCTTTCTCATGCTTGTCTTTTATCCATCCACACTCAAGAATTCCAACTTGCCATTCGGCAGATGGAGGCCGCGAATGAATGGTTTTCTATGGCAGGATCCTTCTCTACACCTTTGGGGATCTGGGAAGGAGGGTGTTTGTGTTTGCCAACCCTCCAGGATTGGTCTGGATTCTCCAGCAACGGAAGATCAATCTCCAGGGCAATGCTGTGTGCAATACTGGAGAAACATCATAACAGTACGAAAACGTTTTTTAGTCATTTCCTTTGAACATTTCTCTTTGCCAGATATAAAAATATAAAAAATAGGGGAAAATAAAAGCTGTTTGGCTGACAGGCAAGCATCTTCCAATTGAGTAATGAGTCTTTTTGCTTTCAGATTTGCATAGGAATGCAGTATGTCACAAGTTGGATGTGTTGGCTGAGAATGGCTGGAGCATGGAGACTCCACGTTTTTTTTAAATTTAAAGTACCCAATTCATTTTATCCAATTAAGGGACAATTTAGCGTGTTCAATCCACCTACCTTGCACATCTTTGGGTTGTGGTGGCGAAACCCACGCAAACACGGGGAGAATGTGCAAACTCCACAAGGACAGTGACCCAGAGCCGGGATCGTACCTGGGACCTCGGCGCTGTGAGGCAGCAGTGCTAACCCACAGCGCCACCGTGCTGCCCTCTCTCAGACTACACTTAATAGCAGTTGGCAACCTAAGGTGTTGCATGGAGCAATGGCAGTGAATGTGGTGCAAAGCCACATCACAGAACATCTTCAGCCTGGAGGAAACCATATACCATATGATGAATATGAGGAGCAGCTCCAGCTTTGTCTATCGAATGGGACTGCTCCTCAACTTTTCCTAAATCTTCAGCTGGATGCTTCTGATCATTGAGCTCTGGATACAGGGACAGTGGCAGACTGGACAAGAGCGGTGCAGGCAAGCCATTGGACCGCCTCATGGGTCTGCTCTTGGGCCTGGCAAAACCAGCTACTCACATGTACATGACAAAAGCTGCCCCTGGGGGCAGGAACTGCTCTGACCACCTGCCTCTCTTTCACAGTCTTTCACATCTTGGAGGAGGGCTCTGAAGAAGGTATACATGATGTTGATCAGAACACTCTAGACCTTCTACAACTGGTAAATACCACAGGACGAATTAAAAGGATTTGCCTTTATATAATGCCTTCATGACCTCAAGATATTCCTCAGTACTTTACATCCAATTAAATAATTTTGAAGTGTAGTCACTGTTGTAATGTAGGTAACACAGCAATCAATGTACACATGGTAATATACCGTAACAGCCAATGAAAAGATGACAGATAATCTGTTTTAGTGATGTTGGTTGAGTGGTAAGTATTGGCACTGGGAGGACTCTTAGTTATTCTACAAATAGTGCAAAGGGATCTTTCACTTCCAACTGAGAGAGAATATCAGGCCTCAGTTCAACATCTCATTCACCGACCGTTAAGGAGCTAGCCGGACCAGTGCCGTGTGGAAACAATCAATTCCAATGACAAATCGGTGCCGGATTTGCCGGTTTCGCAATTGACACTCAGGAGGGTGACAAGCTGCAGCCTCATATACACACTTCACACCCCACACACACCATCCCAATCAACAAGCTGGCAGTGAGGAGAGCGGCCCCACGTTTCGCAGACGCAGAGCTTGAGACCCTCCTGGATGCCATGGAGGAGAGGAGGATGACCCTGTACTGCAGCCCGGGATGGAGGTTGTGAGCCACCACCGTTTATCGTGCCTGGGTGCAGGCGGCAGAGGCGGTCAGTGCTGTGCGCAACGTAGTCCCGACCGACCAGCAGTGCCGGACAAAAACTGCACAACCTCCTCAGGACAGTCAGGATCAGTAGGCAGCACTGTGCCCCTGGCACTAGTCCCCGTCCCACACACCCGTAAGCCTACACCCACCCCACCCCCACCCAGAGGGCAGCTGAACCTTCACCCTGCATCACATGCTGACACCCATACCGGGTGCCCTCGCCACTGAGGCCACCAGCAACCCACTCCCTGGGCTGCATGCATCGGACTGTCTAACACTGTTGTTTTCTCTTTACCCCCCCCCCCCCCCCCCGCCACTCCAGGAGAAGGCCGTGCATAACCGCTATGAGCGAGAGAAGACAGAAGGGGGAATCGCTGGACCTGTGGCCCTTCACTGTGGCAGAGCAGAGGGCACTGGACGTGGTCGGTGGACCAGAGGAAAGGGAGGTTGCCGAGATGGAATTCGGCCATGGGCAGGGAAGTGAGATCCCACTTAATTGTGGTTCCCCATGCCACATGTGTTAACCACCCTCACCCCTACCCTCACCCCCACACCAGCCTCACCATATGGATCAGCATGTCCAAAGCCTCGGGCATTCTGTGCAGGCACTAGGCGAGGCCCAGGACAGGTGCGCTCCTGAGTGTGGCCCAGTCACAGCAGGCCATGGCCGAAAATGTCGGCGTCATTGCCCAGGTGCTGGCCAACGTGGCGCAGACACACAGGAAGGTGGCCAAGTCCCAGAGGGAGATGGCGCAGTCACTGGTTGATGTGAGACAAACCCAGAAGGTGGTGGTGTAGATCTCCAAATTTCTTTCTCTGTCAGTCTGGCCTCAATAAAAGTTGAGACGGATTCGCACGTAAACAGAAGTTATTTATTTAGCTTGCAAGCTTGAATCATCTTACAGAAACGTAAGAGACATCCAGCCTCTTACATCCCAGAAAAACGACTGAACTAAAAGACAAAGGGATCTCTGCAAAATCAATTCAAATGGTATCAAGTTTCACATACTCGACGGACATAGGTCAGCCTATGTCCCTCCTGACCTGTTCGATCTATTCTGATTGGCTCACTTCCAATCCCTTTCTCTGGCCCCTATCAATGCAGCATCACTCTCATAGACACACCTCTTCCTGCTTTTTCCATGCGGTCTCAAATTCCTTTGTCCCTAACTGCAAGAATCAAAGTGGCT
The DNA here is from genome assembly GCF_047496885.1 of Scyliorhinus torazame. NCBI lineage: Eukaryota > Metazoa > Chordata > Chondrichthyes > Carcharhiniformes > Scyliorhinidae > Scyliorhinus > Scyliorhinus torazame. Next base: position 93,551,711 of record NC_092713.1, read on the forward strand.
TATTTCTACATTACATTAACTAGTATCTCTAAAGTAACTATTTTATATCACATTCGTCATTCCCTCCTTTTATCATTCCATGATAACCAAACTATCCAATCTATAGCTACGGTTCCTCATCTAAAAAGATCCGTCGCTGCATTTCTAATTCCTGTCTTAGCCCCCCTTCATCTGCCTCACCCTCATGGATTTTAACAGTTAAATTTTTTTTTCTCGGTGATTGGGGCGGTGATCTGATCTAGTGCACCCCGCATTCTACCCATCACACATTTAAGGATGGCCAGGCCCACAAAGATGCAGCCGATAGCTACCACTAGATACTTGGCCATATTTATCAACCAGTCCTTCCATCCTCCAAATCCCCAGTTACCCCAAGAGTCAGGATCCTGCATCCCGTCCAAGTGATCCCGTATGCGATCCATAAATTTAGTAATGTTAGCGGTCAAGTCCTGAACACCCATGATACACTTGCCCTGTACTATGGCGCATACCCCACCCTCACGGGCCAGAAGATAGTCAAGAGCATACCGGTTCTGCATTGCAAACAACCGTAGCTGAGACAACTCCTTAGTTATTGCCCCGAGGGCTCCCAAGGTTTCATTTCCCAAGATGGTAAGGCCGCAAATAAAATAATTCCGATCACTAACAGCCAAGGAACCCCCCACACCTCCCAGTGTCAATACGCTCAGAATGCCCCACCCGGCTGAGTGGCCCCGGTTGGGTGCAAGAACCTGAGGTTTTTTCCAGTTCTCGCAAAATTCAGCAGAGACTGCCCGGCGTGCTAACTGATTATGCAGGTTCCACGCCTAAGGGCAGGGGACTGTGGTAGGGACTAGAGTCCCTATAGCAATTCGGCGGGGAAATGGGGGTGACAAAACGTTGGTCGCCGTACCATTAAATAAAAAGTAGTATCATTGTTCCGTGTGGAGACTAGCATCACAATCAGCATATCGGTTGCGTAAGGACCTCCCAGTAGCCCAGTTTATCCAATTTTGAAATGCCCATTCGGGCCGCCCAGCAATGCGGAAAGCCCTATTCCCAACAGTGATATGAGAGACATTCGCCCAGCCACAAAGGAGCTGGAGGCCAGCGTTCAATGGAACGCAAGTGGTGTTATAACAAACGCATTGGCCAGACGCCTGGGTGATATGGCACCTCCTGTCCGTACAGGTGGGAAACAGACATGTTATATTTGTGTCCACCTCTACCAGCAAACAGCCATATCCTTCACTGCTGAAGCAATTCTCGTACGACCGGGTTTGGGGAGTGCCCCAAAGCGGTGAAACAGAAAATAACCTAGACACCGCTGCGGGGTTTGGGTAGCAGACAACCCGTCCCTGGCCATACAGACGGTGGTAAATCTGGTAGAAGAGATTCATTCTACCTGGGTTTTCCTCAGTTTGGCCTTTAATTAACTTAAGTGCATCTCCCGGTAACCTACGTTCTAGCTGTACTTCCCTTCTCACACGCCCCGTCCTCTCTCTAGTCCCTTTCTCTTTCTCATGGTCTCTTCCTACACTCTTCTGACAGCCTGATGTTACCTTTATTGTACCACTTTTAACACATCCAAAATCAAATTTACATGTATTCCAAAAACAAGGCAATGTCCATATAATGTTCCCTTCCCATCGCCGGGACCGGTGCAGCTGCTTCATGACTCCCACATTCTCCTTAACTTTGATGACCTTCCATGAGTCGATACCATGTCCTCGTATATGGGGGCAGTGAAGAACATCACCTTTGCATAGGTGATGTATCCTTGTAGATTGGTTGGGGCTACACAGATACATAATATTCCCCTTTTCCATGTCCATCGCCAATAACACGCCAAGCGAAGTGAGGCCAAATATCAGACAGACGATGCGTAGCCACTCCATCATGCTCCACACCTGGAAAATAGCACTGGAGGCAGGTTAGTATCCGACCTTTTACAGTAGTGGAGATGGACTCAATTTACAGTGATGTAGGTGGACCCAAGCACTTCGCCCCTCCACTTTAACTGCTGTGGGGGTGGTAAGGAGAACTTGGAAGGGCCCATCCCATCGCGGCTCCTACCCCTTCCTAGTCCAATTTTTGACGATGACATAACTACCGGGCTGGACTGAAAGTGAGCTAGGTACTGGGGCAATGGCTGGTGAGCCGCACGGACTGGGCCATGGAGTTCCTTGAGCACTTGCGTAAGGGCTAGAACATAGGTGGTCATTTCTTCAGTCATCTGATGAAACTGAACCCGTCTGGGAACCTGCAGACTCCAAGGAGTTCTAAGAGGCCTGCCATAAAGAATCTCGGCGGGAGAGAGCCGGGCTGGTCCCGCAGGTGTAACCCGCAGCTGGAAGAGGGCAACGGGGAGCAACTTAAGCCATGTCAGTCCCGTGTCTGCTCTTAATTTAGCCAATTTAGTTTTGAGGGTCTGATTGTGTCTCTCAACCACCCCGGCTGCCTGCGGTCTGTAAGCACAGTGTAACTGCTGGCGTATGCCCAACTGGGAGCAAAACTCCTTGTTAATTTGTTCAATAAAATGAGGCCCATTATCAGAACTTAACTGAGCTGGTATACCGTACCGGGGAATGATTTCCCTCATCAAGACTTTAACCACAGTAGCAGCTTTATTATCGATAGTCGGATACGCCTCGACCCATCTGCTGAACACATCCACAATGACCAAAACATATTTGTAACATTGACACCTTTCCAACTCAATGTAATCCATTTGGAGCGTCTCAAAGGGACCACTGGGCAACGGGGTTTGCCCCTTCCCACAAGGGATACCTTTTCCGGTGTTATATTGCTGACAAATCAAACACCGATTACTGATACTTTGGGCCAACCCCTGCATTTTAGGGTGCCACCAAGTGTCCAGCAACAAATCACTAGTCCCTCGAGCCCCACAATGAGTTGCAAAGTGTACACATTCGATGACCCATAAAGCCAGTACATCAGACATACAAGTCTGATGTGCAGGCGTGGTCCATAAAGAGGAAACAGAATCATATGTACAACCTAACCGTTTCCACATTTGTTTATCACTCTCAGGAGCGTCCTCCTGTAACCTTATGACGTCTTGGATGGTTGGCATTGGCTTGTCAGAAGCAGACACATTCATAGTAGATCGTTTAGTCTGACTTAACATTTTAGGCACCATCACTTGCTGAATTTGTGCGGCTGTGCGCGCTGCACAATCTGCTCGTTCATTACCAACGTCAACTGGGGTTGTACCATTCATGTGGGCAGCGCATTTAATAACGGAAATCTGCGCTGGCAGAAGGAGGGCCTGCAGTAGGTCATTAACTAAACCCCGGTGGGATATTTGACCACACATAATCATGTCAGGTTGTTCTGACGAAATGTCACTCAAATCGCCCCTTATTGTGGTAGTTTCCTGAATCAAGGCTAAACAGTCGTGGCCAGGTGCGTCTTCAGGGACAGGGGGACCACTAAGAAAACAGGCTGGATTGATAGTGGTACAGTATTTAAATGTCAGACGTGGATTGTTCAAAAGGTATATCTCATACCTATTCTGACGAGCTGCGGTAAGATGCTGACCATTCGCCCCATATCCCTGGCATGGTACTGGTCATGGACCTGACGTGTAATATGAGGGCTTACCGAAGCTGACTGTGGCCATAAATGTGGTGATATTGTAACAAAATCGGCTGTACCTTCTTTTCCCGTGACTGTGGCTGTAACCTTGACTGGCCATTCGGTCTCAAGTAATGGCCGGTATTTGTCCTCCAACTCCCTGTTTCGTCCAGTTCTGTCATAGGCCAGGGTAACGTGATGCAGTGACTGTTCAATGTCTAACGTCCACCACTGGGGGGTGATAGAAATATAGCACTGTTGCCTCATCCTCCTCTTCGCTGATCCACCCACCCAAAGTCACTATATTGGAGCTCCTGCTGGTAAACTACCATTTCTGCCGCTTGTTGGGGTCGCAGATCATCCTTTTTCATTACATACTCAGTCTTAACCTTTGTAACTGAGCCTCCTTCTTGGCCTACACCCTCCTTCCAGTAAAATCTGACTGCCCTTGCCATCTGGGAAGGGTCGTTCTCCGTCCAATTCATGTTATTACATTTCACAGCAGTAACCACAGAAGGTGGTAGGCAATGCATTAACATAGCACAGTATTGAGGGGAATTCTGACCATTTTGATACAGCAAATCGCCTGACTGCCCCCGGTAGATTTCATTAAAACGCCCCAGAAATTCCTATGGCTCGTCAATCTTCCTAGGTTTTAGGTCTAAGGTAACAGAAAGATTTATGGGCCTTTGAAATGTGCTATTCAACGCATTCAAGATCTGTGTCCTTCTTTTCTCTATTTGCTCTCTTTTTTTTTAAAACTTAAAAATGTTTGAAAATTCAAATTGAATTACTGCAACTTGCAAGCTTAGCTCTGATCTCAACTCAGAACTAAATTTACAATTTGCTTAACACAAACTTGTATAACATTTACAACTTAATTATTTCTTTATCTTAACAATTTTTTCTTTTAACAAGTTTTTTTTTCTTTTACATACACATAAGTATTAGCAAAATCAACTATCATCTCCAGATTGACACTTTTTAAAATGGTGTCCATGATCTTCTTTAAGTTTCTATTAATCTCCAGATAAAATGAGATAAACCTTATTTCAAGTAAGTAAAACTTAAGATTCTGGAAATTTCAATCAATTGCTTTCGAAAATAATAACTTTTATCAAAGAGGTGGAGAAACCCACTGGTTTCCTTTAATTAATTCAAAACGTAACTTTGCTGGTGTTCACTGACTCAAAGGAAAGGTATCCGATTACACTACGGCTGCTGCTGTTATCTCAAAGCCTGAGTGAGAAGCACTGTCTGTTTTCAACTCCGCCTGCTGCTGTTAACCCTTTGAGAGACTTCTGCTTCAACCAATATGCAGCATTCCTCACAATCTCAACTAGACCTCGGAACTTTACAGTCCAAGGAGACAATTTTAGCTTAATCAACTATATATTTAAAACACTCACACATAGAGTTGAACCATCTTCAGATTTAAAAACAGTTATACTGGACTGAACCTTCATTAATGAAGTCACATCAGCCTCTGAACCCATATAATAGACTGAACCTTCATTAATTAAGTCACATCAGCCTCTGAACCCTTATAATAGACTGAACCTTCATTAATTAAGTCACATCAGCCTCTGAACCCTTATAATAGACTGAACCTTCATTAATTAAGTCCCATCAGCCTCTAAACCCTTATAATAGACTGAACCTTCATTAATTAAGTCCCATCAGCCTCTAAACCCTTATAATAGACTGAACCTTCATTAATTAAGTCCCATCAGCCTCTGAACCCATATAATAGACTGAACCTTCATTATTAAAGTCCCATCAGCCCAAAACCCTAACCCAAGCCGAAACAACAATATGAAATCCCATCAATTAAAGTGCTAATCCCCAGACTGACCTGTGATTTCGTCGAGGCGGTCTTTCTGTGCCAACCGCGAGTGACCAGACTAATCAGACGATAAGAAGAGGGGAACAATCAATGCGCGGTCGTTTTCCGGTTCTACATTGAGGGCCCTTTGTTCCCCATCCTCCTGTTCATAATCAGTCTAATTCTGATTTCGCAGTTGGATCAGGATCGCCCAGAGAAATCCCGGGTTTCGGCACCAAATGTAGATCTCCAAATTTCTTTCTCTGTCAGTCTGGCCTCAATAAAAGTTGAGACGGATTCGCACGTAAACAGAAGTTATTTATTTAGCTTGCAAGCTTGAATCATCTTACAGAAACGTAAGAGACATCCAGCCTCTTACATCCCAGAAAAACGACTGAACTAAAAGACAAAGGGATCTCTGCAAAATCAATTCAAATGGTATCAAGTTTCACATACTCGACGGACATAGGTCAGCCTATGTCCCTCCTGACCTGTTCGATCTATTCTGATTGGCTCACTTCCAATCCCTTTCTCTGGCCCCTATCAATGCAGCATCACTCTCATAGACACACCTCTTCCTGCTTTTTCCATGCGGTCTCAAATTCCTTTGTCCCTAACTGCAAGAATCAAAGTGGCTTATTTCTACATTACATTAACTAGTATCTCTAAAGTAACTATTTTATATCACATTCGTCAGTGGCACAGTCAATGAGTGATGTGGTACAGTCCCAGACAGAGTAGGCCTCCAGGACTGGCAACACCAGGTGGTGAGGGAGCCTCAGGGGTTACCTCTGCTCACACCCCTATCCTATGGAGTAGCCAGGTGCCATCGGGGCACCCTCAAGAGGCTCATGCCAGTGACTCCTTCAGGGGAGGTGCTGAAATACCGCAGCACTTCGGACTCCCCCCTGGGATGCTAGAGCAGCAGCCGGGCCCATCCAGGCCCAGCTGCCAACGTGGACCCAGGTCGCAGGGCAAGAATCACAGCCGGCTGACTCCACTCCAACTGTACCATCTGGGGAATCACCTAAGCATAATGTTAGGGCCTGAAAGGCCAGAAAGTTAGACACTAGTTAAGTTGGCACGGGTGCAGGGCACAGTTTAGTTATAGGGGCTGGGGCACAACTCTGTTAATATTCGTTCCCTTAAACACCTGTTACCACTGTTACAACCTGCCTCGGTGCTGATTGGTTGCACAATTTCGGCGTTAGCCAATGGACAATCCCACCCATTATCTGGGTACTGGGAGGTGTCACCCGACCAGATTCAATCAAAAATAGGAATGGATTCGAAAATGGGGAGACGTTTCCCGCTTTATTTTAAAGTGGTTACATTTCTATTAATTTGGAAGAAAGTGGCTTTAATTGCATTGGTTGCTCTGTTTCATCCGCCATTCATTTTGTCTGAAGGTAACAACGGAACTGGTGTAGTTAACAGAAAAACTACAGTCGGGGGGTAAAAAATGCTGTTTTGGTATCGAGTCCTCTCAAGGAGTTTGTGACTCTTATTTTGAAAGGGATTTCCATGTTTGTGGTGATTGAATCTGGAGTGAACATACTGATGATTCAACAGCCCACATAACATCCCACCACCCCCGCCCCCACTCTGAGCGTGAAGGCGCCACGCTGTTTATATATAAAAGAGCAATCCATGTACCTCTCCAGCAATCTCCAACCTTCCCAGGGACGCACATATGACACGATTATTTCTCACAATCCTGGTAAATTGCAGAATAAGTGCTTGAGCCACTGGTGATAGGACAGCGGGGAATCGAGTGTCAGTCTTATCACATTATGATACTATTTATTTAAATCAGTGTGAGACTGACATCTGCCTTTCGACATTATGACACTTGGCATTGCATCTAAGCAATCAGGTCCGGATATTTTGTCCCAGGGAGATGGGAGCTGATTTAGAATTTGTTAAGGAAAATACCAAAACATTTTCAAGAGAGTGGAGTTCTTCAGCGGGTATTTAAAAAATGTTCTTTTAGAAATTCCTCCCTGCCACTTTATTGATCTTCAAACATGCGACTACATCCTGGTGTGTTGTCATTTCCTGAAATGTATCATTCCAAGTCACATTCTAAACTCCGACCAATTTCCCGTCTCTATCCCTCCTCCTATTTGAAGTTGTGTTTCTCACCTGAAACTTCTCAGGATTGATTTCTGAAACGTCATTATTTAACCCTATTTGCTATATTACAGATATATTGACGGATAGGATCCCACTTATTCTCTGTCATACTCTTTTATCTTGGAGGACTATTTTTTTAATGAACGTTGAGCGTCGATTCGAGTTGAGCTGATAAGTGTGCGTCTCGGATGAGTTAGTTGCCATCTGCCTTTTTTCATTGGAACTCAGTGGGCCGTTTCCAGTCCAGCTTTGATCTTGCCGCATTTCTTATTGTAAATGAGTACCTAAATCGCATAATCTTTTACAATTGACGAAAGCATTTAATACACGGAGGAGACTATTTTGTTTTTGCTGTGACATATTCCCTCTCTTTAAATGAGGGAAGCAATCACGTTTATTAAGAAATCAACCCCAACCTGAAAGTTATCCATTCTTTTTACACTGGGACAATGCAACGCGTCACTGAATCCAAGTAACACTGATGAATGTATTTATACATATGGGGTATAATCCATGAAACGCTACACGGCAAAACACGCCGTGAAGCTAAACGTAATAGTTTTTTTCCAATATGTATTCAATTAGCTAATATTATGTATCATTCTTGCTTTTTCAACCTTGTACGCACTTCACTATCTCAAATATTTCATTGTGCTCAGCTTTTATCTTCTCGACCGGTTTATAATGTTTGTCCTTCGCTTTTTCCGATGACTAAATTTATTTACTCACTTGTCAAATTAGTCAGCAATGCCAGGAAATTTGTCATTCATGGTGTTTTCTCATTCACACAAAGATTAATAATATTTCTGTGTACTATATCTTGCTTACATATTTACATAAAACCTCTTAATGATCCCACACAACTAAACATGAGTTCACTTTGCTCATTTCCTTTTCCATTCAGCAGTCCAGTACAATATATTGAATTATTTGTAGATTAGAGGGGGTGGGATATTCATTTTCCAGTGCTTGTGGATCAGGGATAAGTTAGTGAATGTGCATTTCCCTTCATGTTCCTGCATTTTGCCCATTTTCTTCCAAGAACACTTACTCACATTGGACTTGAGTTGAACTGATCCAACTGAACATTCTTCACATCTGAGGCTAGGCAGATACAGTTGGCCAGCTGTTGAACACTAAGGGATCATCACAAATAGATATAGATGACAGGACACAACCCATCTTCACTCATCCCATTGCTCTACTGATTCTAAAGGTTCTCCCTCCCCTATCAAGAAGGTCATTTAAGTGTTGGTCACTTTCTGCATTGTGTTTTTCCCCAATATCTGTCCAAACAATTTATCACACTTGCAATAACCTACATCCCCTTTTTCTATCATCCTTGTATATCTTGAATTACTGTTCATCTTTTTTATGGCTTGTATACTTCTTTAAGGTCCCCTCTCAGTCTTCTCCTGTCAAGGCTAAAGAATCCTAGTATATTCAACCTTTCTTGTAAGTTGATCATTTGATATAAGAATCAGCTTCCTGGCTTCCTGCTACACCACCTCCATTGAAACTACCCATGGTATGAAGAAGAAAAAAATTAAAATCACTTATTGTCACAAGTAGGCTTCAAATGAAGTTACTGTGAAAAGCCCCTAGTCGCCACATTCTGGCGCCTGTTCAGGGAGGCTGGTACGGGAATTGAACCCGGGCTGCTGGCCTGCCTCGGTCTGCTTAAAAGCCAGCTATGAAGCAGAATTCACCAAGCGTTGGATTGTTCACCCACTAATAGTCCACAAAGATCATCCATGATCTCATTGAATGGCGGTGCAGGCTCGAGGGCCAGATGGCCTACTCCTGTTCCTAGTTCTTATTTCTCCTGTTGACTTTGCTGTTACCTGCATTGAATTTCATCTGCCACTGACTTGCCCAGTTCCATACTTTTCTACAACTAATTTTGTAGCTCATAAAAAGGTTAAAAATTCTGTTAATTCTGAATTTGGCCAATCTTCAATTCATGCTAATATTACAGAGAATCCCATGAGTCCTAATTTTGTGCAATAATCTTTTGCATGACATCTTAATCTGAAAATCCAAATACATTACTTCCACGGACTCCCCTTATCCACCCATTAAACTCTAATAAATTTGTCAAACATGATTTCCCTTTCCTAAACCCATGTTGACTCTGCCAAAGCTAATTATGTTTTTTCAAGTGTCCTGTTACGTCACCAATTATAGATTCTAGCATTTTCCATATTATTTATGTTAGGTTAACTGGTCTGTATGTTCCCTGTTTTCTCTCCTTTCTTGGTTAGTGCTACCTTCCAATCAACTAGTCTGTTCCAGTATCCAGGAAATTCTGGAACATCATGAACAGTGCATCCACTATTTCTCGAGCAAACTTTGAAAAAAAAAAACCTATGAAGCAGTCCATCGGGTTCAGGGGATTTATTGACTTTTAGTACCATTAATTTCTCCAGTAATATTTCTTTACTTATAATCATATTCCTAAATTCCCTGTTTCCACTAAACCCTCAGTGCGCCACTATTTCTGGAATGTTTTTTTCTACTGTGAAGATGTGTACACAGTATTTGTTTTAAGTTTCTGCCATTTCCTCATTTCCCCATTTCTCTAGGTTGTCTTGGTAGCTTACTGATATATTTTGACTTGGCAAGTTTGTACTGGGTTTCTGTATGAAACCAGTAATGTACATTAGGAACAATATGGGTTCCAGCCCCAAACCCCCTGGAACTCCTTTTTGAGCTTGTGCCTACCCCTTGCCACTCCCTCTACCCAACTCCACACTCTGGCAGGTATCAGTCATTTTCTTTCACTCAGTTAGTGTCTTCCACTCACTGTGGACAGGAGATTAAATGAAATACTGAGGGTGTGACATTAGAGTCATAGAATCATACAGCACAGAAAAGGCTCTTCGGCCCATCACACCTGTGCCTGTCAAAAACAAACACCTAACCACTTCCTTCAGCAAACACTGGAAGTTTGTCCAAGAACATTATTTTGCATTTCATAGATTTCATAGAATTTACAGTGCAGAAGGAGGCCATTCGGCCCATCGAGTCTGCACCGGCTCTTGGAAAGAGCACCCTACCCAAGGTCAACACCACCACCCTAGCCCCATAACCTAGTAACCCCACCCAACACTAAGGGCAAATTTGGACACTAAGGGCAATTTATCATGGCCAATCCACCTAACCTGCACATCTTTGGACTGTGGGAGGAAACCGGAGCACCCGGAGGAAACCCACGCACACACGGGGAGTATGTGCAGACTCCGCACAGACAGTGACCCAAGCCGGAATCGAACCTGGGACCCTGGAGCTGTGAAGCAATTGTGCTATCCACAAGGCTACCGTGCTGCCCCAATGGTGCCAATTTCTTAATGGTGAAACATTTTCATTAAAAAGAACAGCAGTACTTATACTTTGCTGTGGAAGTATGGAAGGAATTGGGGGTATAGGTTCACAGGGCGGCACAGTGGTTAGCAGTTTTTCGAGGAGGTCACTAAGATGATTGATGCAGGTAGGGCAGTAGATGTTGTCTATATGGACTTCAGTAAGGCCTTTGACAAGGTCCCTCATGGTAGACTAGTACAAAAGGTGAAGTCACACGGGATCAGGGGTGAACTGGCAAGGTGGATACAGAACTGGCTAGGCCATAGAAGGCAGAGGGTAGCAATGGAGGGATGCTTTTCTAATTGGAGGGCTGTGACCAGTGGTGTTCCACAGGGATCAGTGCTGGGACCTTTGCTCTTTGTAGTATATATAAATGATTTGGAGGAAAATGTAACTGGTCTGATTAGTAAGTTTGCAGACGACACAAAGGTTGGTGGAATTGCGGATAGCGATGAGGACTGTCAGAGGATACAGCAGGATTTAGATTGTCTGGAGACTTGGGCGGAGAGATGGCAGATGGAGTTTAATCCGGACAAATGTGAGGTAATGCATTTTGGAAGGGCTAATGCAGGAAGGGAATATACAGTGAATGGTAGAACCCTCAAGAGTATTGAAAGTCAAAGAGATCTAGGAGTACAGGTCCACAGGTCATTGAAAGGGGCAACACTGGTGGAGAAGGTAGTCAAGAAGGCATACGGCATGCTTGCCTTCATTGGCCGGGGCATTGAGTATAAGAATTGGCAAGTCATGTTGCAGCTGTATAGAACCTTAGTTAGGCCACACTTGGAGTATAGTGTTCAATTCTGGTCGCCACACTACCAGAAGGATGTGGAGGCTTTAGAGAGGGTGCAGAAGAGATTTACCAGAATGTTGCCTGGTATGGAGGGCATAAGCTATGAGGAGCGATTGAATAAACTCGGTTTGTTCTCACTGGAACGAAGGAGGTTGAGGGGCGACCTGATAGAGGTATACAAAATTATGAGGGGCATAGACAGAGTGGATAGTCAGGGGCTTTTCCCCAGGGTAGAGGGGTCAATTACTAGGGGGCATAGGTTTAAGGTGAGAGGGGCAAGGTTTAGAGTAGATGTACGAGGCAAGTTTTTTACGCAGAGGGTAGTGGGTGCCTGGAACTCACTACCGGAGGAGGTAGTGGAAGCAGGGACGATAGGGACATTTAAGGGGCATCTTGACAAATATATGAATAGGATGGGAATAGAAGGATACGGACCCAGGAAGTGTAGAAGATTGTAGTTTAGTCGGGCAGTATGGTCGGCACGGGCTTGGAGGGCCGAAGGGCCTGTTCCTGTGCTGTACATTTCTTTGTTCTTTGTTCTTAGCACTGCTGCCTCACAGCTCCAGGGACCCGGGCTCAATTCTGGCCTCGGGTGACTGGCTGTGTGGAGTTTACACTTTTCCCTTGTGTCTGCGTGGATTTTAATAATAATAATCCTTATTAGTGTCACAGGTAGCTTACATTAACACTGCAATGAGGTTAGTGTGAAAATCCCCTAATCACCACACATCGACATCTGTTCAGGTACCACAGAGGGAGAATTCAGAATGTCCAATTCACCTAACATGCACGTCTTTCGGGAATTGTGGGATGAAACCGGAGCACTTGGAGGAAACCCATGCAGACACAGGGAGAACGTGCAGATTCTGCACAGACAGTGACCCAAGACGAGAATCGAACCCGGGTCCCTAGCACTGAGAAGCAACAGTGCTAACCACTGCTACTGTGAGTTTCCTCTGGGTGCTCCGGTTTCCTTCCTCCCACAGTCCAAAGATGTGCAGGTTGGGTGGATTGGCCATGCCAAATTGCCCTTAGTGTCCAAAAGGTTAGGTGGAGTTACTGGTTTACGGGGATAGGGTGGAGACATAGGCTGAAGTAGGGTGCTCTTTCCAAGAGCTGGTGCAGAGTTGATGGGCTGAATGGCCTCCTCCTGCACTGTAAGGATCCTATCACACTAAAGGTTGGTAAGACAGTTTTTTTTTCTAACAATATATTTGTTGAAGGCTTTTATTGTTTTACATTTAGTACAAGACACAATAAACCCCAGGATTTAGCGCAGTACAGAATGATCATAATTCCATATATACATGCAGAGAAGACTCGCAAAAACTTTTGCAACTAATTTAAATTGTCAAACATCACAAACCTCATCATTGTAGTCAGCGCCTTCTTTCACATGGATATAGAAAGGATAACAAAAGAGTGGGAGGATTCAGGATAACACCCATATTCCTCACACTCCCACAACACTCGAGGCGCCAATTACAATGAGAGGGATAGCAGTCCTCCCCAGGATGCACAGTCTGTCTGTACCATCATAGGATAATCACTAGATTCTTTAACTCTAAAATAACAAAAATACAAAGCAAAAATCACAACACCGCTAGTTTTAATGGGGTTTTCCGTCATCCATAGTGAGGACTTAAGGCTCCACCAAATACCACTACGTTAAACTATCAACCCATCACCCCACTGTGGTGCAATTCATTTTCCTGTACGAATGCGGGGAGAAGGCGAATCGAATTTTAGCGCATCAGCTTGGAGGCAGACCGCATCAAGGGAAATATTGAAGATACGGACTGAGGCAGGGGAGATGGTGTCGGAGCCGGGGAAGATAAATGAGGCATTTAAGGATTATTATAAGGAGCTATACATGGCGGACCCCGGGAGGTGGGGGCGAAGAGGGGGGACACTGGACAGTTTTTAGACAAACTAGAGTTTCCGCAGTTGGAGGAAGAGAAGAGACACGCGCTAGAGGAGCCCTTGGGGCTGAGGGAGGTATTGGACAGTACAACGTGTATGAAGTCAGGGAAGACCCCAGGGCCTGATGGTTACTCGCCGGAATTCTTATTTTTTTAATAAACATTTTATTGAGGTATTTCTTTGGCATTGTAACAGCAACAAAATCAACAATGTACATAACAAGGAAAATATTAACATAGTGCAAATACCGCCTCCCTCTCCCACAGATCCCACCATTACTTACCCCCCCTAATCTACGCTAGCCTAACCCTCCTTCCCCACCCCCCACTACCACCCCCCCCCCCTTCTGCTGACGATTAATTCTCTGCGAAGAAGTCGACGAATGGTTGCCACCTCCGGGCGAACCCTAACAGAGACCCTCTCATGACGAACTTAATTTTCTCCGGGCAGAGGAAGCCAGCCATGTCCAATAGCCAGGTCTCCGACTTCGGGGGCTTTTGAGTCCCTTCATGCTAGTAATATCCGCCTCCGGGCTACCAGGGAAGCAAAGGCCAGAACATCTGCCTCTTTCTCCTCCTGGAATCCCGGATCCTGCGACACCCCGAAAATCGCCACCTCTGGACTCGTTGTCACCCTCGTATTTAATACCATGGACATGGCGTCGGCAAACCCCTGCCAAAATCCCCTCAGTTTTGGGCATGCCCAGAACATGTGGACATGGTTCGCTGCTCTCTCTCACCCCCCCCCCCCCCCCCCCCGCACACCTGTCCTCCACCCCAAAGAATCTGCTCATCCGGGCCACTGTCATGTGAGCCCGGTGAACGACCTTAAATTGGATCAGGCTGAGCCTGGCACATGTTGCTGTTGCATTGACCCTTCCCAACGCAACCGCCCAAAGGCACTCCTCTATCTCTCCCCCCAGCTCCTCCTCCCACTTTTGCTTCAGCTCCTCGGTCTGTATCTCCTCTGATCCCATAAGCTCTCTATATATGTCCGAGATGCTCCCCTCTCCTATCCATCCTCTAGAAACCACCCTGTCCTGGACCCCCCTTAGCGGCAGGAGTGGGAAAGTTGGTACCTGCCTCCGCAGAAAGTCCCGTACCTGCAGATATCTAAATTAATTCCCCCCCCCCCCCCCCCCCCCCCCGCGAATGCAAACTTCTCCTCCAGCACCCTCACACTCGGGAAGCTTCCTTCTATAAACAAGTCCCCCATCCTTTAAATCCCCACTCTCCGCCAAATTTGGAACCCCCCGTCCATCCTCCCCGGGGCAAACCGGTGATTATCGCAGATTGGGGACCATACCGATGCTCCCACTTCTCCCACATGTCTCCTCCACTGACCCCAGACCCTCAGGGCCGCCACCACCACTGGACTGGTGGAGTATCGCGCCGGCAGGAACGACAGAGGCGCCGTTACCAACGCCCCCAGACTTATGCCCTTACAAGAAGCCGCCTCCATGCGCACCCACGCTGACTCTCCCCACCCCCCACCAGCCACCTCTTCACCATGGCTATATTAGCCGCCCAGTAATAATTGCTGAAACTCGGCAGCGCCAGCCCACCATCCCCCGACTCCACTCGAGCATTGCCCTCTTCACTCGCGGGGGCTTGCCCCCCCACACAAAGCCCACAATAATTTTGTTGATCTGCTTAAAAAAGGACCGCGGGATGAAGATGGGGAGGCACTGGAAAACGAATAGGAATCTCGGGAGGACCGTCATTTTTACCGATTGAACTCTGCCTGCCAGAGACAACGGGAGCGCATCCCATCTCCGGAAATCCTCCTTCATCTGCTCCACCAGCCGGGCCAAGTTCAATTTATGTAGCCTGTCCCAATCCCTCGCCACTTGGATACCCAGCTGAAACTGTCCCCTACCACTCTGAACGGCAGTTCCCCCAGTCGCCTCTCCTGACCTCTCGCCTGGACCACAAACATCTCGCTCTTCCCCATATTGAGCTTCTACCCCAAAAACCGGCCGAATTCCCCTAAAATTCCCGTAATCTCTTCCATATGCTCCATTGGGTCTGAGACATACAAAAGCAGGTCATCCTGCATAAAGCGAGACTCTGTGCTCCACCCCTCCCCGGCCCAGCCCCTTGAGGCCCTCAGAGCAATTGCCAGCGGCTCTATCGCCAGCGCAAACAGCAGTGGAGAGAGGGAGCATCCCTGTCCCGTCCCCCGGTGCAGTCTGAAATAGTCCAAAGTCATCCTGTTTGTCCGTAAACTTGCAACCGGAGCCCGGTACAGCAACATAACCCAGTCAACAAAGCCCCTCCCGAAACCGAACCGCTCCAGCACCTCCCATAAATAATCCCACTCAACCCGGTCAAAGGCTTTCTCCTCATCCATCTCGACCACTACCTCAACCTCCCTACCATCCGGGGGCATCATGATCACGTTTAACAGCCTTCTTACATTGACCACCAGCAGCCTACCCTTAACGAACCCTGTCTGATCCTCCACAATAACGTCCGGTACACAGTCCTCGATCCTGGAGGACAAAATTTTGGCCAGAAGTTTGGTATCTACGTTCAACAAGGAAATCGGCCTGTAAGACCCACATAGCTCCGGGTCCTTGTCCCGTTTCAAGATGAGTGAGATCATGGGCTGTGACATTGTCTGGGGCAGAACCCCTCTTTCCTTGGCCTCATTAAAGACATTCATCAGCACCAGCCCCAATATTCCGGAGAACCTTTTATAGAACTCGACTGGGTACCCGTCCGGTCCTGGGGCCTTACCCGACTGCAAGGCCTTCAAACCCTCCACTATCTCCTCCAGCCTGACCGGGGCCCCCAGCCCTTCTGCCAGCTCCCCATCCACCTTCGGGAAAGTCAGCCCCTCCAAGAAGTGCCTCATCCCCTCCGGCCCCGCAGGGGGTTCCGACCTATACAACCTGCTATAAAAGTCCCGAAAGGCCTTGCTCACCCCTGCCGAGTCCCCAACTAAGTTCCCATCCCCGTTAATAACTTTCCCTATTTCTCTAGCTGCATCCCTCTTTCTGAGCTGCTGTGCAAGCATCCTGCTGGCTTTCTCACTGTGCTCGTAAATCGCCCCCTTCGCCTTTCTGAGCTGTTCCACTGCCCTCCCTGTGGTTAACAAACCAAATTCCACCTGTAGCCTCCGGCATTCCTTTAAAAGCCCTGCCTCTGGAGCCTCCGCATACCTCCTATCAACTCGTAGAATCTCTTTTACCAGTCGGTCCGTTTCTGCCCTATCCGTCCTGTCCCTGTGGGTCCGGATCGAGATCAGTTCTCCTCTCACCACTGCCTTCAGTGCTTCCCAGACCACCGCTGCTGAGACCTCCCCCGTATCATTTACCTGCAGGTAATTCAGCATGCATTTCCTTAGCCTCTCGCACACCGCTTTGTCCGCCAACAGCCCTACATCCAACCTCCATTGTGGGCTGCTTGCTATCCATACTCACCTGCAGGTCCACCCAGTGCGGAGCATGGTCGGAGATCATGATTGTCGAGTACCCCGTGTCCACCACCCCAGCCAGTAGGGCCCTACCCAGGACAAAGAAATCGATCCGGGAGTACACCTTATGTACGTGGGAATAAAAAGAAAATTCCTTCGCCCTCTGATGCCTAAATCTCCATGGATCCACCTCCCCCATCTGCTCCAAGAACCCTTTCAGCTCCTTTGCCATTGCTGGCACCTTGCCCGTTCTCGAGCATGACCGGTCCAGGCCGGGATCAATAACTGTATTAAAATCCCCTCCCATGATCAGCTTGTGCGAGTCCAGGTCCGGAATCTTCCCTAGCACCCTCTTTATAAAATCCCCGTCATCCCAATTTTGCGCATATACATTAACCAGCACTACCTTCATCCCCTGCAGCTTGCCGCTAACCATGATATATCGACCTCCCACATCCGGGACTATTCTTCCCACCTCAAATGTCACCCGTTTGTTAACCAAGATCGCAACCCCTCTAGTCTTTGTATCCAGCCCCAAGTGGAAAACCTGACTAATTCAGCCTTTCCTCAACCTGACCTGGTCCACTACTCTAAGGTGCGTCTCCTGCAGCATTACCATGTCCGCCTTCAGTCCCCTCAGGTGCGCAAACACATGTGCCCTCTTTACTGGCCCATTTAGCCCCCGAACATTATGGTGATCAGCCTAGTTGGGGGGGGCAAAGCGCCCCCCCCCCCCGCCCCCCCCGCCGATTAGCCATTCCCTTGCTTGGGCCCGCCTCCAGTCCCTGCGCCGCACCTCCTCCGGCCCACCCCACGGCTGCCCCCACCCCCGACCTCCTCAGTATCCCTCCACCGAAGTCCCTCCCTCATCAGCAGAACCCATCCCCCCCTCCCCCCCCCCCAGCATCACTACTCTAAAACCTAACCCATCTAGTAAACTAAACGTATACACACCCACCACTGTGATTCCGTGAGCTAGCTCACCCAGCTAACTTGGTGGCTCCCGCCCTGGCGCCAAGAAGTCTCCCACCTATTGTTCCCTCACTCCCCTCCCCCCGCTCATACAAACAAACTCCCTCATCTAACAATCCCCAAACAAACACCCAACAGCAAGAAAACACAAAAACAAAAGCACCACCCACCGAAACTCAAACAGGCACGTCTCCATCCCACAAAGGTGCACATCAATAAAAACAAAAGGGACATTGCCAACGTCTACCGAGAAAAAGAACCCAAAAATGAAAAATCGACTCCCCCCCCACCCCCTTTTTCTTAAACAGAGCCCCCGAAACAGACACAAAACAATAAGAGAAAGCATAACCAATTTAAAAAATGGAAAACAGAACCCAAAAAACCAAGGGGAAACCCCCCCCAGAAAAAAGGGGCCCAATATAGGCCAACAAGTTGTCTCAAAGTCCGAGAGTTCTCAGACCCCCACCAATCCTTTTCTTTTAGCAAAGTCCAGCACCTCATCGGGCGACTCAAAATAGTGATGTCGGTCCTCATGCGTGACCCAAAGACGGGTCGGATACAGCAGACTGAACTTCACCTGCTTCTTGAAGAAAATAGACTTGACTTGGTTAAAGCCTGCCCTCTTCCTCGCCACCTCCACACTCAGGTCCTGGTACACCCGCAGGATGCTGTTGTCTCACTTACAACTCCGTGTTCGTTTGGCCCACCGTAGAATGCAGTCCTTGTCCAGGAACCTATGGAATCTCACCACCATTGCCCTCGGAGGGTACACTGCCCGCGGCTTCCTAGCAAGTGCTCGGTACGCCCTGTCCACCTTCAACGGTCGGGGGAACACCCCCTCCCCCAGTGGCTTTTCGAACATACCCACTATGTATGCCCCAGCGTCTGCTCCCTCAGCACCCTCCGGGAGCCCGACAATTCTTAAGTTCTGCCGGCGGGCCCGGTTCTCAAGGTCCTCCACCTTCTCCAGGAGCCTTTTCTGCTGCTCTCGAAGCATCTCCATCTCCAGCTCCACCGCTGTTTGATGCTCCTCCTGTTCAGCCAGCGCCTTCTCAACCTTCTGAATCGCCCGATCCTGGGCATCCAATCTGCTCTCTAGCCGATCGATCGATTCTTTAATCGGGTCCAAACATTCCCGCTTCTGCCTGGCAAAACCATCCTGGATGGCCTGCATCACCGGGTCCGTTGGTCGCTGCGCTGCCACCCCAGGGGTCCGGTCCTCGGCCATACTGTCTCCCACTGCAGCTTCAACACAGCTCGTGGCTAACTTCTTGTTTCTGTCTTTTTGTGCACTTCTGGTCCCTTTTCTCCATACACCGATACGTGGAAACGGTGCCCAATTGCCTCAGCCTTTGAATTTGCCGTTTAAAACCGGAAAAATGTCCAGGGGAAGGTCCATAAGTCCAACCAGAGCGGGAGCCACCAAATGTGCGACTTACTCCTTCAAAGCCACCACAGGAAGTCACTCGCTGGAATTCTATAAGGAGTTTGCGATGGACCTAGCTCCGCATCTCTTGGGGGCGTTTAATGAGGCACTGGAGAAGGGGGAGCTGCCGGAGACAATGATGCAGGTAACGATCATATTGATATCAATGAAAGGAAAGGACCCGTTGGAATGTGGGCCATATGTTAGTTATGGATGTGAAAGTGTTGGCTAAGTTGGTGGCGGGATAGGAATTTGTGTCCCGGGGGTGTTTGCGGAGGACCAAACAGGCTTCGTAAAGGGCAAGCAGCTTTCTAGTAATATAAGGTGTTAAATGTGATCATGGTCCCATCGGGAGTCCAGGTACCGGAGGTAGTGATGTCCATGGATGCGGAGACGGCATTTAACTGGATGGAGTGGTGGTACCTGTTTGAGGTCCAGGGAAGGTTAGGGTTTGGGCTGAAGTTTGTGGCATGGGTATGCCTGTTATACATGGCACTGATGGCAAGTGTACGGATCAATGATATGGAGTTCACAGAACTTTGAATTGCACAGGGGAACAAGACAGGGGGGGCTGCCCGCTGTCGCCGCTGTTGTTTGCACTAGCTATAGAGCCTCCGGTAATGGCTCTTAGGAGGTCGACAGAGTGGCAAGGGATTACGAGGGGACGTAGGGACTATCAGGTGTCATTATATGTGGACGACCTACTATTGTATGTATTGGACCTGCTGGAGAGCATGGAGAGGATTATGGGCCTATTGGGGAAGTTCGGGTGTTCTCGGGATATAACCTAAATGTAGAGTAAAGTGAAGTGTTCCCAGTGAAAGAGTTGAGTCGGCGAGCCAATCTAGGAGGGCTGCCATTCAAGTTGGCCAGAGACAGGTTTAGATACCTGGGGATTCAGGTAGCGAGGGAATGGGTGATGCTACACAAATGGAATCTAACAACGCTAAGAGATTTTTTTGTTCTTTCATAAATTTAGTTGACCCAATTATTTTTTTCCAATTAAAAGGCAATTTAGCGTGGCCAATCCACCTCGCCTGCACATCTTTGGGTTGTGGGGTGAAACCCACGCAAACGCGGGGAGAATGTGCAAACTCCGCACGAACAGTGACCCAGAGCCAGGATCGAACCTGCGACCTCAGCACCGTGAGGTTGCAGGGCTAACCCACAGCGCCACCGTGCTGCCGGAATCTAACAAAGCTGATGGAGGAGGTCAGGGAGGATCTGAAGAGGTGGGACACATTGCACTTGACTCTGGCAGGGAGGGTCCAAGTGGTGATGATGAACATTCTGCCGAGGTTTCTGATCATATTCCAGACACTTCCGATCTTTGTACCGAAGGCCTTCGTTTGAAAACTGGATATGACTATTTCAGACTTTGTATGGGAAGGGAAGGTGCCAAGGGTTAAGAGGACCCTGTTACAGAGACAGAGGCAGAAAGGAGGGTTGGCGTTGCTACATTAATATTGGGTGCCAAATGTGGAGAAGGTGAGGCAGTGGTGGGAAGGAGAGGAGGCATAATGGGTTAGGATGGAGGAAGAATCTTGTAGGGTCCAGCCTGAGGGTGATGGTGACGGCACCTTTGTCAATGGTGCCAAGGAAATATTTGAAGAGCCCAGTGATACAATCCACAAACAATTGTGAGAAGTGTGGGTGGGGACCAGCAAATTACGCACATATGTTCTGGGGCTGTGAAAAGTTGGAGAGATTCTGGGCAGGAGTGTTCGCAGCACTAACAAGGATAGAGGGGGAGGAGGTTGAGCCGGACCCTTTGGTGGTGATATTTGGGATATTGGAGAGGCCGGGGCTGATGGAGGGGAGGAAGGCTGTCGTTGAGGCCTTCGCCTCTCTGATTGCCCATTGAAGAATTCTACTGGAGTGGTGGTGGCCTGGTTGGAGGACGTATGTGTCTTTCTTCAGCTGGAAAAGATCAAATATGAATTAAGGGGCTCAGTGGAGGGCTTTGAGACAGGGTGGGGGATGTTCACATCCGTGTTTTAGAAGCTGTTCGTTGCGGGGGGGTGAAAAAGGGGAAAGAAATTTGTACAAACTGCATAGCTGTGTGCTGGGAGAGTTTGCTCTCCAAATTGTTTTTGCTTTGTAACCTTTTATATAAGTTTGGAATAAATACATTTAAAAAAAAAATTGCATGACCCTCAAGACGTGCAACCTAATTGGCATGTTCCCCAATATAGGGATGAGATCTCCAGCCACAAACCCTCCACTGCCGGAGCACAGTGGTGGAATAACACCAGCAAGGATACAAAGAGTGATCCTGATTTTTGCAGGATAACAGGATATCAGGCAAAAAAAAATTACTTCTGTGCTCATCATAACCCTTATCAGGATAAAAGACAACATGATATAATCAGGAGTAAAATCACAAGGGAATAAAGTTCAGGATTAACAATACAGGATAATCCACAGAGCTAGAAAAGACCAAACCCATGACCGGATGGTCGAGGAACATCCAAGATCGATCCAGAACTTCATCAAAGTCTTGTCATCTCCGCCATGTTGGCGTCCTGAAGTCCAGGTGATCGGGAACACAGGCCCCAGCAGCTGGTGAAGACCCATTTCTCCCGTCCGCCTTCAACCCCCTTCAACGACCACTGTGGTCAAGACAATGTAAGACCAGCAGTCGGGCCACCTACTTGTGACACTAATAAAGATTATTATTATTAGATAGAAGATGAAATGTAAGAGATTGGAACAGGGGGCAGGAGAAACTTCTTTGCACAGAAAGAGTTGTGAGGTGGTGGGATCATTTATCAGGGAGGTTGGGAACGTCTCAGGGTAAAAACCAGTTGGCAGGTAGAGTCTGGGAGGGAAAGGGGCAACCCAGGGATGGGGGTTCTTCATCCATGCTGGAGGGAAACTGAGTATTCTGGTGGAGCCCATAAGAAGCAGTCATGGAGCTTGATCTGGAGCCACTAAAATGCAAGCTGAAAATTTTCTTTGATGGGGTCCCAGCCTCTCTCTCCTCAGGATTTCTGATCGGGCTGCTCAATCCATAGAACCATAGAATTCCGACAGTGCAGAAGGGGGCCATTCGGCCCATCGAGTCGACACCGAACCTCTGAAAGAGCATCTTCCCGTCCTACCCCCCACCGAACCTGCACATCGTTGGAATCCAGCCGGTACAGTCCAGGGTCCGTGACTGGACTCCAATTTCGCTTTCAGGCTGTTACAAGCAGTGCAGCATCCTGATTTCAGATTGTTTGATGTTTGTCCTGAACCTGTGAAAGACGCCGGGGCCAATAGATCGTCTGCAACAGTCCAGTGTTATTTGGACGCAGCAGAATTGAGAGGTTCTTCACCATTGGACCCCCCCCCCCCCCCCCCGTGTTAACGTCCAGGAAAAGCTGAAGCGGCTGAAAGGGTGCAAGGTGTGTGGGGACAGTGTGGAATGGTTGGGCTGAGCAGCCTTGTGTCTTGTTGCAACTTCTATATCTTTCTACGCAACCATCATTGAACATTCTTCTTTTTCTCAGTTTCATGAATGGACTATTCCACACGGACAAAAAACTGAATGAGACGCGGGGTTGTTATTTTCGAAAACCGATCTGAATCCCCTGCCTTTCCCTGTCACACTTCGCGGAAAGATTCCGAATGCAGAGAGCGGGAAATGGATGAAAGTTCCGATAGACTCGCCTTAATTTCCCTGAAATGAAAGAACGAGTGGCACTTTCCCCTTTATTCCAAATGCATTCGCTTCTCCCCTGTAAGGAATGGACTTGCCCTGAACCTGCTTTCGAAATAGTGTACGCAGAAATTTCTATTTACATTAAAATCTCCATGAGGCACGCGTGAGGAGGTATGTACAATCGGAAAGGAAATAGATGTCTTACCCTGGTTTTTTTTGGGGTTGTCATGAAGGGATGTGTGGATGTTTTGTTCGATTTGTCTTAATTACCAAATGATTGTAAGTTGTCCTTAATTCTACCGCCTCACTTCGTGTACATCATTCGCCAAATGACAATCATTGCCAGCTCGCCTGGCTCTGTGAGTGCCTGTCTTGCTCTGGAGGTAGGTGAACAGAGCTAGTGAGTGAGCGACCTTCTCTTTTTTATTGTTAAATGTAAAAGTAGTTATTTCTGACTCTTAATTGTGCCCGCCCGCCCGATTACAGGGGTTGCTTCAGCCACTGTTTTGGGGGGTGGGAGGCAGGCTGCTGTCGGCTGATGCACAGCGTGTATTTATTCGGAACCTCGCAATAGATATTTGAGCAGTTTCACCGGGGCACTCCCGGGTTTCAATTTGGGAAGAAAAAAAAAGCCCCCTGTAAAAGACAGGGTAACCTATTTTTAAAATAATTGCACCGAGGAGAATTGTTTGCCTCAATTGCTATGTGTGCAGAATGCAATTGTTAGCTGTCCATCTGAAAAGATAAAAATAACCCGAGGGGGACAAAAAGAAAATAACTGTGGGTGGGGAGGGGGGGGGGGGGGAGTTGGAGGGAAATAAGGTTGTGGGAGGCGAGAGACAAGAGGTGGCGGTGATGTGGAGGCTAATGTGTGTTTTGTGTGGAGATGATCTGCTGAGATGTGCATCATCAGGTGGGAGGAGGGAGGGAATCGACCCCAGAACAGGATTCTGCCACTGACGTCAGACAGATCTCTCCCAGTCATTTTCCTCCCCCGCACAGTGTAATTCCTTTAGTCATTTCCAGGGATATCCTTCCCCGAGTGAGCTTCTATGCCCCGATTTGAGGAAAACAAGGACTGACTGGGATTGCCAGTCTCGAAGTTCGAGAAGTATTCGGTGTTGCCGCCTTTCTGGAAGGGTGGGTATTCCTGCTGTGACTCCGGTCTCACCAGGCAGACCGGTAACCTCGCCATTCCTCCTGTTCACCATACGTGAATCAATGGGAAATATCAGCAGACAGACCTCTGGTAACAGCAACACTTGATGTTGTATTCACCCGACTCCGGATATGCATGTCTGCCAGCCAAGGATCACAGGATTGCTGTAAGAGACAATTTTTGATCCATTGCAAATTAGGGAGCTCGGAGGCCGATTGTAACATCCCAACTGTTGCACGATTGGCATAGGGGAACCCGGCAGACCAGGAATGGTTGCGAGAAACCATGCCCTCTGTATGTGGAATGAATTTTAAACTGCCCCAGCCTCCTAAATGTAGATTGACACTTCAATTTGTCGTGTCGAAATGATCTCAGTGCAGTCTGAAGGAAGTTGCTGTTTTCCTTTCTCTTGCAGACGTGGTGGTTGGAATATATTAGAATCGAGAACTACAGTGGTTTGCAGTGATTGGAAATGGGAAATTACATTTCCTTTGCACGGGATTCTGATATTGTTTCAGCCAGCATTTTGGAAACTGCGATTTTATCAGCTGAACTTCGAGTTACTGGTCCATGGTGACCACGATGACTATCCTATTCATAGGATTATCTGGGAGATGTACTAATGTTTTGGGGATCTGTTCTGTGATTTGGTCAATTTTTCCTGGAAACCTGCAAAACAATTGAACTTGATTGCAACTATTTATTTTCTTGGTCCACTTGCATTTGTTATCTGAAAGTCTCTGATTGAATTTTCATATTCACATATATATTTAATGATGCTGTCATACACTTACAGTCAGGTGAGGTTGAGTCAAATGCCCCACCCCTCTCTTTTCCCTTTCCTGCTTTGACCAGGATATACTGGGTGGTATACTTGCCAATTTTGTGAGTGTTTAACTGTTTACTTGCTGTGACTATTAAAGACACAGACAGATGGGTTTTCGTGAGTTGTTTTTAAAGAAGAAGAGATAAATTTTATGGTATCTAACCCAGTCTAAGTAAATAATAAAAATGCTTTCAACATTTGCACACAAACACACACAAATAGATTGCAGAATGGGTAGGATGGATTAAGTAATTTAGACTCCAGTAAAATGGATGGGGTATATGGTTCTTGAAGAATGATGATTCGGCTGGCTTCAGGCTGAACTTGGTGGTCTGCTGCTTCTACTCGATGGTCCTGTTGCTTTCTGTGTTGAGCTGGTTTAAAGATGTAGGTGAGTAAATTATCTGTACTTTTGGAGACAGTGGTGCTGGGTTGAGTTCTTTTTAAAACCTCTGTAGGACAGGGTTCAAACTTTGCAAGGTGGGTGGAGAGAGAGAGAAAGAACCCACTCAGAGTCTTGTTCCTACAGTGTCTCAGTTGCTTGTCCTGTTCATTGAGTCATAGAGTTTTACAGCACAAAAACAGGCTCTTTGGCCAATTGTGTCTGCACCAGCCATCAAGCACCTATCCTAATCCCATTTTCCTGCAGAACAGGTGCTTAAATGCACAAAGGTTGTCGTGTCACATGACCTTCCATCTCCAACTGCTTTGTGGCCCAAATATGGTCAAGGCTGGTGTATTCCAGTTATCATGGCTGGGAATTCCTCTGTCAGCCAAGGTTCCATTGTCTAAGTGATTATAATAGCCTAATGGTTTGCCTCCACCCAGTTGAATATCCAGGTGATTGGATGCTTTGCTAATGGGATAGAAGATGGCCACCATTCATCCCCTTCAATAATAATAATAATCTTTTATTGTCACAAGTATGAAGGTACTGTGAAAAGTCCCTAGTCGCCACATTCCGGCGCCTGTTCGGGTAAGCTGGTACCCGTGCTGCTGGCCTTGTTCTGCATTACAAATCAGCTGTCTAGCCCATTGAGTTAAACCAGTTTTTCAAGTCAGTTGTTCCTGGTGATTTACAGTCAGGTTGTCTCAATTTCACTAGTTTTGGAATGCAGAAGGTACAGTGATGCAAATGTACAGCCATGATTGACTGGAATGTGGGTTTAGCTTTTTACAGAAAATCAATTAGGGATTTCCAGTCAGTGAATTCAAAAATCATTTTTTGATACAAAGCATGGTTTCACAACAGTATGTTGTTTGATTACATGGTATGTACCAGAAAATGCACTGATTCAGTCAAATCTCTTGGTGTGATTATTGTTTACTGATTTGAGGCAATTTGTTCATGTTTTCTAGAAACCAGTTGGGTAGGGAATGGGGGCACCTTGTCATGGGACTAGGATTGTGCCCTTCTGTCAATGGATTCATTATTGTGCTAGAAAGGATTAAGTTCAAGTCTTGCCTCTTGTACATCCCCGACTTTCTTCACCCCACCAAATGTGGCCATGCAACAGTCCTACACAATTAAAAAAAACTTTTGTCTGACCTCTTCATGTCTCCCCCTCTCCTGCGTAAGGTGCTGCTTACCAATTGTTTAGTTTGCTGTCCTAATTTCCCTTTTGGCCCAATGTCAATTTATGCCTGATTACACCCAGCAGAGTTTTGAATGAATTCAAGTTCATAGAAAGTAAAAGATGGGAGGATGCTGAGGAGAGCTTTGGAACATCTGGAATTAGCAAAGGTGTTAAGGAGGGTTTCAGCAGCAGATGTGCTAAGGTAGGGTTGAAGACATGCAGTTTTACGGAGGTGAAAATAAGTGGTCTCTGATGGAGAGGAAATGAGACTAATTACATGTTTGTTCATTTTTTACAGCTCCGTGACATCTTTGGGAATGTAAGGGGCTAGAATCACACTCTACTAGAACAATTCTCGGCTGCAAAGGATTTTGTTTATTCACGTATCTGCACAAAATCTTCAGAAATGCCGGAGCAAAGCAATGATTATAGGGTTGTTGTATTTGGAGCTGCAGGAGTTGGAAAAAGTTCATTAGTGCTGCGTTTTGTGAGAGGGACTTTCAGAGAAACATACATTCCAACAATCGAAGATACATACAGGCAAGTAATCAGCTGTGATAAAAATATATGTACACTTCAAATCACGGACACCACAGGGAGTCATCAGTTTCCTGCAATGCAGAGGCTGTCCATTTCCAAAGGGCATGCCTTCATTCTGGTATACTCTGTGACCAGCAAACAATCCGTGGAGGAACTTCAGCCCATCTATGAGCAGATCTGTCAAATCAAAGGGAACATTCAGAATATCCCCATCATGTTAGTGGGAAATAAGAGGGATGAGACTCAGAGGGAAGTGGAGGCCACTGAAGGAGAAGCTCTGGCCACAAAGTGGATGTGTTCTTTTATGGAGACCTCTGCCAAACTCAACTACAATGTGCAGGAACTTTTCCAAGAGTTGCTTAATTTGGAAAAGAGGAGACCAGTCAGCCTCCAAGTGGATGGAAAGAAATCCAAACAGCAAAAGAGAAAAGACAAACTGAAAGGAAAATGTTCCCTCATGTGAAATGCAACCTATTTAAATCATATCTACTGCATGGTGCAACCAGGCTTGGATTTCATAGACTTCCTGTGCAAAGGGGGCCATTTTTACACAATGACTCATTTCCTACCAACCCATAAATCAGGCAAAACAAATCTTAAATCAGTTGTACACTTAATGAATAAAAATCAAAACATAAAGTCCCACCACTGGATGGATTGTATTATCAGCTTACGTTGTTGTTGGAAAAGACATGCTTCTTGCATTTTCATATTTAAATCATAATTTCCATGTGTACACGGTTAATTAAACAAAAATATATTAAAACTGTATCTGCATGAATAATGGCTGGAGAATTCTTACTTAATTATAACACAAATATTTTACATTCAAGTAAATCAATGGAAATACACTTGATTGTTGACAAATTAGAAGTGTTTAATGACAATTATTTCTCTTTCCAATATTCTTCCTTCATGATAGTGACTTGCCCTGGGGTACAATGCCACAGCTTTGATGCCCTCTTGTGCCTGGATCAACTGACCATTCTTCATGCATCAATTAGACAATGAATATTGGCATGGTATTTGAAAGTATCACATTCTGCACCTCTCCTTCCAGTTGCCTTAGATCTGCATATTTCTTAAGGGGAAACTGGGTAGTGACCAGACCTGAGAACTTGGCTGACCGTTCACTACTGTAGTCCAGAGGTGGAGGTCAATTGTCGCATACCAACTGCTTGGCCCATTTGATTTTTATGCTCTCAGCCTCCCCACTCACCCACTTGAACTTCTCTCATGATGTCCATACACAAGGGGCAAAAATATTGGACGGACCATTAATTCCAGGTTTCTATTCTGAACTGGTCAGCAGTGGCCTTGAAATAACTCTTTCCCTTATTTTTAATTAAAAAATTAACACTACAATGAAGTTACTGTGAACAGCCCCTAGTCACCACATTCCGGCACCTGTTCGGGTACACAGAGGGAGAATTCAGAATGTCCAATTCATCTAACAGCACTTCTTTCAGGACTTCTGGGAGGAAATTGGAACATGCGGAGGACGTGCAGACTCCGCACAGACAGTGACCCAGCTGTGAATTGAACCTGGAACCCTGGTTCTGTGAAGCCACTGTGCTACCCATCCCTGTGAAGAGACCCAGCTTCAGTTCAGCACTCCCCACAGCTGAAATTGGAGAATGCCCTACCATGTGTATTGTGTTGATGCTCCACAAATAA
This sequence comes from Scyliorhinus torazame, assembly GCF_047496885.1. Taxonomy (NCBI): domain Eukaryota; kingdom Metazoa; phylum Chordata; class Chondrichthyes; order Carcharhiniformes; family Scyliorhinidae; genus Scyliorhinus; species Scyliorhinus torazame. The sequence continues at coordinate 93,580,573 of NC_092713.1, forward strand.
ATATATTTTCCAAAAACCCAGAGTATGTACAAAAAAATGAAATAACAACATATACAGCAGCCCTCCAGTATCTCGCCCCAGTATTTATGAGTTTTTAGTGTCATCAAAGTATTTGACAATGTCGATTTTACCTTCAAGCTCATCCTTCTTACCTTTTTTTCAATTTAGAGTACCCAATTAATTTTTTTCCAATTAAGGGGCAATTTAGCATGGCCAATCCACCTAACCTGCACATCTTTGGGTTGTGGGGGCAAAACCCACGCAGACACGGGGAGAATGTGCAAACTCCACAGGGACAATGACACAGGGCCAGCATTCAAACCCGGGTCCTCAGCACTGTAGACCCAGTGTTAACCACTGCGCCGCCATGCTGCCCTCGTCCTTCTTACCTAATACCCATGTACATATTTGGACTCACTAGATGGAATGATTCGGTGCAAAAAAATGTTCCTGTGTTTTCCCTCCCTTACTCAAGGAAACTGAATCCAATTGTAGTACCTGTACTGCCACCCTGACCAAGATCCACCATCTTCAGCACAAACCTTTTGAAAGATTTACACTTAAAGGTCTTTGACTCAGCAGTGCATACCAACTGATCAATATAGAAGGTCTGTGTTTTTCCATTGATAAGTTCTTCCTGTTCTTGAACCACATGTAAGATCACTCCTACTGGTCACATCCATGCACTTATAGTAGGGATTTATAGATAGTGATCAGGAACAGAAACTCTAGGTGTTTTTTCTTCTTTCTATACCTGGCAGACGTGAGTTCAGTTGTAGCACTGCACTAGCTGCAATCAGCACAAACTGGGCTTTGAACTTGTGGTCTTCACGATATATATATCTACAACAGCCTTAACCATCTGAGTCACTGAAGCAACCTTTGTAATTTCTTTCTCTAACTTTACATTTATTTGCTATTGAGCACATAAGTGTCACTTCAGCACAGCTTGAAGGACTACTGCATCATCAGAAGTGACAACTTTCAGATGAGATTTAAACCAGGTCCCACTTGCCTGTCTGTAAGTTCAGGTAGACATTAAAGATCCCGGGCATCCTTTTTTTAAAAAAAGCAGGAAGTGTTCTGGCATCTTAGCCAAAATGTATCCTTGAACCAGCAGCAAAAACATTTTAATTGGTCATTTATCTCATTGCTGTTACCTTGTATTCAAATTGGCTGCTGTTTTTGCCTACAAGAAAGAATACATTTCAAAAGTAACTATTTGGCTTTGATGTGGAACTATGGGAACATCCTGAATTTATTCCTTTTATTATTTGCTTCCTGTTTTCTTTATAAATTTAGAGTACCCAATTCATTATTTCTAATTAAGGGGCAATTTAGTGTGGCCAATCCACCTACCTTGCACATCTTTGGGTTGTGGGGGCGAAACCTACGCAAACACGGGGAGAATGTGCAAACTCCACACGGACAGTGACCCAGAGCCGGGATTGAGCCTGGGACCTTGGAGCCACGAGGCAGGAGTGCTAAGCTCAGCGCCATTGTGCTGCCCTTGCTTCCTGTTTTCTGAGCCCCTTAAATATGACAATCTCCAGTTAAGGAAAGCAAATATTTGAACTAAATGCAAAATAGTGCAGATGATGAAAATCACTAACAAAATAAGAAAATGCTTCATCTGATGAGAAAATGTGAGCCAGCTGACTCTTCAAATATGAAACCATTTGTCAGAATTTAGAAAAACAATTATTTGACTTTGTTCTATTCAGAAATCTATGACACGGACTCAGTAGACTGAATTACTCCTCTCTGTGCTATAATGCCTCTATGATTCATTTGGCTTTTACATAACTTTCCTCTATGTTCTTCCATTTGGCTGTTCTCAGTGATGTTCAACACTACCAGTTCAGGCTCAAATTCATTCAAATTTGGCCACTCTCAAGATACCACCTCTCATGCCAAGCATAATGAATTGCTTCTGCAGGCTATTATACTATTGTAAACAAAAACTTGCATGTGGTGTAATTTGGAAACCAGCTCGCCCGTGGGTGAAGTTAAATACCTTTTAGCCTGCAGCACAAACACGGGACCAAACAAATCTAGGTTCTGACAAAGTGTTCTGCCGGCAAAGATGTGGAATTCCTCCAGTCATGGGCACATCGTCATGTCCAAAGTCACTTGCACTTACAGATGCAACAGTGGCCCTCATCTAACCCTCAAAAATCATATTCACTGGGAGGACAATTTGAGGTAGCACCCAGATTCCCACAGAATTGTAACTACAAATTCTGTTATTGAGTGAAAGGCATAGATACATAAAAGATAGGAGCAGGAGGAGGCCTTTTGGCCCTTCGAGCCAGCTCTGCCATTCAGCACGATCATGGCTGATCATCCAACTCAATAGCCTAATCCTGCTTTCTCCCCATAGCCTTTGATTCCGTTCTCCTCAAGTGCTATATCCAGCCGCCTCTTGAATATATTCAAGGTTTTAGCATCAACTACTTCCTGTGGTAATGAATTCCACAGGCTCATCACTCTTTGTGTGAAGAAATGTCTCCTTATCTCTGTCCGAAATTGTTTACCCTGAATCCTCAGAATGTGACCACTGGTTCTGGACACACTCATCATTGGTAACATCTTCTCGCATCTACCCTGTCTAGTCCTGTTAGAATTTTATAAGTTTCTATGAGATCCACCCTCATTCTTCGGAACTCCAGTGAGAACAATCCCAACCTAGTCAATCTCTCCTCATATGACAGTCCCGCCATCCCTGGAAGCAGTCTGGTAAACCTTCGCTGCACTTGAGAGAGAGCAAGAACATCCTTCCTCAGAGAAGGAGACCAAAACTGCACACAATACTCCAGGTGTGGCCTCACCAAAGCCCTGTAAAATTGCAGCAACACATCCCTGCTTCTATACTCGAAACCTCTCGCAATGAATGCCAACATACGATTAGCCTTCTTTACCGCCTGCTGTACCTGCATGCTTACCTTCAGCAAATCGTGCACAAGAAAGCCCAGGTCCCCCTGCGCACTCCCCTCTCCCAATTTACAACCATTCAGGTAGTAATCTGCATTCCTGTTTCTGCTTCCAACGTGAATAACCTCACACTTATCCAAATTATACTGCATCTGTCATTGATTTGCCCACTCGCCCAGCCTGTCCAGATCATGCTGTAGGATCCCTGCTTCCTCGTCACAGTTCACCCTCCCACCCAACTTGGTATCATCTGCAAACTTTGAGATGTTTAATTTTGTTCCCTCATCCAAATCATTAATATCTATTGTGAAAAGCTGGGGTCCCAGCACCGATCCCTGTGGTACCCCACTAGTTACTGCCTGCCAATTTGAAAAGGACCCATTAATCCCTACTCTTTGTTTCCTCTCTGCCAACCAGTTTTCTATCCACCTCAATACATTTTCCCCAATCCCATGCGCTTTAATTTTGCACAATAATCTCTTTTGCGGGACTTTGTCAAACGCCTTCTGAAAGTCCAAATATACCACATCAACTGTACTGGTTACATCTTCAAAGAATTCCAAACAGATTTGTCAAGCATGATTTTCCCTTCATAAATCCATGCTGATTCTGACTGATTCTGCCACTGCTTTCTAAATGTTCCGCTATAAAGTCCTTGATAATGGATTCAAGTATTTTCCACAATACCCATGTTAGGCTTACTGGTCTATAATTCCCTGCTTTCTCTCTACCTCCATTTTTGAATATCAGAGTGACGTGAGCTACCCTCCAATCTGCAGGGACAGTTCCAGAGTATATAGAATCCCGGAAGAAGACCACCAATGCATCCACTATTTCCCGAGCCACCTCCTTAAGCACTCTGGGATGCCGATTCTCAGGCCCTGGGAGTTTATCCGCCTTCAATCCCATCAATTCTCCCAGCACCATTTCTCTACTAACGTCGATCTCCCTCAGTTCTTTCCTCTCACTAAACCTTTCATTCTCCAACATTTTTGGTATCTGATTTGTGTCCGCATAGCCATTTCTTTGTCCCTTATTATGCTTTCCCCTGTTTCTGTCTGTAAGGGGCCTAGATTTCTTTTTACCAATCTCTTTCTCTTCAAATATCGATAGAAACTCTTAGTGTCAGTCTTTAGGCTCCCTGCAAGGTTCCTTTCGTACTGTACTTTCCCCTTCTTTGCTGAATTCTAAACTGATCCAAATCCTCAAACCTATTATTTTTCTTGGCCAGTCTGTATGCTTCTTCCTTGTATCAGATACTATTTCTAATTTCCTTTGTAAGCAATGGATTGGCCCTCTGACCCCCCTTTGCTTTTGTGCCAGTCAGGAATGAACAGTTGCTGTAGCTCCCCATGTGTTCCCGCTCATGGTGGTCTTTTTGTGCCCTTTATGCCGGTTTGTTGCAGGAATTTTGTAGAGGAAAGGTGCAGAACTGAGAGCAGAAAAGAGTGATCCCTAGTTTATGCAGCTGCGGGTCAGAAGTACTCGGGAAAGAATGAACCATGTGGCAGTGGCGAGTGAGGAGCGGACAATGCACGTGGAGATGGCGGACGGGCAGGGTCTGGCTCTCCCGGCACAGTGATCGATGGACTAGTTGGTGAGCTTCTTAAATGAGAAGTTCACCCAACAGCGGAAGGAAAGTGCGGAGGACCTGACCCGGGCGGTGGACTCTATCAAGGCGGTGAATGACCGTGTGGAGCCAAGACTGGTGGCCCAGGGTCAGGCGATCTAGAGGTTAGGGGAGCAGGGGGGGAGCAGGAGAAACAGTCCACCTCGACGGCAGCAGAATTGGGCCGATGCGTGACCAGCAGAAGAGACTGCTGGAGAAAGTGGAGGACCTGGAGAACTGTTCTTGGAGACATAACATCCGGATTATGGATCTGCCGGAGGGAGTCGAAGGATTGGATGCGGGTGCGTATGTTGAGAAGATGCTGGAGAAGCTGCTTGGGGAAGTTGCATTTGACCGGCAGTTAGAGGTGGATCGGACCCACAGGGCACTGATGCGCAAACCCCAGGGGGGTGAGCCGCCGAGGGCGATGGTGGTACGATTGCATCGGTTCCTGGATAAGGAACGCATCATGAGGTGGGCCAGGCAGACGAGGCTATGCACTTGGGAAGATGTCGAGATTCGGGTGTACCAAGACATGGGAGCAGAGCTCACAAAGAGGAGGGTGAGCTTTAATAAGGTCAAGTCGGCCCTGTATAAGAAGGTCGTAAAGTTTGGACTACTGTACCCGGCTCGCCTATGGGTGACCTATGGGGGCCAGGAGTTGTACTTTGGCTCGGAGGAGGCAGTGGACTTAATGAAGGAGACTGGACTGGCAGGGGAAGGAGGACCTTGTACTTGGATTGAGGAGAACTGAACTATGTTGTGAAAACTTTGGGTCTATGTTGTTCGGATTTCTTTTGTTTTTTCCGTTTTCGATTCTGGTTGGGGTTAGGTCAGTGCTTTGTTAAGGGTTGAGAGGTGGGTCTCTGTGTTCGGACCTTGGGTGGGATTGTTTGTTTGTTTTTGCTTCTTGCCTTTGTTTCGATTGTTTGCACTAAGAGCAGGGGGGAGGGAAATCAGTGGGGGGTAGGGTGGTAGGCGCCATGGGCGGGGGCTGCCAGGCTAGCTGGGCGGGCTAGTTCATAGAAGCAAAGTGGGAGGTGAGCTGAAGATCGTATGGGGGTGGGGGCGGATGGGAGGGAGAGTGGAAGTTGGGGGGTTGGGCGGGGTGGAGGGGGGGGGGTAGATTTGACTGCTGAGGGGGAGGGTACTTTCAAATTGGAGGAGGAGGAGGGTTGATGACAGTAGTTGCCCAGGGGCGGGCCAGGGGAGATGCGGGACATGGGCCGCAGACTGGCCGAGGAGAGGTTATGGTTGATCGAAGGGCAGGGTGCCCCCTGACCAGGCTGATCACGTGGAACGTTTGGGGCCTGAATGGGCCAGTTAAAAGGGCCAATGTGTTCGCACACTTAAGGCAACTGACGGCAGACATGGCCATGTTGCAGGAGACACATCTGAAGGTGGGGGACCAGATTAGATTAAGGAAGGGATGGGTTGGGCAAGTGTTCCATTCGGGATGAGACTTTAAAACAAGGGGGGTGGTGATCTTGGTTAATAAGCGGGTGGCATTCAATGTGGGGAATATAGAGGCGGACCCGGGGGGTAGATATGTTATGGTTAGTGAGAAGTTGGAGGGGAGGCCATGGAATTTGGTAAATATATATGCCTGAACTGGGATGACGTTGAGTTTGTTAGACGGGTGCAGGGGATGATCCCGGACCTAGATTCACATCGACTGATTATGGGGGAGATTTCAACACGGTCCTGGATCCAAGACTGGACCGATCGAGTTCAAGGTCTGGGAAGGTATCAGCTATGGTAAAGGAGCTGCGGGGGTTTATGGAGTGCAGGGGGGGGGGTTTGATCCGTGGAGATTTGGGAGGCCAAGGAGTAAGGAGTTTTCATTCTACTCCCATGTGCACAAGGTGTATTCCCGGATAGACTTCTTTGTGATGGACAAAATGCTGCTGGCTGAGGTGGTAGATGCTGAATATTCAAAATAGTGTGTCAGACCACACCCCGCACTGGGTAGACTTGCAAGTGAGTAAAGGAAAGGCCCAGCGCCCGCAATGGAGGTTGGATGTGGGGCTGTTAGCGGAGGAGGTGGCGTGTGAGCGGGTGAGGGAGGCCATTCGGGGATATATAAAGATCAATGACACGGGTGAGGTTTCGGCCGGGGTGGTTTGGGAGGTACTGAAGGCGGTTATTAGGGGGGTATTCATCTCAATTCGGCCCCATAAAGAGAAGGATGAGCAGGCGGAGTTGGACAGACTGGTAGGCAAAATTTTACAGGTGGACAGAAGGTTTGTGGAGTCTCCGGATGATGGGCTTCTGAAGGAGCGTCAGAGACTACAACTGGAATTTGGGTTCCTGTCCACAGGTAAGGCAGAGGGACAGCTGAGGAGGGTCAAGGGGCGGTGTATGAATATGGGGAAAAAGCCAGCAGGATCCTGGCGCATCAGCTGAGGAAACAGGAGGCGGCGAGAGAGATTGGGAAAGTGAGGGATTCAGGGGGGGTGAATGATGTGTTTCGTGAGTTTTATAGTAGATTTTATAAATCGGAACCCACAGCCGGGGAGGAGGGGATGAACCGATTTCTGGGGGTGCTGGTGTTTCCGAGGATAGATGAGGAGTTGGTGGAGGATTTGGGAGCCCCATTTGGGCTTGGGCAGGTTATAGCCGGGCTGGGGGCGATGCAATCGGGTAAAGCCCCATGACCCTGTTGAGTTCTATAAAAAGTTTTCCGGGCTGTTGGGGCCGCTCCTGGTAAAGGCTTTTAATGAGTTGAAGGAGTTGGGAGTGCTCCCCCTACATTATCGCAGGCATCGATCTCCCTTATTTAAAGCGGGTTAAGGATCCGGAGAGCTGTGGTTCGTACAGGCCAATCTCACTGCTAAATGTGAATGCAAAATTGCTGGCAAAGATCTTGGCCACACATATAGAGAATTGTGTTCCGGGGTTAATAGGGGAGGACCAGACGGGATTTGTTAAGGGTTGGCACCTGACGTCCAACATTAGGCGGCTCCTAAATGTAATAATGATGCCTGCGAAGGGCGCGAGGTTGAGGTGGTGGTGGCCATGGATGCAGAAAAGGCCTTTGATCGGCTGGAGTTGAAGTGTATGTGGGATGTCCTGGGAAAGTTTGGGTTCGGGCAGGGATTTGTGGATTGGGTCCGGTTGCTATATTAGGCATCGGTGGCAAATGTAAGGACAAACCGGGTTCGATCAGAGTATTTTAGTTTGTGTCGGGGGACGAGACAGGGATGGCCACTCTCCCACTACTGTTTGCCCTGACCATAGAGCCTTTGGCAATGGCACTGAGAGCATGAAACATTTGGCGGGGGATAGTGAGAGAGGGGGTGGAACATAGGGTCTCGCTCTACGCGGATGATTTGTTCCTTTATATAACAGACCCGCTGGAGGGAATTGCAGGAATTATTGGGATATTGGTGGAATTTGGTCGGTTCTCAGATTACAAACTGAATATGGGCAAGGGTGACGTCTTTGCGATCCAGGCAAGGGGGCAGGAGAGGAGATTGAGGGAGATGCCGTTCAAAGTGATGGGAGTGAGTTTTAGGTATCTGGGGATTCAGGTGGCAAGGGACTGGGATCAGCTTCATAACCAAAATTTGGGCAGGTTGATTGAGCAAATGAAAGGGGACTTCCGCAGGTGGGACATGCTCCCGCTGTCATTGGCGGGGACGGTACAGACTGTGAAAATTACAGTCCTCCCGAGATTGCTTTTTGTGTTTCCGTGTCTTCCAATCTTCAACCCCAAGGCATTTTTTAGCAATATTAATACGGCAATCTCGGGTTTTATATGGGCCGGGAAAGCCCCCGAGCGGGGGGCACAGGGAGGGGGGCTTGGCCCTTCTGAAGTTTATTAATTGCTACTGGGCGGGCAATATATCGATGGTTAGGAAATGGGGAGTGGGGGAGGGTTTTGTGTGGGAGCGAGTGGAGGCGGCATCTTGCAAGGGCACAAGTCTGAATGCTTTGTTAATAGCACCTCTGCCATTCTCGCCAACTCGGTCCTCCACAAGACAAGTGATAGTGGCAGCCCTGAGAGTGTGGGGGCAATGGAGGCAGCACTTGTGACTGGAGGGGGTGTCGGTGTGGTCACCGATCTGTGACAATCACCGGTTTGCTCTGGGGGAGCTGGACGGGAGCTTCAGGAGGTGGCAGTGGGCAGGGATTGAGAGATTTGGGGATCTCTTCATTGAGGAGGATTTCCTGAGCCTGGAGGAGTTATAGGCGAAGTTTGAGTTGCCAGTTGGGAATGGGTTCCGGTACCTGCGGTACAGGATTTTGTCCGGAGGCAGGTCCCGAGCTTCCCTCGCCTCCCACTAAGGGGACTACAGGATAAGGTGATGTCTAAAACAGGGGTTGGGGAGGGGAGGGGCTGGGAAATATATAAGGAACTGATGGAGTGCGAAAGGGTCCCAATTGGGGAGGTGAAGAGGAGGTCCAGCAGAGGGCAGCAGAGTGGAACCGCTGGTTGGCTGTTGTGGGGAAAATGTGCATCAGTGCATTGCGGTCACTATATCCAGAAGGTGTACCTGAGCAAGACACCCTCCGTGTTCAACTGAAGGCAAGCATTCAGCAGAGCAGAGCCGCTGATTGGCTGTTGCAGGGAAAATTTGCATCAGTGCATTGCGGTCACTGTATCCAGAAGGTGGTTTGTGGAGGAGCTGTTGTCAAGGGACAGTTAAACCCCAAACGCTTCTTCAGTGTTTCCCTCCCTACCTCCTCTCTAACCAAAAATAAACAATCACTGTAAGGATCCCAGCCGAGTAAAGATCAAGAGGGAGACCCGAGGGCAGGTAGAAGTAGAAAGAAGTTGAACCATGATGTCACAGCCAGCAGGTAAGTGATTGGCTGGTGACTGGTAAGTAGTTTTTCTTTTCCCTGAGGTGTGTTGATAAGGTAGGGTTTTTCTATTTCTATTTTTTTTTATCATGTGATTGGTAACAATTTTTCTTTTTTTTTCACTTTTTCATTTATCTATTATTTGATATTATAGTTGGACTAAGTTAAGCTTAAGATTAAAAATGGCAGGAAATCTCAGACCCGTGTTATGCTCCTCTTGCTGAATGGGGGAGCTCAGGCACATGGCTGATATCCCTGGCTCCTTCACGTGCGGGAAGTGTGTCCGGCTGCAGCTCTTGTTAGGCCGCATGACGGCTCTGGAGCTGCGGATGGACTCACTTTGGAGCATCTGCGATGCTGAGGAGGTCGTGGATAACACGTTTAGCGAATTGGTCACACCACAGATTAGGATTGCTGAGGGAGACAGGGAATGGGTGACCAAAAGGCAGAGAAAAGCAGGAAGGCAGTGCAGGTATCCCCTGCGGTCATCTCCCTCCAATACAGGTATACCGTTTTGGATATTGTTGGGGGAGATGGCTCACCAGGGAAAGGCAGCAGTAGCCAGGTTCATGACACCGTGGCTGGTTCTGCTGCACAGAAGGGCGGGAAAAAGAGTGGAAGGGCTATAGTCGTAGGGGATTCAATTATAAAGGGAGTAGATGTGCGGTTCTGTGGTCGAAAACGAGACTCCCGAATGGTATGTTGCCTCCCAGGTGCATGGGTCAGGGATGTCTCAGATCGGCTGCAGAACATTCTGAAGGGGGAGGGTGAACATCCAGTTGTCGTGGTGCACATAGGCATCAATGATATTGGTAAAAACCGGGATGAGGTCCTACAAGCAGAATTTAGGGAGTTAGGAGCCATGTTAAAAAGTTGGACCTCAGGTAGTAATCTCAGGATTGCTACCAGTGCCACATAGTAGTCAGAGTAGAAATGAAAGAATAGGCAGGATGAATGCGTGGCTTGAGAGATGGTGCAGGAGGGAGGGGTTCAGAATTTTGGGACATTGGAGGTGGGACTACTATAAATTGGACAGTCTACACCTGGGCCAGACTGGAACCAATGTCCTTGGGGGTGCTTTTGCTAACGCTGTTGGGGAGGGTTGAAACTAATGTGGCAGGGGGATGGGAACCAGATTAGGAAGTTAGAGGTCAGTAAAGAGGCAGCAACTAAAGCCAGTAAGGTACTAGATAATAAACTCAATGTGACTAAGGGGAAGAGTAGGCAGGGAGCAGATGATAAACGCAAAGGGACTGGTGGTCTGAGGTGCATTTGTTTTAATGCAAGAAGTGTAGTAGGTAAGTTAGGATTAGTACCTGGGAGTATGATGTTATTGCTATTACTGAGACTTGGTTGAGGGAAGGACGTGATTGGCAACTAAATATCCCAGGATATCGATGCTTCAGGAGGGATAGAGAGGGAGGTAAAAGTGGTGGAGGAGTTGCATTACTGGTCAGAGAGGATATCACAGCTGTGCTGAAGGAGGGCACTATGGAGGACTCGAGCATTGAGGTGATATGGGCAGAGCTCAGAAATAGGAAGGGTGCGGTAACATTGTTGGGGCTGTACTACAGACCTCCCAACAGCGAGCGTGAGATAGAGGTACAAATATGTAAACAGATTATGGAAAGATGTAGGAGCAACAGGGTGGTGGTGATGATAGATTTTAATTTTCACAACATTGACTGGGATACACTTAGTGTCAGAGGTCTAGATGGAGCAGAATTTGTAAGGAGCATCCAGGAGGGTCTTCTTGAGCAGTATGTAAATAGTCCAACTCGGGACGGGGCCATACTGGACCTGATGTTGCGGAATGAACCTGGCCAGGTTGTTGAAGTTTCAGTCGGGGATTACTTTGGGAATAGTGATCACAATTCCGTAAGTTTTAGAATACTCATGGACAAAGAGCAGAGTGGTCCTAAAGGAAGAGTGCTAAATTGGGGGAAGGCCAACTATACCAAAATTCGTCAGGAGCTGGGGAATGTGGAATGGGAGCAGCTGTTTGAAGGTAAATCCACATTTGATATATGGGAGGCTTTTAAAGAGAGGTTGTTTAGTGTGCAGGACAGACATGTCCCTGTGAAAATGAGGGATAGAAATGGCAAGATTAAGGAACCATGGTTGACAGGTGAAATTGTGAGACTCGCTTAGAGGAAAAATGAAGCATACATAAGGTCTAGGCGACTAAAGACAGACGAAGCTTTGGAAGAATATCGGGAATGTAGGACCAATCTGAAACGAGGAATCAAGAGGGCTAAAAGGGGGTCATGAAATATCTTTAGCAAACAGGGTTAAGGAAAATCCCAAAGCCTTTTATTCATATATAAGGAGCAAGAGGGTAACTAGAGAAAGGGTTGGCCCACTCAAGGACAAAGGAGGAAAGTTATGCGTGGAGTCAGAGAAAATGGGTGAGATTCTTAACGAGTACTTTGCATTGGTATTCACCGAGGAGAGGGACATGACGGATGTTGAGATTAAGGATGGATGTTTGATTACTCTAGGTCAAGTCGACATAAGGAGGGAGGATGTGTTGGGTATTCTAAAAGACATTAAGGTGGAAAAGTCCCCAGGTCTGGATGGGATCTAGCCCAGGTTACTGAGGGAAGTGAGAGAGGAAATAGCTGAGGCCTTAACAGATATCTTTGCAGCATCCTTGAACACGGGTGAGATACTGGAGGACTGGAGAATTGCTAATGTTGTCCCCTTGTTCAAGAAGGGTAGCAGGGATAATCCAGATAATTATAGACCGGTGAGCCTGACGTCAGTGGTAGTGAAGCTGCTGGAGAAGATACTGAGGGATAGGATCTATTCCCATTTGGGAGGAAATGGGCTTATCAGTGATAGGCAACATGGTTTTGTGCAGGGAAGGTCATGTCTTACCAACTTAATAGAATTCTTTGAGGAAATGACAAAGTTGATTGATGAGGGAAGGGCTATAGATGTCATATACATGGACTTCAGTAAGGCATTTGATAATGTTCCCCATGGTAGGCTGATGGAGAAAGTGAAGTCTCATGGGATCCTTGGTGTACTGGCTGGGCAACAGGAGACAGAGAGTAGTAGTGGAAGGGAGTTTCTCAAAATGAAGAACTGTGACCAGTGGTGTTCCACAGGGATCCGTGCTGGGACCACTGTTGTTTGTGATATACATAAATGATCTGGAGGAAGGTATAGGTGGTGTGATTAGCAGGTTTGCAGATGACACTAAGATTGGTGGAGTAGCAGATAGTGAAGGGGACTGTCAGAGAATACAGCAGAATATAGATAGATTGGAGAGTTGGGCGGAGAAATGGCAGATGGAGTTCAATCCGGGCAAATGCGAGGTGATGCATTTTGGAAGATCCACTTCAAGAGCGAACTGTACGGTAAATGAAAAAGCCCTGAGGAAAATTGATGTACAGAGAGGTCTGGGTGTTTAGGTCCATTGTACCCTGAAGATGGCTGCACAGGTCGATAGAGTGATCAAGAAGGCATACGGCATGCGTTCCTTCATCGGAAGGGGTATTGAGTACAAGAGTTGGCAGGTCATGTCACAGTTGTATAAGACTTTGATTCGGCCACATTTGGAATACTGCGTACAGTTCTGGTCGCCACATTGCCAAAAGGATGTGGATGCTTTGGAGAAGGTGCAGAGGAGGTTCACCAGGATGTTGCCTGGTATGGAGGGCACTAGCTATGAAGAGAGGTTGAGTAGATTAGGATTATTTTCATTAGAAAGACGGAGTTTGAGGGGGGACCTCATTGAGGTCTACAAAATCATGAGAGCTATAGACAGGGTGTATAGCAAGAAGCTTCTTCCCAGAGTGGGGGACTCAATTACTAGGGGTCACGAGTTCAAGGTGAGTGGGGAAAAGTTTAAGGGAGATATGCATGGAAAGTTCTTTATGCAGAGGGTGGTGGGTGCCTGGAACGCATTGCCGGCGGAGGTAGTAGAGGCAGGCACGATAGCATCATTTAAGATGTATCTAGACAGATACATGAATGGGCAGGGAGCAGAGGGATACAGATCCTTAGAAAATAGGCGATAGTTTTAGATAGAGGATCTGGATCCGCGCAGTCTTGGAGGGCCGAAGGGCTTGTTCCTGTGCTGTAATTTTTCTTTGATCTTTGTTCTTTGTTCTTGGGAGGAAGAGCTGGGAGGAGAGTTGGAAGTCGGGTTATGGGAGAAGGCCCTGAGGAGAGTCAATGCATCCTCATCGTGTGCCAGGCTTAGTCTGATCCAGTTCAAGGTGGTCCACAGGGATCTTATGGCTGTGGCCTGGATGAGTAGGTATTTTGAGGAGGTAGAGGACAGTTGTGGGCAGTGTGGGGGAAGTCCTGCTAAGCATGTACATATGTTTTGGGCATGTCCGAGGCTGAGGAGATTCTGGCATGGATTTTTAGATGTCATGTCAGAGGTCTTGGAAGGAAGGGTGACCCTGAGTCCAGAGATGGCAATATTTGGAATGTCAGAAGATCCGGGAGCCCAGGGGGGGAGAGACGATGTTTTAGCCTTTGCCTACCTGGTGGCCTGGAGACGGATTTTGAGGGCTGGAGGGACTCAGAGCTCCAATGTCGGGGGTTTGAGTCAGTGAAGTGAAAATTGCTTATTGTCGCAAGTAGGCTTCGAATGCAGTTACTGTGAAAAGCCCCTAGTCGCCACATTCCGGCGCCTGTCCGGGGAAGCTGGTATGGGAATTGAACTGCGCTGCTGGCCTGCCTTGGTCTGTTTTAAAAGCCAGCTATTTAGCCCTGTGCTAAACCAGCCATGCCATGGCAGTGTTTGTTAGGCTAGAGAAGATCAAGTTCTCCTTAAGGGGTTCGTTACAGGGGTTCCCTTGAGGTGGCAGCCGTTCATCAACTTCTTCAAGGAAAATTGACTGTCAGCAGGAGGGTGGGGGGTGGGGAAAGAGGAGGCATGGAATTAAAGAATAAGGGCAGGGAATCTAATGTATGGGTAGTTAGGATTTAGGGCTGGGGGAAGTTGGGTATGTTATTGTGGGTATTTTGCGTGATGGATCTCTGTTGATTAAAATGTGAAAATGTTAAAATTATAAATGCCTCAATAAAATATTTTATAAATATAAATCTTGAACTTCATTATGACAGGCGCATCTCTTGTACCTCCACAATTGTGAACCACTTGCCCAGAGTACTAAATGTCTCCTTTCTCTACAATTGGAATAGGGTCAACATGTGGGGCTTTAATCTGTTACAAGGGTCTGTGCAACTTTACACCCAAAAACAAAATAGTGCAGAGAATGAAAACCCCTAACAAAATTGGGAAATGGTGGAGATCCTCAGGAAGTCAGACAGGACCTGATGAAAACATTCATCTGCATTATATGGCTATGGACTGTTGGTGTAAGGTTCCACAGATCCTTGATAAATTACCTAAATTGGTCCTGCTTCAGTGACACAAAATTCAGCTGTTAAAGTGAGGTTTCGACACAGAGTATTCCTGCTAATTACTGTTGCACAATAGTCGGACAGAGCAGAAATCCATTAACAAATTTACATTACAAGGGTCCTTCCTGTTGATTCTCTTATTTCCCATTTGTTTTACTTTGGTGTTATAATTTTTGATTCATGGATATTTAATGGACATACACCTTTAAGTCGAGCTCATGAAGCGAGGAACTCAAAAGTTACAAAATCCTATTAATATTTAGATTCTGAACAGAAGAGCTCAGACTTTATGGCACCCGAAAGATCAGAGAGATTTGGTTCGATTGGTTGGCTGGTTGCCAATGGATTGGCCAAAGACCATATCCTGTCCAGCAACAGACAGTGATTGGATTCAGCCAGTGGGGGGGGGGAGGGTTCAGAGAACCCAGGAGAAATGTCCCGTACACTGAGAGAAAAAGCTGTGAGTTGCTCTCTCTCTTTCTCTAATGTGTTCTTGGCTTAATGGCGAATGTCAGGAAGCCCGGGAAACCTTGTATGCAACATTAAAGTTAAAACTATGTTGACATATTGCTCCAACTGAGTGTTATTTAAGCCAGAGATGCCACATGTCCCTTCTTCTGTTCACGCTGGCTATTGAACTCTTGACCATTGTGCTGAGGTGCTTGGACGTTTAGAAGGAAATAGTGGGGGGGGGGGGGGGGGGGGGGGGGTGGAGCATAGGATGTGTTGCTAACTTTTCGGTTGGTTCCATTGCTCTGTTTTATTACCTTTGCTCTCGAGTCGCCAGGTATCTTTATGATACCGCCACGAGGTTCAAGTCCAAGTAATGATCAATAACTCAATACACTGATTAGTAAGATTCAAATCAAAGCACATTTATTATACACAGTAATCGCTACGCATGCACAAATTCTACGTCTAAGCTACTTCAACAACTAACAGGCCTATACTTAACTTCGGACTGACCCACCAGGTCGGGGGAACAAATGGCCTTTCGTTCGGGTTCTGAGTCTGCGGGATTCGAAGTTGGTACGGATTGGTAGCTAGGAGCGCCTATCTCGTAGCGAGCATTGAATTAAGACTTACGGTCTTTCAGCGGTCACTGCACCGATCACGGTCAAGGTTGGTTCGCGTTGCTGGGTGACCCGGGCAGGAAGAAGAGAGCGAGTTGAACTTGGGGGCTTAACTTTATAGTTCCCAGGGGCTTCCCGCCTTTCGGGGCGGACCCTGTACCTGGTTCTAGGTGACTGGACTTCGTTCCAATCGCTTGGTTCGATTTCTCCAATACTGGAGCGGTTCCCTGATCGATGGGCGGTTTTGAGGTGTTCGTTAACCTCTTTTGTGTTGGCTCCTGCTGGCGCCGGGGAGCCTGGCTTAGTTTTGTGTGTCCCAAATGTTGCTATTGTTCCCGGGGATTGCTCATTAGTATGTAGATGGCTGCTACATTATCATGCTGATGGTCACTGGTATCGATGCTGTCTGGGCTTTTGCAGAGTTAAATACACAGCAAACCTGCACCTGCTGGTTTCTGCCTGTGTTGGCTGAATTTCCCTTCAGCCTTTGCCGTTCGCCATTTTAAATCGGGAGCTGGCCAATTTAGGTGGCTATACATCCCTCCTTGTGATCCTAACGCGAAGCGTGAAGGATCACATAACTATGTTGTTTTTCATTCCCTGACCCGGCAAGCACTTATTCTATGGCCTCTACACTGACCATAACTATGAATTTTTTTTTTATAACTGACAATTCTAAGGGGAGCTATGTCAAACAGGGACATGCATTACAAAACAAGAAAATGGGAACCTCTTACTATCCTTAATACACTACTCTCACTTAAACATTTCATCACTCTAACTTCCTCAACCATACAAACAAAATCATAGCAGTTTATACACATTTTTCCTGGCTTGGCAGTCAAGCTCAGGATTGTACAATTGCTCATGAACATTTCTTTATTTACAACAAAAACGCAAACGAATGCTCTTTATTATAGTTCGCGGGGGTCGGGGGTCTGGTCGTATCCGAAAATAGGGGATCTGATCCTATATACCGGGGTGCGAGCGCGGTAGGCTCTCCTTCTCTGTTTTCTCAGATGCTTAGAACATAGAACATAGAAAAATACAGCACAGAACAGGCCCTTCGGCCCACGATGTTGTGCCAAACCTTTGTCCTAGATTAATCATAGATTATCATAGAATTTACAGTGCAGAAGGAGGCCACTCGGCCCATCGACTCTGCACCGGCTCTTGGAAAGAGCATTCTACCCAAGGTCAACACCTCCACCCTATCCCCACAACCCAGCAACCCCACCCAACACTAAGGGCAATTTTGGATACTAAGGGCAATTTATCACGGCCAATCCACCTAACCTGCACATCTTTGGACTGTGGGAGGAAACCGGAGCACCCGGAGGAAACCCACGCACACAAGGGGAGGACGTGCAGACTCCGCACAGACAGTGACCCAAGCCAGAATCGAACCTGGGACCCTGGAGCTGTGAAGCAATTGTGCTATCCACAATGCTACCGTGCTGCCCTTAAGAACAAATTAATTTACACTATATCACTCTACGGTAATCCATGTACCTATCCAATAGCTGCTTGAAGGTCCCTAATGTTTCTGACTCAACTACTTCCACAGGCAGCGCATTCCATGCACCCACTACTCTCTGGGTAAAGAACCTACCTCTGACATCCCCCCGATATCTTCCACCATTCACCTTAAATTTATGTCCCCTTGTAATGGTTTGTTCCACCCGGGGAAAAAGTCTCTGACTGCCTACTCTATCTATTCCCCTGATCATCTTATAAACCTCTATCAAGTCGCCCCTCATCCTCCTCTGTTCTAATGAGAAAAGGCCTAGCACCCTTAACCTTTCCTCGTAAGACCTACTCTCCATTCCAGGCAACATCCTGGTAAATCTCCTTTGCACCTTTTCCAAAGCTTCCACATCCTTCCTAAAATGAGGCGACCAGAACTGTACTCCAAATGTGGCCTTACCAAAGTTTTGTACAGCTGCATCATCACCTGACGGCTCTTAAATTCAATCTCTCTGTTAATGAACGCTAGCACACTATAGGCCTTCTTCAGAGCTCTATCCACTTGAGTGGCAACTTTCAAAGATATATGAACATAGACCCCAAGATCTCTCTGCTCCTCCACATTGCCAAGAACTCTACCGTTAACCCTCTATTCCGCATTCATATTTGTCCTTCCAAAATGGACAACCTCACACTTTTCAGGGTTAAACTCCATCTGCCACTTCTCAGCCCAGCTCTGCATCCTATTTATGTCTCTTTGCAGCCGACAACAGCCCTCCTCACTATCCACAACTCCACCAATCTTCGTGTCGTCTGCAAATTTACTGACCCACCCTTCAACTCCCTCATCCAAATCATTAATGAAAATCACAAACAGCAGAGGACCCAGAACTGATCCCTGCGGTACGCCACTGGTAACTGGGATCCAGGCGGAATATTTGCTATCCACCACCACTCTCTGACTTCTATCGGCTAGCCAGTTCGTTATCCAACTGGCCAAATTCCCCACTCTCCCATACCTCCTTACTTTCTGCATAAGCCTACCATGGGGAACCTTATCAAATGCCTTACTAAAATCCATGTACACTACATCCACTGCTTTACCTTCATCCACATGCTTGGTCACCTCCTCAAAGAATTCAATAAGAATTGTAAGGCAAGACCTACCCCTCACAAATCCGTGCTGACTATCCCTAATCAAGCAGTGTCTTTCCAGATGCTCAGAAATCCTATCCTTCAGTACCCTTTCCATTACTTTGCCTACCACCGATGTAAGACTAACTGGCCTGTAATTCCCAGGGTTATCCCTAGTCCCTTTTTTGAACAGGGGCACGACGTTCGCCACTCTCCAATCCCCTGGTACCACCCCTGTTGACAGTGAGGACGAAAAGATCATTGCCAACGGTTCTGCAATTTCATCTCTTGATTCCCATAGAATCCTTGGATATATCCCGTCAGGCCCGGGGGACTTGTCTATCCTCAAGTTTTTCAAAATGCCCAATACATCTTCCTTCCTAACAAGTATTTCCTCGAGCTTACCAGTCTGTTTCACACTGTCCTCTCCAACAATTTGGCCCCTCTCATTTGTAAATACTGAAGAAAAGTACTCGTTCAAGACCTCTCCTATCTCTTCAGACTCAATACACAATCTCCCGCTACTGTCCTTGATCGGACCTACCCTCGCTCTAGTCATTCTCATATTTCTCACATATGTGTAAAAGGCCTTGGGGTTTTCCTTGATCCTACCCGCCAAAGATTGTTCATGCCCTCTCTTAGCTCTCCTAATCCCTTTCTTCAGTTCCCTCCTGGCTATCTTATATCCTTCCAGCCCCCTGGCTGAACCTTGTGTCCTCAGCCTTACATAAGTCTCCTTCTTCTTCTTAACAAGACATTCAACCTCTCTTGTCAACCATGGTTCCCTCACTCGACCATCTCTTCCCTGCCTGACAGGGACATACATAACAAGGACACGTAGTACCTGTTCCTTGAACAAGTTCCACATTTCACTTGTGTCCTTCCCTGACAGCCTATGTTCCCAACTTATGCACTTCAATTCTTGTATGACAACATCGTATTTATCCTTCCCCCAATTGTAAACCTTGCCCTGTTGCACGCACCTATTCCTCTCCATTACTAAAGTGAAAGTCACAGAATTGTGGTCACTATCTCCAAAATGCTCCTCCACTAACGAATCTATCACTTGCCCTGGTTCATTACCAAGTACCAAATCCAATATGGCCTCTCCTCTGGTCGGACAATCTACATACTGTGTTAGAAAAGCTTCCTGGAAACACTGCACAAACACCACCCCATCCAAACTATTTGATCTAAAGAGTTTCCACTCAATGTTTGGGAAGTTGAAGTCACCCATGACGACTACCCTGTGACTTCTGCACCTTTCCAAAATCTGTTTCCCAATCTGTTTCTCCACATCTCTACTACTATTGGGGGGCCTATAGAAAACTCCTAACAAGGTGACTGCTCCTTTCCTATTTCTGCACTCCCATAGTCTGCACGTTGCAGCAGAGTACCGCCAATACCAATAGGGATTCTATCAAGTAGGACAGGGAGTACCAGGTTATAAACCTGGCACACCAAGCTGGTGTGGTGTCGCTGGTGACTGGGCTCTGGGTACTGTGGGGAAGTGAATCATTAATGGCTGGGGGGCTTGAGGTCATGGGGTTCGTGTTCACACGCAACCAAATGTCCATTATCACGATGAACCATGCGGAGGATGTCCTCATGGTTCTTCTTCTTTCACTTCTCTTCTCTTCTCTTCTCCTGTCCAGGGCTTCTGGAGTTCTGTGGAAACAGGCATAGTGTCTGTTACTATCTTGGTTTAACATCTCGTATGATAGCCTGTCTGTCCTTTAGTGCCAATTACTTCCTTTATAATTGGTCACTATGTGTGACTCCCTCATTTTTTTCTCTCCAAAAACCGAATTTCAGGACAAGACACACTTACAAATAATGAACCAGTGCGAGCCGAATGTTTGAGGGTGTAAATAGCATATGGTTGGCAACCTAAGGGGTACCTGAAACAAAACAAAACTTTTTGAATTAAAACTTTCCAAAATGAGGTGCGTATGGGCCGCGACGGGTAAGAGTTGGATGGAGTCCCCGGGTAGGACGGCGACCAATGCCGTGTGTCCCCTACCCGAGCGTAGCTGATCAGAGGGGGGTTCCCAGGCAGGGCGGGTCCCAAGCCATTTCTCCACTGCCTGAGCAACCGACAGGAACAGGCAAGAAATGTAGTCATCGTGGGGGGCTGCCGTATTGGTTCTACCTTCGAACTAGAAGAGCAGTTATGAACGGGCATCTGTCGACAGACGTGTTCCTCTGAACTGGCGTCTGGGACAGTAGCAAGTCTCTGTGGGCAAGTCCTCAGAGGTTTCTGCTGAAAGGTTATTAATGGAGGCTACTGATCTAAGTACGCCCTGCTCTAATAAGCTTTCAGTTACTTTTGCGATTTCTCCCTCTGCCTCTTGGGGAAATCCATATTGTTTTTGGGGTCTAGGGTCAGGTCCTGTGATTTGTACGGAGCCAGTCATCCGGCCACAGTCGTGTTTGTGGGTCGCGAATGCTGTCCTGTTCTTTTGCAGAACTGCCCTAACTTGCTTGTCCGTACTAAGCGTGGTCAGGTTGAACCAAAATTCGCCTACTGCGCTAATTTTGTTGGCATACTCTCCTATGTTGAGCGTTGCGGGACTCTCGCAGACTTTGCCATCTTCCAGACACACTGGTTGACTGGACCAAATGATAAATTGTGGGAATTCATGACGTCTATTCCTAGAATGTGTTCTGCTGTGTGGGGCAGGTCAACTAAAACTATGGGGTGCTTGGTGGTGATGTTGCCGATTTGAATGAGTACAGGGGCTGTGATGTGTCCCTGCTGTGAGTGGCCTGTAAAGCCGCTGAGGGTGATGGTGGCTGTAGTCGGCCACGTGTCCTTTTGAAACATGGTGGAGGAATTTATTGTGGTGCGGGACCCTCCTGTGTCCCATAGAAATTCGATGGGCTGTCCCCGAATTTTCGCTGCAACTACCGGTCGTCCGGATCTATCCCAAAGGGTGTCGCAGACCCAACTGGGGGAGCCCGTACATCGTCAGTCCATTCCGGTCAGGTCTGTCTGATCTGAACGGGCGCTAACACTATGAATGGGCTCTGTCTTCTTCTTACTCAGAGTGCCTGTCTGCTGGGCTCTCTGTGGCTTTCGTGGGGTTTCATGGGGCTGTCCACGGTTGTAACACTCCTGTGACTTGGGTGGGGGGCTGTTCTTTCCTCCATTCACCCATGCGGGGTTCTGGTGTGTTGTAACTGCCTGTATATCTGCGTCGGCCTGCTTTTCTTCGGGATTTTTGACTGCGGGTTTGCTTTGTACAGACTGCTCCCAGGTGTGGGATAATCTTTTTACTACCCATTTTTCATTATGAGCCTCCTCTGAGGGATCATAATTTGCGCACGCTTTCTGTCCTGTTTCTGGGGCATGGGAGATAAGGGTGCGGGTCCATTTGGCCATGTCGTCTGGGGACAAATGGGCGCAGTCTAAGTCTCCAAAGACTGCTGCAAAATGGATCCACAGGCGTCCAGCAAAAGCTGTGGGGTGCTCGGTTTTCTTTTGCCTGCATTTGTTGAAGCCATCTACGGGGTCACAGCGGTTATTCCCGATCACATTCAGGATCACGGTATGCATTTCTGCAAGGGTGCCTCCTCCTGCATTCTGTGGGTTGGGAAGGGCTGCTATGACCGAAGGGTCTAAACTTGAAACTGTGAGCTTTACATGCTCTCGCTCATCCAGGCCGTACATGGTCACCTGCTGCTTTACTCTGGCAAAGAAATGGTGGGGGTCTGAGGTGGGGAGGAACGGTGTGATTTCCTCGCACGCGTCCCATAATTGGGTCACTATTAAGGGGGTGGTGTATAGAAATTCCGCGTCGTCCGATATGGCTGTGCGGTGGGTGGTTACTGGGTTCCTTGGAGCCTGAACTATCTGCTCTGTGGGGGGTTGGGGCGCTTTCCTCTTCTGTGGCTTTCCCTGCGCACATGTTCCCTGAACATATCTCTGCACTGTTTCATTTAATTCTTCCCAATCAGGGCCTTA
This sequence comes from Scyliorhinus torazame, assembly GCF_047496885.1. NCBI lineage: Eukaryota > Metazoa > Chordata > Chondrichthyes > Carcharhiniformes > Scyliorhinidae > Scyliorhinus > Scyliorhinus torazame. The sequence continues at coordinate 93,602,954 of NC_092713.1, forward strand.
TCTAATTTTGCTCCAAAGGTTTCCTGGAATCCTTTTTGGACTGAAAGCAGCGATTGCAGCTCTGCAATCTGCTTCCGGCACTTTGCGTGGTCTAGTGAGCTTTGTCTTTGCTCTGTGGTGGCAGCATGGAGTGCTCTTAACACTGCCTTCAGGTCACCACACTGCCTCTGCAATGTTTCTACCTGCTTCTCGGTTTCTTCACGTACCAGGACTGCACGTTGCGTGTCCTGATAGGCCTTTTAATTCTGGGACTGGAAGCTGCTTAAGTGCACCAGACAAGACTGGTATGCTCTCTTGGCATCCTCCACCTCTACGTCTTTTGCTGCCTACTTCCTCCTTAACTCTAAGTTCTCTCTTTCTACCTTGCTTACATCGACCTTACTCATTCGATGTATGCCTTCTACCTCTTTCCGGAGCGTCCTAACGACCTCCTCTGTGCCTCGCAACTGTGCCAAGCAGGACACGATTGCCATCGGCTTGCGAGCTTTTCCTAAGCTCTTCTTGTGGATCTCGCTCAGGTTCTCCCACCAAGTATGTCCTATACTCCCGGGACCTGTTTCCTCGTTGCTACAGAATTCACTCCAAAGGGGCCATCCCTTCCCTTTGAGATATTTCCTGATCTCCTCTTCCCAAATGGGATATTGTCCCACTCTACTGCTGCTGGTCGCTGCGACCGCAAATTCCTCGGGGTTCATAAGGCGTTGCATTGCCTGCATTGCCATCTTTCCTATCCAAATGCTGCTCTTCAAATTTGGGACAGGGTTATTAAGGCGGTGCTGTAAATACGGGTATGGCTTTCGCTACTTTCCGAAATACAAACTCCCGACAGTTTTGTCGCAACAAAAATCTATCAGTTTTACCTTATCGCCCTGTTAGTTACGCATGCATACACCCACTTCCGAATTATGAGGATTGATCAGAACTGCTTGAACGCTTGTGGTTTTCTGTTCCCAATTGGATCTCTAATTCAAATTCTGGGTTCTGCCGGAGTGGTTATGCCACTTCTAGATCGGGTCCCGGCGGAGTCGCCAAATAATGTTGCTAACTTTTCGGTTGCTTCAATTGCTGTTTTATTACCTTTGCTCTCGAGTCGCCAGGTATCTTTATGATACCGCCACGAGGTTCAAGTCCAAGTAATGATCAATAACTCAATACACCGATTAGTAAGATTCAAATCAAAGCACATTTATTATACACAGTAATCGCTACTCATGCACAAATTCTAAACTAACAGGGCTATACTTAACTTCGGACTGGCCCACCAGTTCAGGGGAACAAATGGCCTTTCGTTCGGGTACTGAGTCTGCGGGATTCGAAGTCGGTACGGATTGGTAGCTAGGCGCCTATCTCGTAGCGAACATTGAATTAAGACTTACAGTCTTTCAACGGCCACTGCACCGGTCACGGTCAAGGTTGGTTCGCGTTGCTGGGTGACCCGGGCAGGAAGAAGAGAGCGAGTTGAACTTGGGGGCTTAACTTTATAGTTCCATGGGGCTTCCCGCCTTTCGGGGCGGACCCTGTACCTGGTCCCAAGTGATTGGACTTCGTTCCAATCGCTTGGTTCGATTTCTCCAATACTGGAGCGGTTCCCTGATCGATGGATGGTCTTGAGGTGTTCGTTCACCTCTTTTGTGTTGGCTCCTGCTGGCGCCGTGGAGTCTGGCTTAGTTTTGTGTGTCCCAAATGTTGCGATTGTTCCCGGGGATTGCTCATTAGTATGTAGATGGCTGCTACATTATCATGCTGATGGACGCTGGTATCGATGCTGTCTGGGCTTTTGCAGAGTTAAATACACAGCAAACCTGCACCTGCTGGTTTCTGCCTGTGTTGGCTGAATTTCCCTTCAGCCTTTGCCGTTCGCCATTTTAAATCGGGAATTGGCCAATTTAGGTGGCTACAGATGTCTCTGTATGCAGACGATCTGCTCCTGTACATCTCAGACCCGAGCTCGTCGGTGAGGGTGATAATGGGGTTGCTCAGGAAACTTGGGAGATTTTCGGGGTATAAGTTAAATTTAGGGAAGAGCGAATATTTTGTGGTGTCTTCTCCAAGTGCAGGGCCAGGAAGCGATAACTCATTTTAGGTATTTGGGGGTGCAGATGGTGCGGGACTGGGCGTGACTTCGTAAACTTAATTTCATGATCCTAGTGGGGAGGGTGAAGGAGGACTTGTTGCAATGGGACAGTCTCCCCTTGTCACTGGCAGGCCGGGTGCAGGCAATAAAAATGAGCATTCTGCCAAGGTTCTTATTTCTGTTCCAGTGTCTGCCAGCCTTTTTGCCAAAGTCAAAGGGGTGGACAGGCTGGTCTCATCGTTTGTATGGGCGGGGAAGGTAGCTAGGATAAAGAAGGCGGTGCTCCAAAGGGGGTGGCAGTCAGGGGGCTTGGTCCTTCCGAATTTGTTACACTATTACTGGGCGGCGAATGCGGCTAAGATGTGGTGCTGGAGTAGAGAGTTGGATGCTTTGTGGATTCATGTAAAGGGTCGGGGCTGCAGGCGCTGGCAATGGTGCCGCTACCATTTGCTGTGGGGAAGTACTCAGGTAGTCCTGTGGTGGTGGCCATGATAAAGATTTGGGAGCAATTCCGACAGCACTTCAAGTTCAGGACAGTTCGAGGGTGATGCTGATAAGAGGGAATCATGGGTTTGAGCCAGGGAGGATGGATGCAAGGTTCCGAGGATGGGAAGAGAAAGGATTGAAAGAAATGAAGAATTAGTTTTTGGAGGGGTGGTTTGCAAGCTTGGAGGAGTTGGGGCTGTAGTAAGGGCTCCAGCGTGAGGAGAACTTCAGGTATATGCAGGTGTGGAATTTCGCAAGAAAGGTCTTCTCAAAATTTCCAGTGGCACAGTCTTCATTGTTGGAGAAGGTGCTGTCAGTAGGGGGGCTGGAGACTGGGGTCGTTTTGGAGATCTACGGTAGGATCATGGAGGAGGACAAGGAGTCTATGGAAAGGATTAAGGCCAAGTGGGAGGAAGAGTTGTGGATGGTGTATGAGGAAGGATTACGGTGCGAAATGCTGCAAGGGGTCAATGCCTCGACCTTGTGTGCGAGGCTAGGCTTGATTTAGTTAAACGTGGTGAACAGGGTGCACCTAACGAAGACAAGGATGAGCCGGTTGTTTGAGGGGGTGGAGGATAGCTGTGAGCGGTGCAGGAGGGGCCCAGCTAATCATGTCCATATGTTCTGGTCCTGCCCGAAGTTGGACAAATTTTAGAGATCATTTTTCAGCCCCATATCTGAGGTTCTACACGTGGAATTGGAGCTGGCCCCCTGGGGGCCATATTCGGGGTGTCAGACTTGCCAGAGTTGCAGCTGTGTGCGGGGCAGATATTTTAGCCTTCACTTCATTGATCACTCACAGGCGGGTCCTGTTGGGGTGGAGGTCAGTTACTCTACCCTGTGCCTCGGCGTGGCTGGCGGATCTAATGTGTTCCTTTATCGATCACACCCACAACCCAGCTGTTCACAGACAAACCCTATGGTTCAATTTTTGGAAAGGACATATTTTGTCTCCAATTTCTCTGTCATCATTTCCCAATTTCTGTGCCCTCATTTCCTTGTTTTCTTTTCCAAGAATATTAACTCGGGCGGTGGTGCAGTGGTTAGCAGTGGTTATCCCTCAATCAACATCACAAAAACAGATGACTGAATCATTTTCACAATGGTGTTTGTGGGAACTTGCAGTGCATAAATTGGCTGCTGTGATTCCGACATTGCAACAATACTACATTCAAAGGGCAGCACGGTGGTGCAGTGGTAGCACTGCAGTCTCACGGCACCAAGGTCCCAGGTTTGATCCTGGCTCTGGGTCACTGTCATGTGGAGTTTGCACATCCTCCCCGTGTTTGCGTGGGTTTCGGCCCCACAACACAAAAATGTGCAGGGTAGGTGGATTGAACACGCTAAATTGCCCCTTAATTGGAAAAAATGAATTGGGTACTCTAAATTTATTTTTTAAAATACTACATTCAAAAGTAATTAATTGGATGTGAAGTGCATTGGACCATCCTATGGTCATGAAAAATGTTAAATAAATACACATTTTTTGGACAAAACGTTTGGTCACCTGTCCAAATATTTTTCTCTTTAGCGGCACTGAGGACCCGGGTTCGATCCCAGTCCTGGGTCAGTGTCCGTGTGGAGTTTGCACATTCACCCCATGTCTACGTGGGTCTTGTGTTATGTATTCTGGGATAACACAGGCTGCAACTCGATGCAGCTTTGACCAAAAGATAAGTTCAATGTGATTTATTGAACCATTAGCACAGTTCCCTATGAGTTTGACTCTCCTGCTAATCTTGCTATAGTAACTCAGTCTAACTAACCAGTCTGCTCTAAGCCACGTGGTGGGTGTGATGGTTCTAATCTGCCCCTGTCCTACTCTCTAAGTGTCGCCTGTGGAAAGAGACAGAGCATGTGTGCCCTGTCCTTATATATGGGTTGCATAATGCCCCCTTGTGGTAGTGTCACCTCTGGGTGTCTTGACTGCCCATTGGTCATGTCCTATTCTATGTGTTCATTAGCTGTATGTCTGCATGTCATGATGTCTCTGGTGCTCCCTCTAGTGTTTACTTAGTTCGTAGTGTATTTACATTAATCCCTTGTGTATTTACAGCGGCTAAGATGTGGTGCTGGAGTAGAGAGTTGGAAGCTTTGTGATGCATATCACCACATCCTCCCTTTCTTCGTGTTACATATTTTCTGTACAGTGTTAAAGAAAAATTGAACAAAAACAGATAAATAAGTGATGACATGTACAAGTTATGATGACTGTGATGACGATACAAGATCAAAAAATAGTTATGATGACATTGAGGATTATACAATACCAAATAATAGTTATGAGTCCAAAGTTCATGAATTTACACAGTTGAGTGGCTTTCTTATGCTGGTATGGAAGTGTCGATGTTGATGTTGTCATTCCCTTGTGAATGCCGTCAGTGGCCTGGTGTTTACGTAACCAAGCAGTCATCATGAGGTGTTCAAATGGTCAAATCACTTCATTGTCTGAGGTGGACTCTTTTCTTTTTATGCTTGTGGTAGCAATTCTTGATGACATCTTTCCTGAAAGCTGGTTTGCTTGCCCGTAGTGCAGCAAATGTGAATTGGTAAGATGCGTTGACATGCCATGGTATGTTTGCACTCTCGCCATTGTCCTGAGCTGAGCAGTAACATTGTCCTTCATGGGCAGTTGTACCATGTCGTACCAGTTGTTGTTCTATTGTTGTTGTCATTATTGTTATTGATGTGCTTGTTGTTATGTTTGTTGCCTCTGGTACGCTTCTTGTTGTTGTCTTTGTTGTTGTTTTTGTAGGTTTTGTTGTTGTGTTTGTTGCGCTCAATGACCACACCGAGTGGAGAATTTGAGTCCTTCACAAAGTTACTTGTGTCAGTGTCCTTTGTGGCATCTGCTGTTTCATTGAGCGTGCCGTCTCTGATTCCTCGGCGCTCCCTGTCTGGAGTCATGTCCGGTTCACTGGAATCATCTTTGGCTTGTCGATGCTCCCCGTCTGGAGCCCTTTCTGGTTCACCTGAATCATCTTTGGTTTTTTGATGCTCCCCGTCTGGAGTCATTTCAGGTTCTTGTGGAGAGGCTCGAGTAGATGAGGTTTGAATTAACGTGGTGTCACTGGAGTCACTAGTAGCCTCACTTTGATTGTCGAGTGCCTCTGTACATACTAGCTGAGATCTGTCAGTCTCGCTGAGATGTCACACATCTTGTATGGGAATTGTGAAGCCTTTGTCACTTGTCGCACATACAGTGGGTAGACCTTCAGTGTCTTCTTGTCGGTTAGATGAGCTGGGCAGACTGTCAGAGTCTTCTTCTGGTGGCTCAAATAAGCTGGGTAGACTGTCATTGTCTTTTTGTTGTTCACGTGAGCGTGGTAGACTGTCATTGTCGTCTTGCTGTGCACTTGAGCGTGGCAGAACTGCATCGTCTGCTGCTGGTTGCTTAGATAAGGTTGCTCGACCTTCATGGTCTTGTTCATTCAAGGACTGCGTTCTGGAGTCTTGCGTTGCTTCCATCGTGGAGTCTGTCAACGAGCTCGCTGTGGAGGCTTGTATTGCGCTCTCTGTGAAGTCTGGCATCGTTCCCTGTGTGGAGTCATGCAGTGGTCTCGCTGTGGAGTCGATCTGTGTTCTCTGTGTGGAGACGTGCAGTGGTCTTGCTGTGGAGTCCGTCATCGCTTTCTGTGCGGAGTCGGGGACTCTTCGTGATGCGTGGACCACTCCCTGTGTGGAGTCGGGGACTCTTTGTGGTGCGTGGACGACTCTCTTGGCGTCAGGCCGCTCTCTGTGGGCTTGTACCGCTCTCTGTCTCTTGGCGTCAGGCCGCAGCAGAACCCTGTACTCATGATGTCGTCTATGCTGGGCTGAGGATCCTCAAATCCGAAGAACTCATCCATGATTGAGTAGGATGCTTCAACGTACAAATCATCTCTTGCGGTTCAGATTTGGTACTGAGGTCGCCACGTCCAATGATGAAATCATCGTCTGAGTGATAGTCTGCAAGGACTAATTCATCTCTTTTTAAAAAAAATATATTTATTAAAGTTTTTTAACACAATTCCCCCCCCCCCCCCGTAACAAAACAAAAAGAGAAATCGCGCAGAGCAAGATATATACATGGTAAAATGATATATTTACACAGCTTTGTACACTGGCCTTCACCCGTACGTGCCAGTTTCCCCAACCACTAATTCATCTCTTAGGGCGGTGCTAACTACTTGTTGCAGGGTTCTGCGGAGGTTACTTTCAGCTACTGGTCAAAGTTCAAGCATTGTGCTGTCGTTCCAGGTGAAAGAATTGTGTTTTCTGGCTTTAAAATATTTTTTCACTATTTTCGGACATTTCCCTTTTAAGTGGGCGTGATCTGGGGCCTCTGACGTTACGACGCTTGTGACATAGAGCGTAGGAATGGATTGCGCATGCGCAGATCGCTTTTCCTACACTGTGCACTCTTTTCGTAACTGCGCATGCCGTGCATGCGCAAAACACTGTTTTGTCGGTTCGCATCTTCTCGGGAACTGCGCATGTGCGGCTCCTTGAGCAAGATGGCTGCCAATCAAAATTGCCGTTTGCTTCTGTTGCAAGCCTACCTTTGCCTCGTGGTGAGTATAGGCGCCTCGCAGTAGTTTTCAAACTTGTCCAAGACTGTCTGGAAGTCTCTCTTGTCCTGCCCTTTGGAGTACTTGAAGGAGTTGAAGATTTCTGTTGCGCTTTCACCTGCAATGTTGAGTAGAAGATCTATCTTCTCAGCATCAGCCACGCCATCGAGGTCGGATGCTACCATGTAAATCTCAAATCTCTGCTTGAATGC